>NW_023425515.1:181439346-181544346 GCF_014108245.1 Pipistrellus kuhlii | reverse complement strand
TTCTAACTCTCTAACCCTCTCCCTTCCTCTCTGTAAGAAATAAATAAAAATATACTTTTAAAAAATAAAATGTGATAATGTTCCCCCTGAGAGGAGGATGGGGGGGGGGGGGAGGGGGTCCTGAGAGCTTAGCAGGAAAGCCTGAGCACTCGCTCGATGCTCAGGGTAGGGGGCGGAGGAGGAGCACAGGGAGCAGAAGCCAGGCGGCCAGCCAGGAGAGGGTGCGTGAGGGCGCCTCTGGGGAACCACAGGAATCACAGCGAAATCCAGAGGGGCCTTCACCTCCCTGATCAGGGCTCTGACCCCGTTCCCCTCCTTCCCTCTCACCCTCATGCATGCACATCACACACCCTCATGCACACCCACACACAGCCACGCACGCCCACAACACTCACATCTCACACCCTCCCACAGAAGTCACTCGCCTCACTCCACACCCTCTCACCCACAGCATCCGCCCGATCACAGCCCCGAGGGAACGGGCCCCACACACCCCGGCTGGCCTGGCCGAGCCCTCGTCCTTCCTGCCCGGTCTAATCTGCAGGAGGGACCCAGCCCTCCCGTCACTCAGACACAGGCCCTGCTTGGGAAACACAGAACGGGAGGATGTTGGAGAGTTGCAACCGCTCGCCGGCGTCCCATCTGGCAGGGAACAGAGGAAACGTAGCGGGGGCCAGGGCTGGGCCCCCCGCCAGGGCCTCCGCCACCCACGTGTCCCTGACCCGAGGGGGTCCTGAGCGAACGTGAGAAGGGCGGCTCCTTCTCACACATGGAAGACGCAGCGGCCACCGACGGGAGGTGCCAAAGACGCCGTTTCTTTAGGCCTCGATGCAGCAGCAGCTCAAAACCAAGGCCGACAACACCGAGGGCGTCCGCTCGTGACTCCGGAGGCTCTGGAACCACAGCTTCTCCGTGGCTTCGATTCCGGGGGAAGGAGCAGCCTGTCTGCACCCATAATGGCTCAGCCCCCGGGGGGGGGGGGGGGGGGGGGGGGACTCCGTCTCCTCACCGCCACACCCCAGCCGCCTCAGGAGAACTGGGTGAGGAACGGAGTCACCAGAACTCAGCTCCATCGCCCCCTTCCATCCAGGCAGCCGCCCCCAGCGCACCCATTCTGCAGATGAGGAAACTGAGTCTCCGTGAGGTCGGTGACAGAGCCCGGAGTGGAACCCCGGCGAGTCAGCCCCCAGGCCTGGGCGTCTCCCGTGGAAACGCCTGTGAAGAAAACAGGAGACACGCCGCATTGGTGGGAAGGGTTTTTGGGGGTTTTTTTTTTTTAGGTTCCCTGGATGATTCTGATGAACAGCTCGGTTTGGAACTGTCCATCCCCAATGGCAAACGCTCTCACCCAAGCTCCCGGGGACGATGAACGTGCCCAGGGAAGCTCTGCCCCTTCCTGATTTCTGGTCTCTGTGTACGACAGCTTCTCTGGGCAGGCCCCATCCGGGCACTTCAATGGAGGGACTCCCGGTCCTCCCTTCCAGCCCTGAGGTGTAGAAATCGCTATTGTCCCCATTAGACAGACGGGGAGACCGAGGCACTGAGTGGCCAGGCAGCCCAGCCAGGAGGAGGCAGGCCTGGGCCTTAGAGCTCCACCCTCCCCCTGGGCGATGCCCCTGGCACACGCCCCGGGCTGGCAGCCCAGGGGGCAGAGGCGTTGTCGAGCAGAGAGATCCTTATCTTGACAAGTGGCCCTTTCACAACTGCTATTTCCCCTCCGCAGCCCAGAACGGAAGCGAGCAGGGGGAGCAGAAGAAAGAGGGCGACGGCAGGGCCTGATGGATGTGCCAGGGCGATCACACCTCAAAACCAGAAATCCATCCTCCTTTGTCTGCGGGAACAATGTGTGCGAGAGGCTGGCAGGAAGCGAGGGCGACCCACCCTGCCCAGCCGGAGCGCTTGGCACACCTCCGGGCCGGTGGGCACCCTCCTGCCAGGGAGGGGGCGGGGAGGGGGGAGGGGCAGGCGCACACAGGGCCCAGATGGCGAAACCTCGAAGGTGGGGACCACAGCAGGATAACCCTGGAGGGTGGGCACCGGGAGGACCCCCGAGGGCCTCAGACAGGCTGGCACCCCCCACACACACACACCCGTAAAGACCCCTGAAAGAATGTTAGGGAGAGCATTTCCTGGGTGGCCTCATGTCCCCTGAGAAATCCAGATCCACATACCCTGACAGCAGCCTAAACTGCTCAGGACACAACACCTGGTGCGGGGAGCAGGGGGCGGGGCAGGGGGCGGGGGGAGGGGGGGCAGCGATGAACCGTTGTCTGCGTTCCTCCTGCCTGTGACGCCTGCCTAGGCCAGTGGTCGGCAAACTCATTCGTCCACAGAGCCAAGTATCAACAGCACAATGATTGACATTTCTTTGGAGAGCCACATTTTTTAAACTTAAACTTCTAATGCTACTTCTTCAGAACAGACTCGCCCAGGCCGTGGTATTTTGTGGAAGAGCCACACTCAAGGGGCCAAAGAGCCGCATGTGGCTGGGGAGCCGCAGTTTGCCGACCACAGGCCTAGGGGATACCGAGGGGAGCCAGTCCGAGGGGCTCCCAGGAGTGTCCGGCACACACTGGAAGTGTGACACCGGGCCGGGTATCCCCCCCAGGGCCCGGCAGGGGAGGGGTCAACGAGTTAGGGTGATGCTAACAATACTATCAGTAAAAGAAACCCAACCAGTTTGGCTCAGTGGATAGAGCGTTGGCCTGCAGACTAAAGAGTCCCGGGTTCGATTCCGGTCAAGGGCATGTACGTTGGTTGCGGGCACATCCCCAGTGGTGGGTGTGCAAGAGGCAGCTGATGGATGTTTCTCTCTCATCGATGTTTCTAACTCTCCCTCTCTCTTCCTCTCTGTAAAAAAACAATAAAATATATTTTTTTTAAATAATAACAGTAATATCTATAGAAAGCTAACATTGATCCGCCGTTCACTGTAGGCCAGGCACATACACAGATCATCATATAACCTTCCCAACAGCCCTAGGACACAGACACACTGAAAAAAAACAAAAACGGTTTTACAGATGAGCCGCTGAGGCCCAGAGAGGGGACGTAACCTGCCCACGATCGCACAGCTGGGAAGGGACCGCGCGAGGACCTGGCCCAGCAGCCTGGCTCCAGGAGATGCACTCCAGCCAGGACGGGGCTGTGGTCTGATGGGGGGATCTGGGCGGAGGAGACGGCACGCCCTGCCCCCTGCCCTCCCGTCCCCATCTCCCTGCAGCCAGAGCCAGCCTGCGGGTGTTGGAAGTGGGCACGGCCAGCCATGGGGCGTGGAGGCCGCCAGGAGGTGAGGCAGGCCCGGGGAGAGGCTGGCACCGAATCCTGGCGCGGCCCCTGGAGGGAAGCGCCCGGGGCAGGGAGAGAGACAGCCCAGCGCCTCGGGAAACATCGGCTGCCACCACGGGCTCCGTGCTGAATCACACATCCTGACGCAGGCCCACAGAGCATCCTCTCCCTGAGCCCCGCCGTGGGGCCCTGCTTGCTGGCTTGGGAGACCCCGTGTCCTCCCGGCCCCACCAGGCACCTGTGGCTCCCGGGACGCGGTCATAAATCCCGGGCGGGCACCTCCGCGGTGTCAGCCGGCCCTGGGAAAGCTGCCGGATTTACGAGCTTCGGCGGCCGGCCGGCCGGCCGGGAGGAAAGGATCGTGTTGCCCATTGGGGACCCCGTGCTCCGAAGCCATAAACCACGGCCGGTGGCAGCGCCCGGCGGCCCGAGGGCCCCGGCCGGTCATTTGCGCTCTGCTCAATGGCCGGGCGCTGAGCGGCCGCGTGAGGGCCCGCCGGCCCCTCCCGGCAGGAGAGGCACATCCATCCTTAGGGGAGGGGGATCCCTGACCCAGCCGGTCTCTCTCCCTCCCTGTTCCTGCTTGTCTGAGGCTCCGAACACACACATCGAATTCTGACTCGGGGGCTCCGGGAGTGACGGCTTCTGTATTTCCCAATCTTCCTTATTGTCTTTGGAACAATAGCCCCTGCATTCCAACGGCTCTCGGAGGGGCCAGGCAGGCGCTGGGAAGGGGAGGGCTGGGGGCCATCCGAGGTGGCTGCCCTGAGGGCCAGCCGGGCCGATCTGGACACGGCCACCGGGGCCTCGGAGCCCGGCGCGTCCCCACGGGCACCGCCAGCCACAGGGAGGTCTGAGCTGCCACCCAGAGATTCCTCCCTCCCTGGACCCCAAGCTCACGCCCGCTCCATGGCCACCGGAAGGAGCCGGGCCTGGCTGGTGTGGCCCAGTGGACTGGGTGTTGCTGGTCAGGGAGGCATCCAGGAGATAGCTGATGGATGATTCTGTCTCATAGCAATGTTCCTCTCTCTCTCTCTCTCAAAATCAATAAAATAAAAATAAAATAAAACAAGGAGCTGGAACCAGTTCTTCTGCTGATAAAAAAAAAAAAAAAGTGTCAGGGTCTTAACCAGAGAGTAATTTCAAATTACCAAAAGCTGCCACTACTCTTGTTTGATCTAAAGCTCGTGTGTGTGTGTGTGTGTGTGTGTGTGTGTGTGTGAGAGAGAGAGAGAGAGAGAGAGAGAGAGAGAGAGGGAGGGAGGGAGAGAGAGAGAGAGTATTGAGGGCTGAAGGGAGTAATCTATGAATCATGCATTGGCACAAGGAAGGAAAGACCCAGCATCTCTTGGCAGGCTGTGAACACCCTTTAATTAAGTAATAAATTTGGAAGCGGCGAGATGAGCATCCGTAAAGAAACACTTGGTTTAATTACCCATTCATCGGCTTAGCTCTTCCAGGACCCTCTGTGCCGCCACTGCACAGTCACGCCAGGCTGGGACTGAGGACAGAGGCTGCCCAAGGGTGCCTTCCGGTGGCTCCAGCTCCTCCCCGGCGGGTGGGGGCCGGGGGGAGGGGAGAGGCGGAGACAGCAGCAGCGCAGGGTAACCGCTGTAATTCCATCCCGGGCTCTGGTGACACTGTGAACCGCCAGACACAGCTGGGTGGTTTGTCACCAGGGCCCCAGAGGGATTCACTCAGAAGGCATTGTTTTGCAGATTTGCCCCAAACGAGGCCAAAATAAAGAGGCTGCGTGTGTTCGAAACGCGGCTTTTCGTCATTGAGCCCCGGGCTGCTGAGAAGGAGCAGGCCCTGCCGTATGGACCCCACGCTCTGCCCTGAGCCGCTGCGGGGCGCGGGGCGGCCCAGCCACGCACTGTCTGCTCTCCCCGCAGACGGCGCCCAGCGGAGGGCTCGGCGGGTCCCGGGGCAGAAACGGAGGACAGAGGCCTCAGGATTCTACGCCTGCGTCCTCGGCAGCCCTGGGTCCCTGGGCCTCACTGCGGAGCTGGGGGCTTTGGCACCAGCTCCAGGGAAGCCACACACAGGACCCTCCAGAGGCTGCGGGGGCCAGAGGCGCTGGGAAGAGCCGGGAGGGAGAGAGATGCTGGCCCATGTGTCACCGAAGCCTGGGAAGCTGTGGGGCGGGTTCTAGAATCCGAGCGGAGAGCAAAGGGGAGCCCTGACCGGTTTTCCCCGTGGATGGAGCATTGGTCCCAGGACTGAAGGGTCCCGGGCTTGTTTCCAGTCAAAGGCATGCACCTTGTTGCCAGCTTGATCCCCGGGTAGAAGGCGTGCAAAAGGCAGCTGATCCATGTTTCTCTCTCATTGATGTTTCTGATTCTCTATACCTCTCCCTTCCTCTCTGTAAAATCAATAAAAATATTTTTTTTAAAAAAAAAAGGAGCAAAGGGGGAAGCGTTGGGGCTCCAGTGAGGATCTTTCACGTCACTAAGGTGTCCCAGGAGAGACCAAGGGGTACCTCCCACCTCCATCAGGGATCCCAAACCTCAGTCACTGCTTCCAGAAGGTTCTCCCTGCGTGGAGGGACGTGTACTTCTGGAGGACTCTGTACTATGGAGGAATAGGCATTTCTCTCTGAGTAGGGGGCATGCTTGTGGATGGACAAAGTGTCTTGCTTTGGCCTCTGATTCCCAAATTCTACTCTGTAAACCACACACTAGGCCGCCTCGGGATGTGTCGAGAGTCCACGAACCTGAAACAGTGGAGGAGGCTGCCTTTGACATACCCTCACCTTCAAAAATTAAGGCAAAGAGAGCATTTGACAAAGAACCATCAGGCTTGGCCAAACCCAGGGCTTGGGGAAAATGTCTTGAGACGCTTCACCAAATCCAGAGCGAGGCCGGCGGGCCGGCGCTGGTCATTACGGGTCATCTGCAGCTCGTCTCTTTCCAAAGCAGTTGTCCTCCGAGCTCCTCCGGCAGCCCGATGCCGATGCCGAATCCTCGTCCTCGCGCCCAGCAGGCGTTTGGAGACAGCTCTGGCAGGCGGCAGGGATGTGAGGGCCCAGCTTCAGTCCAGCCCCCGAGCCCCTGGCGCTCGCTCTGCCTGGCCAGAAGCATCCAGAACAGGGCCACAGGGATGTCAGGCACCAAGACGCAGCAAGTCCACGTTCTCCCAAGCAGGGCCACCCTGGGCTGGCAAAGTCCTGCCCAGTGGAAGGCCAGTGCCCTGTGGTACCCAAGCTCTGGCAGGCAGAAGTGGGTGATGATGGAGCAGGAAGGCGGAGCCTGGGCCTGGGGATGCGGGGTGTGGGGGGACCTCGGTGCACAGGCAACATTGAGACGGTATGAGGCGTGGGGGCTGAGAGCTTGGGCTTTCACAGCCAGCAAATCCAGGTGCCGGCCCCAGCCCATGGCTCACAGTAGAGACAGGGGAGGGGGGGGGGGGGCGGTAGATAGAGGCAGCCATGCAAACCTCTGGGTCTTTGCTTTCTTTTCTTTTCTTTTTTTAAATATATTTTATTGATCTTTCACAGAGAGGAAGAGAGAGGGATAGAGAGTTAGAAACATCAGTGAGAGAGAATTATCAATCCGCTGCCTCCTACACACCCCCTACTGGGGATGTGCCCGCAACCAAGGTACATGCCCTTGACTGGAATCGAACCCGGGACCCTTCAGTCCGCAGACCGATGCTCGATCCACTGAGCCAAACCGGTCAGGGCCTCTCCATCTTTTCTACGTGTTGTGAGCTTCCAACCCATTGTGAGTTCACCCTCTGTTAAAACTGCACCCCCGTTTGCTGTTCTGTGCCTCGGCCGTGCCACGGATCTGCCCGTCTGGTAGACACCACTGCAGGCACCAGTCCCTCCCGCCGGCAGCTCCCCTGTCACCTTCACCCCACCGGTTGGCAGCCACCTGTCGGAGACAAGTTCTCCAGAGCCTTCCAAGTCAACAAGTAAGGAATTCCTTGGGGAGCGGGGACCGGGTCATCAGAATGTGCCTCTGCTCCCAGCCACGTGCTCCTAAAGGCCGTGGGAAGTCAGTTACCAAACCCTGTGCCCCATAGGCAGGGCCTCCTCCGCTCTCAGACCCTCGGGGACGCGTCTCCCCAGGAGCACCCACACCCGGGGATCATTTCTGAGCGACATGTCCGCCAGCACCTCCAAGACAACAAACAAGACGCCGAGGAGCAGAGAGCAACGTGCTCCCGGACACGTTCGCGTCCAGATGTCCTCGTTCGACGCTGTGCTCACCCACCACACAGGGCCCTCTCCCGCCGCCCCAGCCAGTCTCGGGCTGTGCCCAGGACCCACGCCGGGCGGGGTGGCTGGGTCGTGCCCCGGCCAACGCTCCCCGTGAAGGCTGAGAACAGAGGCTCACGGGTGTCCTGGCCCACGGAGCTTGTCTGCGTCTGATCTCCTCCCCGAGGCCAGACGACGGACGGCAAGTCGCAGGTACATCTGTTCTGAATGCCGGCCGCTTGCTTTGATCCGGGGCCCGCGTCTGTCCCGCAGCTGGGGACCGCCACGCCTCAGACACAGCTGCTGGCTCCTCTCGCTCACGACCTCGATTTAGCTTAATGGGCTAAGCAGGGAACCATTTCGATATGATTAATTAATGAGGGTCCTCCTAGGAAGGATGATAACATCACAACTTAAATAAGACTGCAAGGCCCAGCTGCCAGATTATAAAAAGAATCCCAGGCATAATTTTTTTTTTTTTTTTTAAAGGAAAGAATACCAAGAATAGCACAATTTCAAAGACATTCAAGATGGAGGGGACAGGGAGTCGCGGGCCCAGCTTCGACGATGCCAGGTTAGGGGAGAGGGTTCCAATCCAGGGCTCAACGGTGTGGCCTAAGAGTGACCCGCCTTCTCTGAGCGTGTGCTCCCTCAATAGCTGGGAGGAGGGAGGTGTGCTTGTCAGAGACGTTTGGAAATCCGATAGATGCAACCTATGAGAGTTGCCCGGGACAAAAATGGGTTTAAAAGGCACGGGAACTGTGGCTCAGGAAATCCCAGTACGGTAGCTGGGATTGAGGAGAGAAATTAAATAGAAGGAGGCCTGTCCAGCGTGGTCCATTCTGTTGTATCAGCAAACGTCTTATTTTTCACTTTAAATCCGCACCCTCACCTCAAGTCCTTAGAAAGTAAGTGGACGAAACGTAAGAGAGGCATCTTAGTGGATTACAGGTGGATCCACAGCTTTAGCTGCAGATGAGTCAGCAACCTCTATGTAAAGGGGATTCTAGCGAGCAGGGTGGCTCGTTGGCCTTTGGGGTTCTGGGCATTCGCATATCGGTTAACAGTCCAGGGCATCTCCATGCCCCTGGGTGCCTCCCCCAGGCCTCTTACACCCCCCAGGCTGCTCCTTCCCCTCCTCCCCACGCCCCACCCCCAGCCAGATCCCTGCACAGGTTTCCCACCTTGGACCCTCGTCTGCCCTGGGACTGGTGGCCCAGTCCCTCGAAGCCTTGCTAGGTAACTCTTTGCCTCAACCTAATATAGTTAGTCTTATTTAAGTTATTATATTTTAGACCCTAGCTGGTTTGGCTCAGTGGATAGGGTGGACTGAAGGATCCTGGGTTCGATTCCGGTCAAAGGCATGTACCTCATTTTCAGGAAGCAACCAATCGATGTACTTCTCTCACATCAACATTTCTCTCTCTCACACTTTTTCTAAAAATCAATGGAAAATATCCCTGGGTGAGGATTAAAAACAAATAAATAAAATAAAAAATGTAATAAGTAAGTAAATAAATGAGGCAGACCTAGGTCTCAAACCTGGATCTTTTGCCTCCAAGTCTGATTCCATTTAAAAATAAAATAAAATAAAATAAATAAGCCTAAACCTTTTAGGCCACACACTCTTGTACCTCTGCCTTTGTGTCCTGAAAGCAGCCAGAGGTATAATATAATATGTCACTGAGCGTGGTTGTGTTCCAATAAAACTTTATTTACAAAGACAGGTGATAGGCCAATTTGGTTCTAAAGAGTTCTCAGGTGTTAGTGAGGTATAATGGTGACTATATTGGGTCTAGAGGCTCACATCCTCACTTCCTGGCTGGGCCTTTTCATTCATTGGCCATAAGACAGGACCAATGGGGGGCATTTTAGACACTGGGAAAAGTCCAGCATCAAAGATATCTGAGACATGGGTGTCTTTGGGTGTCTCTCAGTCACAACACTTGTGCCTAAAGCCGACCACACCCTGTCGCCTCGAATGCTGGCATTTTCAGATTGCAGAATGACCTCCCGCTTGACTGTATCAGCGGCTCTCAAGCTTAAGAGTGCAACCCAGTTGCCCAGAAGACTTGTTAGAAGGTCACTGGGCCCCACTCCCAGAGACCCTGACCAGTGGGTCCGCGGTGGAGCCAGAGGATTCACATTTCTAATTCCCAGGCAGCGATGCGGGTTTGGGGACCATGCTTTGAAAACGACGCTGTATGTTAAAAAACTAAAGGTATACTGCCACCTAGTGGGCAGTTCTTAGTAGTACCCTATGCCAGCTTCCTTTTATTTTTATTTTTATTGTTTTAATATATATATATATATATATATATATATATATATATATATATATATATATATTTTTTTTTTTTTTTTTCAGAGAGGAAGGGAGAGGGAGAGATAGAAAGATCAATGATGAGAGAGAATCATTGATTGGCTGCACACCCCACCCTGGGGATGGAGACTGCAACCCAGGCATGTGTCCTGACCGGGAATCCAACCATGACCCCCTGGGTCATAGGTCAGTGCCCAACCACTGAGCCACGCTGCCGGGCAACTTCCTTTCGTTTCTTAGGTGCACTCAAAATTACCCACCTCGTGTCACGGGGAAGAATCAATTGCATAAAGCCAGCTTGTCTTTTGTATACTTGGAATTCGATAACCATATTCCAAGCTCCTTTAAAGAAATGAGGGGACACGTTATTTACAATAGCATGGCAAAAAAAATAAAAATAAACGAGGAACAGATTCTTTCCACCAGGCGAAGAAAGAAAACTTTAAATGTCTGCGTGGAGTAAAACCGAGGCTGGCTCTGGCCACTCTCCCGTCGCCAGATGCTCGTGCTTCTCCTAAAAGGCAAAACCCGCCAAAACCGGTTTGGCTCAGTGGATAGAGCGGCAGGCTGCAGACGGAAGGGTCCCTGGTTCAATTCTGGTCAAGGGCACGTACGTTGGTTGCGGGCACATCCCCAGCAGGAGGCAGCTGATGGATGTTTCTCTTTCATCCATGTTTCTAACTCTCTATCCCTCTCCCTTCCTCTCTATAAAAAAATCAATAAAATATATATTTTAAAAAAAAAATAAAATAAATAAATAAAAGGCAAAACCCACACCTCAGCCCTTCAGCCTGCCAGCGATGCACCACTTGTACCTGGTGCAGCCGGCGGAATTCAGAAGACGGGCCACGGCGAGCCTGTTCCACACCCTGGACCTTGTGACCTTTGCACACACAGAACAGTAGCCACGGAGATGGGCCCTGGTCATGGGCACCCGTGCAAACATTTGCACTCCAACACGGCCCAGGGCAACTGCCCGCTTCCATCGACTCACCCAGCAAAGGCCGGGGGCTCTCGCGCTCCTGGCCCTACACACCGGGGCGCCACGTGGCCAACAGCAGATGGCGGGTCCCCCGCGCGGCAGGCTGCTGGGTTTTTGTGGGGGGTTTTGTGTGTGTGGTGTGTGTGTGTGTGTGTGTGTGTGTGTGTCAGCGTGGAGAAGCGGAGAGGGGCCCCGCTACAAAGCATGACGTGGTACCAGGAGGACGGAAATGACAGGGACCGGAACCGTTCTGGATGCCAACAGTTTACATTTGATCTCCAGATGCGAGGCAGCTGACAGCCAATTAGTCCGACTTAGATCTGCGCGGCTCCCCCGCCCTCCTCCACACATGCTGCGGGCAGGCCCGTGTGAAAACGTGTCCGCCCGCGGTGGTGCTTTGATTGGGAATTCTCTGGAATGAGCGCCCTCGGGGCCCCCCTGCACGCGGGCCATCTGGAGAGACGTTCTCTCCCCTGGGGCTCGGCCTGGGCGCCGGGGACCTGCCGCCGGGGGCTTGTTGTGGGGGTTCGGGGTTTGGGGTTTTCTTTTTCATTCAAGCGGCTGATTCCAGCCCGACAGCAGTGGATGGCTCGGCTTCACGGCTCAGTGTGCAGGCCGCCGCCCACTGCAGACCTCAGTGGCCGGGCGCTGCTGCATGTGAATTCTGCGGCTGCTAATGAAAAAGCAATTGTGGTGTGCTGGCGGGTGAGCTGTCTGGGGGGAAGGAGAGGACGCGCAGAGTGGGATGGGAGCCCTCAGCGACCCGAGAGGCACCACGAGGCGGTCACAGAGCCCCTCCCTCTCCTTCGTGGCCAAACTCACCGGCTACAGCCGCTGAGGAGACAAAGAGCAGCAAGGCCTCCCTTCCTCCGGCCCCAGAGGACCAGAGCTCACACTAAGGAAGCCCTACTGTGTGCCAGGACCCTGGCTGGTTTTGCTCAGTGGTTAGAGAGTCGGCCCATGGACTGAAGGGTCCTGGGTTCGATTCCAGTCAAGGACATGTGCCTCGGTTGCAGGCTCGATCCTCAACCCCAGGTTGGAGTACATGCAGGAGGCAACCAATCTCTCTCAGATCGATGTTTCTTTCTCTGTGTCTCTCCCCCTCCCTTCCATTCTCTCTAAAAATAAATAAATAAATATCAGCGGAGACCAATGGACTCAATCCCCAGTGCGGGGTGTGTAGGAGGCAGCTGATCAATAATTCTCTCCCATCATTGATGTTTCTATCTCTCTCCCTCTCCCTTCTTCTCTGAAATCAATAAAAATAGTTTGTTTTTTTAATCCATGGAGAATGCCCTCGGCCGTCCCAGATCTGCCTCTTGCTTCAGCAGTGTTTGGAGGGAACAGACCCAGGGACGCCCCTTATCCAGTCACCACCTGCAGGACCCCCTCCGGGACCAGCCAACACACCGGGGTTTCTCTACCTTAGCTCCTCATTGCCGAACCCCCGGGAGCTCCCAAATGCGTCAGCATTGTCCCCCCGAGGGGAGGCTGCGGCCTCCGCCTGCCTCTCTGGGCCTCTGTTTCCACCCTGACGACCTGGCTCCCGGGGTGGGGCGGGGGCCACTTCTCCCCGGGTTGGCGGAGAAGCCGAGGGCATGGAGCACCTTAAAGCTGAAAACCGGCGAGGCGGCCGCGCTGTCCTCCAGGCCCCGCTGCAGCCGCCCAGGGGAGTGGGCACAGCTCAGGCCGGGCAGCCGCCTGGCCTCGGAGAGGAGCCTGAGCCCAGCCCGGCGCAGCTGCCGGCCCTGGTTCCACGTGCCTGGGCTCTCAGCTCCGGGGCTTCCTGGGGAGCCACTTCCGGGTGAGGAGGTGAGACTCATCGGGAAGATGGCCACCACCTGACTCCCCTCCGCAGGCTGCTGGCCCCAGGCTGGGCCGGGGGAGCATCTCCGAAAGGCTCCCCCCAAGCACCGCTGGAGCCTGTGGAGCCCGGAGGCCTCTGGGGGGCCCTCTGCCTCCCCTGGTGTCTGGCTTTTACCCGAGCCTCTCCCTCAACTACCACCGTTCCTTTAACCCCCGGACCCTCTCCCATGCCCTGGACCGAATGAAACAATAAAGCTCTTGGCAGCAGAAAAATAAAACCAATGGAAAAAATGTCCTCGGGTGAGAATCAGAAGCACCGTAGTCCTCACAACCACCCTGTGGGGCAGGTGCTGTTATTTCCTCCTTTTGCAGCTGAGAATCTGGACATGAAACTGACTGCCCCAGGTCAAACAGCTAGTGGGTGGAGAAGCTGGGGTTTGATCCTAAAAGTCCTTCTCCAAAGAGTCACGTTCTCAACCACTGCACCGGAAGACTTCGTGAGTGAGTCGATGCCGAAACCGGTTTGGATCAGTGGATAGAGCGTCCGCTTGTGGACTGATAGGTTC
The DNA here is from genome assembly GCF_014108245.1 of Pipistrellus kuhlii. Lineage (NCBI taxonomy): Eukaryota > Metazoa > Chordata > Mammalia > Chiroptera > Vespertilionidae > Pipistrellus > Pipistrellus kuhlii. The sequence goes on along the minus strand of NW_023425515.1, from coordinate 181,531,177 downwards.
CGGGTTCGATTCTGGTCAAGGGCATGTACCTTGGTTGCGGGCACATCCCCAGTAGGGGGAGTGCAGGAGGCAGCTGATCAATGTCTCTCTCTCATTGATGTTTCTAGCTCTCTATCCCTCGCCCTTCCTCTCTGTGAAAAATCAATAAAATATATTTTTTTTAAAAGACTTCGTGAGTCGAGCTTGGTCTAAGCCACCCGTCGCCATCCGACCTTGCTGCGTGGTCCAGGGAAAGGCCCGTCGGGTGCCTCCCGCCCCTGGAGTAGAATTATGCTTCCGCCCTTACCGTGACGTCATAGCAGGCTAAGTGGATTTCCTGCCCCGGACTTTGGGCTCAGCCATGTGCGTTGATTTGGCCAAAGAGATGTTTCACCCGGTGATTCAAACAGGGGCTTGCCATGTGCTTGCACCATTGTCGTACCCTTAACCTCATAGGCCCCATCATGAGATTCATGGAACCAGCCCAAGTTGGACTGCAGCCCAGAGCCAGGCCCCAGAGAATCGGGCCTTCACCACCAAGTCCCAGCCCACGGGTTGGTTACCGCACTGCCTCCTGCCCTGATGCAGCTCATGACCCCGTCCTGGTCGGTGACACACCAGGAACGCTTTCCAGAATACATGGAGCCCTGCCCCCTTTGGCCGTCCTCCTGGGCCAGTGGTCAGCACACTCATTAGTCCACAGAGCCAAATACCAACAGTACAACAGTTGAAATTTCTTTGGAGAGCCATGTTTTTTAAACTTAAACTTCTTCGAACGCCACTTCTTCAAAACAGACTCGCCCAGGCCTTGGTATTTTGTGGAAGAGCCACACCCGAGGGGCCAAAGAGCCGCAGGTGGCTTGCGAGCTGCAGTTTGCCGACCACTGTCCTGGGACATTGATAGGACATCGTGCCTGTTGCCTCGTGCTGAACAACAGCTGGCGACACACACAAAAGGCCGATGCCGAGGATGCCCCAGCAGCAAGGGCGGGTCCCGGGCCCTCGATGACCTTGTCCAGCACCCAGTGACCTCTCGCCTCCGCATGCTTGTGAGAAAACTAGTCTTCTCTTTGTCCACGCCTCTTTGTTGGGATTTCTATTGTTCCCAGCCAAAGTCATTCCTACCTGCGGTTGGCTTTCTCACGTACGGATATGCTTTCACAAATGCCATATCTTTCTATCTCCCTCACCTGTTTAAATCGCCTGGTTTCCCCTGGAACAGGAGGAGGGAAGCCGAGAATCCTTGGTAACATCCATCCTTCGATGCCTGTTGTGCTCACCCTGGAGCCATCAGTCCAGAGTCACCCACATGAGAAGCAGCTTCACTAAAATCAACCCTGACAATAAAGAATTATTAAAAAAAAAATTAAATAATTTAATTTAATTAAATCAACCCTTTCAATAAAGAATTACTATTATTATTAATATTAGGAGAAGAAGAAGAGAAGAAGAAGAAGAAGAAGAAGAAGAAGAAGAAGAAGAAGAAGAAGAAGAAGAAGAAGAAGAAGAAGAAAAAAAAATAATAAGATAAAATCAGCCCTTGAACCTGCTCATTGGTATAACCAAGCTTCTGGAACACTTTCTAGCATGTCGTAGGTGCTCGGAACCGATTGTTCAGTGAGTCGTTTGGTCGAGTTGTTGCTATTTCTCAGGATGGTCAATCACGTGTGTCTCTTGGGAAGCTGTCTTGGCTGTTTTGATGTCTCGAAGGGCCTCCTGGAAATCACTCCAAATGAATTTTATGAAGCCTGCATGTCAAACAGACCTTCCAAACTCAATGGAAGTCTTCTCATGATATGATTACAAACAGAAACCATAACAGCTTTATTGAGATGTAACTCTCATGTTGTAAAATTCACCTTTTAAAGTGCAGTTCTGTGGCTTTTAGCATATTCATGGGGTGTGTAACACTGTAATTTATTATAAGAACATTTTATCATCACAAAAGGAAACTCTGTCCCCATTAATAGTCATTCCCCACCCACTTCCTCCTTCATCCCCCCGCCCCCCAGCCCTGAGCAACCACTAGTCTACATTCTGTCCCCATGGATTTGCCTGTTCTGGACATTTTGTATAAATGGAGTCATACAAGGTATGCATGGTCTTTTGTGTCTGACTTCTGTCCCTTAGCAAAATGTTTTCAAGGCTCACCGTGGTGTGGCCTGTATCAGAACTTTATTCCTTTTTATTGCTGAATAATATTCCTTTGTGTGGATATACCACACTTATCCATTCATCAGCTGTGGACATTTGAGCTCTTTCTACTCTTTGGCTATTCCAAGTAATGCTGCTGTGAACATTTGCTTATAAGAGTTTTTGTGGCAATGTGTCTTCAATTCTCTAGGAATCCCTAGTAATGAAATTGTCACTTCATGCGGCAACTCCAGGGCTAACCTTTGGAGGAACTGTCAGTGCAGTTATTCCTCACCAGCAGTGAACAAAAGGTCCAGACCTTCCTCCACGACCTTGCCAACACTTGTGATTATCGGTGTCGTCGATTAGAGCTATTCTGGTGGAAGTGCAGAGGTACCTCATTGTAGTTTTACTCTGAGGGCAAGGGGCACTGAGCACCTTTTTGTGTGTTCACTGGCCATTTTTATATCTTTGTTTAGAAAATGTACAGACACCAATTGAAGCATGTTTACGTAAGCTAATTTTGATGGAAACTTTGGGAAGCTGCATTATGAAACCAAAATTCTCTTTCCCTAGTAATGAACGAAATATTACTAAAATCTGACTGACTCACATGTCACTGATTTAGAATGCCTGTGTTAACAACAGTTTACAATGACTCCGTATTAATGTTGTATCTAGGAAAAAAACCAATGCTTGTGTTTTGGGGTTTTTTTTTTAATGAGACTGATTTTGAAGTTATGTTCCTCACATCCCACAAGGGGGCGCTAAACAGTTGTTCCTCACTAAACAGTGATCACTGAGGCCCTGCTCTCCCTCCCCATCCCCTTTCTACTTTCAGTCTCTGTCTCTATCTAGCCATACCAGCCTCTGAGCAACCGGAGAGGAATAACTGAGTTCTTATTTGAGAACTTCTATTTTATTAATAAGAATGAAAAATGCTATTACAAGATTTTGTAAAGACAGTGATATATTTTAAATGTTTTATGTTTATTTTACAAATATGTGATGAACATCTTCCATACGTTAAGATTTTTGTTTTTTGCATCTCTCCCCCAAAGACCATTTCCAGCTGCAGAAACACACTCCTGCCCCCTCCCAACACACACACACACAACCACACACACACACACACACACACACACACACACAACCACACACACACAGGTTTTAGACAGGTGAGAGGCTGTTTGTATCTTCTAGTTTCTTGTGGTCCCTACAGTTTATAGAGCTCCCATTAGCCTGTAAGTTTTCAAACACAAATATGACATCCCCATCCATGGGGACAAGACTAAACTATCCACCCAAAATGTGAACATTTTTATAGATAAGAGGTGTTTGGGGATTGTTTTTGTTTTGTTTTTTTAATGATTTGACCACGAGGTTTGATTAAAGCAAAAAGCCAGGTGGGACTCTAGTCTCAGATCCCTGAGTTCTGCCAGGGGTTGTCCTTTGTCAGGAATGGGACTGTGACTCTAAGTCGCATGTGTCAAACACAAGGCCCGCGGGCCAAATCCGTCCCGCCAGGCCTTGCAATGTGGCCCACACCGCACTGTCATCACTGCACTCCGCTGCGTTTCCATCACAATGACAGTTTATGACTGTTCAGTAAACCATTCGGCCCGCGATTTAGGCTGGATTTTAGATTTTGGCCCCTTCTCTGATTGAGTTCGACACCCCTAACAAGTGGAGAAGCAGCCCAGGCAGAATGCAAACTTCGTCCTGTGTAAGCGGTGAGCTTCCAGAGGGAGCGGCTGGCCGAAACCGGTTTGGCTCAGTGGATAGAGCGTTGGCCTGCGGACTGAAAGGTCCCGGGTTCGATTCCGGTCAAGGGCATGTACCTTGGTTGCGGGCACATCCCCAGTGGGGGGTGTGCAAGTGGCAGCTGATCGATGATTCTCTCATTGATGTTTCTAACTCTCTATCCCTCTCTCTTCCTCTCTGTAAAAAAAAAAAAAAAAAAAAAAAAAAAAAAAAAAAAAAAAAAAAAAAACAAAATATTAAAAAAAAAAAAAAAAAACACAAAGGGAGCGGCTGGTGCTGGAGGTACAGAGAGGTCTGGGCAGGGCGCTTCAAAGCTCCTGGATTGCCTACTGCTACGCAGATCCGAATTGGTGAAAAGAGAGTCTCTGCTGGTTTAAAAAAAAAAGGGGGGGGGGGGAGCCAAGACGTGGGGGGCAGGGAGTAAGTCAAGTGGAAATCCTACCTCCCTCGGAGATTTCTGAGTCAATAATGTGGCATTGTCTTGATGAGGAGGTGAGGAAAGAGAGCAGACCAGGTAGAGGAAATGCCCAGGGGAGAGTATTTATTGACTCATTACTGTTATAACTCACATGGAACCCGCTATGAACAGGCACTGGGATAGCACATTGTTTTCATTTAATCCCCCCAACAGCCGTCTGAGGTAGGCATCATTAACACTCTTCAGAGTTGGGGAAACTGAATCACAAAGAGGGTGCGTGATTTTATGGGCCAAATTGAGTCCCCCCAAAATTTATGTGCTAAAACTCTAACCCCCATGTGACTCTTTTTTTTAAGAAATATTTGTTTTTTGGGTGTGTTTTTATATATATATATATATATATATATATATATATATATATATATATATATATATTTATTTATTATTGATTTTTTACAGAGAGAAAGGGTGAGGGACAGAGAGCTAGAACCATTAATGAGAGAGAGAGAGAGATCGACCAGCTGCCTCCTGCACACACCCCCAACTGGGTACATGCCCCTGACCGGAATCGAACCTGGGACCCTCCAGTCCACAGACTAACGCTCTTATCCACTGGGCCAAACCGGTCTCAGCCCCGTGTGACTCTATTTAAGAAAATTATTAAGCCCAGGCTGCTTAGCTCAGTGGTTGGGCATTGACCTATGAACCAGGAAGTCACGGTTCTATTCCCGGTCAGGGCACATGCCCAAGTTGTAGGTTCAATCCCCAGTGTGGACTGTGCAGGAAGCAGCTGATCAATGATTCTCTCTCATCATTGATGTTTCTCTCTCTCTCTCCCTTCCTCTCTGAAATCAATGAAGTTATATTTTTTAAAGTCATTAATGTTAAATGAGGTCATAGGATGTAGTCCCTTATCCAATAGGACTGATGTCCTTGTGGGGGGGGAAAAAGGGGGCACAAATAGGGAGAAAAGGCCATGTGAGGGCACAGCAGGAAGGTGGCCACCTGCAGGCCAAGGAGGGAGCTTTCACCATAAGTCAACCCTGCTGGTCCCTTGCTCTTGGACTTCCAGCCTTCAGAACAGTGAGAAAACATATTTCTGGTGTTTAAGTCCCCCTGTCTGTATTCTGTTAGGGCAGACCTAGCGGACTAATGCAGTGACTGGCCCCAGATCTTTTGCGGGGCAAATGGAAGAACTGACATTCGAATCCAGGCTGTCGGGCACCTTAGTCGCTGTTTTTACTGGCTTTTGCACAGTGCTTCTTGCCCTGGGAATGGAGATAGCAAGAGTCTTATTGGAGAATGTGATGTTACAGGAACTGCCAACGTGCATGGGCGTTCACTCCCCACAGCCCAGTGTGCTAAATGCTTTGCCTGGATTATCCATTTAATACCAACAACAATCCGTGAGGTTAGTGCTGCTATCATCCCCATTCCCCTAAGGCCTTCAGAGGACTCCGATGCAGACAAACTCACTCCAGAGCCAGCTTGGAACACTGTCACACTATAATTAATGATAACTATTGTAGATGTTAGAAATAAGGCGAGCCCCCCACGTCAGGGGTTCTGGTAGAATATAAAACACTCAGGCAGCAAGGCAAACATCTTTACTTCTACGGAGAAGGGTGCACACACATGGTCTGGAAGCATGTGCACACTCAGCAGTCGGTCTGCTTGGCTTTATAATCCCTGACGCACTGACCTGTCCTTTGCTCTTGATTGGAGGTCAGACACAATCTTTCACAATTGGCCAATTCAAAGGGAGGGGTTGGCCTTTGCTGTTTCAAGATGGTAGCCCCCAGGGGAACTGCAAGCCATGTGGCCAACATGGTGGTTGACAAGTCACCTGGTCCAAAATGGCAGCTGTCTAAACTGTTCTTTGACAGAAAAGATGTTTATTCTAACAGAGATCATTTTGTTATGCTCAGCTCCACCACCTGGCCAAAAACTGCTCAACTGGGCCTTCCACATGAGAGAACACAGTTGAAAGTAATAATTAAGACCCACTTCTCTGAGATGGCCTTTGAAATAAATGAGCCACGTTGTCCCCACTAAGGAGTCCTAGCTTTGGGGCGGGGAGCTAATGGGAAGGCAGCCCTGTCCTGATGGGCAGGGCCAGGAGCTGGAGGAGCACTGTGAGAGGAGCATCATCCAGCCATGGGCTTTGTGGGAGATGAACAGAATGAGCAGCGGCCAAGGGGAACTCAGTAGCAATTGGGTTAAACCCACCCAAGGTACTTCTCATCTCAGAAATGTGTCTTCATGTTTGATGTGGGTCTTTTTTATATCTTCCTATTTTTTTAATGTTTTTTTTTTTATTTAGAGAGGGAGAGTGAGAGGGATAGAGAGATAGAAACATCGATTGGCTGCCCCCTGCATGCTCCACAATGAGGATCAAGTCCACAACTCAGGCATGTGCCCTGACTGGGAATCACACCAGCAACCCCCATAGGCTGATGCCCATGGGCTCTCAGATACTTAAAAATGTGTAATAGGGCCCGGAAAGGCAAATAAACCCTCTTCCCTCCTGTGTTAGCTCATGTAATAAAGGTGTGTGTTCTAAAAAAAAAAAAAAAATGTGTAATAGGTAAAGTTATACACCTAGTATTAGCTTCAGAAGAATGTGGGATTCATGGAGGGGAAAGTAGAAATAAAGATGAAACTGTATTGACCATGAGATTGGGATTGGGTATGTGGGGGTCATTGTACTAAACTGTCTTCTTTTGAATGTTTGGAATTTCCCATAAAAAATAAATTTTAAGTTTATGGAATTGGAAGCATGTATATTTGTGTGTATATATATATACAGACATACTTTTGAATGATAAGCAGAGGGTTTAGTAGGGATTTTATTCCACAGGGTATTTGCTTTGTAAAAAAGGGAACAGTACATGGTCCATATTCAGAGGATAGTTCTGTTACTTTCTGAACTTGGTCGTAAGCAGTCCTGGATCCAGCCTGCACCAGTCCTCCAGTAGCCACTGCCATACCTTCACACTCTGCTCAGCTTCAGAGTCTACAATCCCCATATGGTTCCTGAGTTCAATTCTAGATTCTGTCAAATTCCTAACATGCTTCAAAGCCAGAGTGACTGAATTTATGTTTGGTACCAGCAATCTTAAGTCCAAAATGCTTCAAAGATTAAACAATCACACATTTAAAATACATAGAAAAATAATATAATTAGGATTTATACAAAGTAGATTATTACAAAACAAGTACACTACAAGAAATACACAAGAAATACATCTTATATCCAAACACAAAAATTTGGAAATATATGTTTAAGAAAAATCATTTATTTTTAAATGCTGAGTGGGAAGGCATAGCTGAGTTCAGCTAGCAGAAATTTTCACTCCATCTCAAGCTTCTATAAACAGTTCCTGAAGGAGATTAGACAGCTGTTCCTCTTTCCAAATTCTGTTTAATTTCAGCTGTGTATTTCCCATAGAATCTTTCTGCCTTTTTGTTGAATTTGGCATTCCTTTCATTAATATAGTCGATATCTGCATCGTCATTATAAGGTCGTCTCCGGCTATATTTGTCTCGTTTTTCAATTCTGAGGGGAAAAGAAAATAATTTTTAAAATTTTAAATGTCTTTAAATTTTTTTTTCAATTTATTAACTTGAGAGAGAAACACTGACTTGTTGTTCCACTTATTTATGGATTCATTCATTGGTTCTTGCATGTGACCTGACCAGAAATCAAACTGGCAACCTTGGCGTATCATAACAGCACTCTGAGCTAGCCGGCCAGGGCTTGTCTTTTTTTTTTTTTTTTTTTTTTTATTTATTTATTTTTTGTCTTAACAGAAATAGCCTAGTAGTTGAAAATAGCATCGTTACACTTAGAACAGCACACTTTGGTGGGTGGAGGAAGCAGTTTTCATCAAGATCAAGTTGAAGCTGCTAATTAATAGCACAACAGCACAACCCTGGGTAAGAACCATAAAATACAAATTCATCTTCAGAATGCCTCTAAAAAAGCAATGATAACCTTGTTAGCAACTGGATTGGATACATAAAATATATATTAAAAGAAGATGACTACAATAATTATATTAATAACTAGAGGGCCATTGCATGGAATTCGTGCATGGGTGGGGGAGGGACCCTCAGCCCAGCCTGCACCCTCTCCAATCTGAGACATCTCTCTCACAATCCAGGATGCTGGCTCCCAACTGCCCTCCCCTGCAGGCCTGGGTCCCCCTCCAACTGCCCTCCCTTGCTGGCCTTGTCACCCAAAACTGCCTTCCTCTGCTATCCTGGTCACCCCTAACTCCCACCAATTGCCCTCCCCTGCAGGCCATCTTGTGGTGACCATCTTATGGTGACCCTCTTGTGTCTTGGTATGAAGGTCAATTTGCATATTGCTCTTTTATTAGATAGGATAACCACAGCTTAATATGGAGGGTGCAGTATGTTGAGGCACTATCCTTAATACTTCACATGTATCGGGTCTAGTAATAATTAATGTCGTTTTTAAACATTCGTTTAAAATCTTGCTTGGCGTTGACTTGTATTGACATAACCTTCAAACACGTGGTATCTACAGAACGTGTGAAGTGCAATTAACAAGTTTTGCTTGAAAAAGTTTGTGTTTGGTTTGGTTTTTGTTGCAAAACTAGGGCTAAGAAGATGGCGGATGAAGAGCATATTCGGCACTGCATGCTTTACGAGTTCCAATTAGGAAGTAAAGCAAGTGAGGCTGCAAAAAACATCTGTAGTGCTCTTGGTCAAGATGCAGTTAGCGCCAGAAAATGCCAGCGTTGGTTTGAGAAATTTCGCGAGGGAAATTTTTCGTTAGATGACAAGAGTGGTCGAGGCCGTGTGTCCAATTTTGATCAAGAAGCTCTTCAAGCTCTTTTGGTGCAAAATCCTCAAATTACCCAACAAGAGCTTGCGACAACTTTAAATTGTTCACAAAAAACAATTTCCAATCAATTGCGTGCACTTAGCAAAGTCCAAAAGTTTGGAAAATGGGTTCCTCATGAGTTGACCAACAACAACCGTAATCAAAGAGTCACAATTTGCAGTTCGCTCCTCTCTCGTCAAAACCGTTTGCCGTTTTTAGAGCAAATTGTTACCGGAGATGAAGAATGGGTGCTGTATGTTCATTTGAAAAGGCGGCCTCAATGGTTGGACAAAAATGAGGCTCTGCAGCCCACGCCAAAACCTGACTTGCATGCGAAAAAAGTGATGTTGTGTGTTTGGTGGAATTTTAAAGGAATTCTTCATTATGAACTTTTACCATCTAACCAAACCATTACAAGTGCAGTGTATAGTGCCCAATTGGAAAGGTTAGCCCAAGCTTTAAGAGAAAAAGAACCCACGCTGATTAATCGGAAGGGCGTAATTCTTCACCACGATAACGCACGACCGCATACTGCAAGAATCACTGCTGAAAAACTGCGCCAGTTGGAATGGGAAGTTCTCCCTCAACCTGCATATTCTCCTGATATTGCCCCTTCCGATTACCATTTGTTTCGTTCTTTGCAAAACTTTCTTCTTGGAAAAAAATTTAATAATGAAGAATGCCTCAAAAATGCATTGACAGAATTTTTTGCATCAAAATCACAAGAATTTTACAACAGAGGGATTAAAATGCTTCCTGAGCATTGGGCACAAGTAGTAGAAAACAACGGCAACTATATTGTTGATTAAATTTTGTTGTATTGTTTAAATAAATTCGATTTAAAAAAGTATTAGAAAACAACATTAATTATTACTAGACCTAATATTAATTTCTAAAATACAGATTCATTCCACTCTGCCTCATATTCACCCCTATCAACATAAGAAACACAAATGTAGTGGAGGTACATTCACTAGAACCTTCTTATGTCTTCAAATCAAGTAGCTGAGTGATTACTAAATAAAAGTTCTTAAAGAAGAACTTTCTTTAAATCCTTCCCTACTTCAATTATAACAATTCAATTTTATCAATATTTTGTTTGCTTCTCCATTCCAAATCGTACGGACTCAACTCATACTTGCTATCCTCAAAACCACTGTAGATGCTAAGTCAGAAATTAGCAAGTATAACATCTGTCTATTCAATTCATCCTAAGCTTATTATGTCCATTTTGCCATTAAGCACTTAAAATTTCACACTGCTCTACTGAGTACTTACTGTTTTTCCAGATCTGTGACCATCCTATCAATTTCCTGAGTGGAAGGCACATGTGTTCCATGAAGAAGACTGTTGGATGTTGGGAAAAACTCTTCTCCACTGAAAAGACAGCAAAATGAACTTATAGTAACAATACAAGTGCACCACATTTCCTAATTTCAAAGTAAACAACCATTCACGTGAAGAGAGAAAATAGAGACATGTATTTACTGTGGGGACGGCCCACCTTAACTTTTAAAAAAACATACAGAGCCTGGCCCGTGTGGCTCGGTGGGCTGGGTATCATCCCATGCACCAGAAGATGGCTGGCTTCCCGGCCAGGTGGCTCAGGTCACGGTTCAGTTCCTGGTCAGGCGATCTGCCCAGGTTTGTCAGCTTGATTCCCAGTCAGGGTATTCAAGAGGCAGCTAATCAATGGTTCTCTCTCATCATTGATGTTTCTCTCTCTCTCATCCACTCCCTTCCTCTCTGAAATAAATAAATAAATAAATAAATAAATAAATAAATATTTTTTTTAAATAAAAAGATTGCTGGTTCAATTCCTAATCAGGAAACGTCAGGATTGCAGGCTTGATCCCCAGAAAGGGGCATGTAGGAGGCAGTTGACTGATGCTTCGCTTTCACACCAATGTTTTTCTCTCTCTCTTTCCTACTCTAAAAATCAATTAAAAATCTTTAAAAAAAACAAAAACAGAATTGGAAGGGATCTAATAAGTCACTTATTTCGACCCCTTCGTTCTATAGATGAAAGAGCCAAGGGCCAGAGTCAAGGGCTCGCCTCCAAGTCCAGGTATTTCCCTCTCTACCAAAGCAGGGGTTGGCAAGCTTTATAAGCAGTTTTTAAAAACAGTTTTACTGGGACAGAGCCATTTGTCTGTAGGTCCTCTGTGCCACTTTCACATCCCAGCAGCAGAGCTGAGTACTAGCAGTTGTGACAGAGACCATACAGCCCACAAAGCCTAAAATCTTTATTATTTGGTTCTTTATATTAAAAAAAAAAAAAAAAAAAAAAAAAAAAAAAAAAAAAAACGCACATGCTGGCACTAAAGCATCTGCCTTTTAAGAATATATCTGAGTGAAAAGGATAATCTGGTTTTAACCACTCCACACTCAAGTCTTGGGACGCCCAGCCAGACAGATAACCAGATGATGAGCTTAACGGCTGTGGCGTGAGCAATAAATATTGTTGTGGAGATCAGAAATCATTCTTAACACAGCTGCCTGATAACCCATACCTAAACATTACCCAAGCATTATTTATAATATGTGTGTATTGTTGTATATATACTCACACACAAATGTCTACTTCAGGATTAAAAAAAAAAAAAAAAATACCCTTGCAATACTGTCAACTTACTGTTTTTCTCTCAGTCTCTCATATGTTTCCATGTCAGGTTTGATCTGTTTGGTCAACCGATGATACTGGCGTAACTGGGCAGCAGCATAATCTAAAAAGAAAATGAGAATCAGACATAATATACTTCCTTGTTTGGTCATTACAATTCGGGGGGGGGGGGGAATCTAAATTATTATTAGTAATATATGCACAAGACACCAATCTAAGCAGAGCTTCTGATCCTGAAGATGCTGACAATCCAAGCCTCAATTAGTTTTACCACGAAGAATAAGAGGATCCAGCTGACTGAAGTACAGCCATCACTGCTGCCCCAGGAGATGCATTTGTATTTTCTTGAGTTTAGGCCCTTAGAGAACATCCCTAAAGAGGAGTATCCTTTTATAAGTCAGAAACATTGAAGGCGATGCTTAGCCTAACGGGCCCATTCATAAAGTAAAAGCCAATTTTACCTGAAAAGCCCAAGTCCGGGTTTTTCCTCTTCTTTTTCCTCTCCCACCTTTCTGCATCTTCAGCACTGATCTCCAGTAACTTCACTTTCTCATAGTCCTCCCCTCTGGCTGCACATTCCTAAAAAGAAAGGAAAAAGCTGAAACCAGCAATTATGATACAAGCAATTATTTTATCTATTTTAAAACGAGAAAGATTGAATAAAATTATCTAGCAATACTTTCAAAATAATGATTAATCAAAGAAAACTCGGGAATCTGCTCTAGTATATAACAAATAAGCACACAGATTTAAAAATAATATTTATTCAGCCGAAACCGGTTTGGCTCAGAGGTAGAGCGTCGGTCTGCGGACTGAAAGGTCCCAGGTTTGATTCCGGCCAAGGGCATGTGCATTGGTTGTGGGCACATCCCCAGTAGGGGGTGTGCAGGAGGCAGCTGGTCGATATTTCTCTGTCGTCAATGTTTCTGGCTCTCTATCTCTCTCCCTTCCTCTCTGTAAGAGAATCAATAAAATATATTAATAATAATAATAATAATAATAATAATATTTATTCAGCATTTATCAGGTGTCAGACCCTGTTTTACAGGCACTGGCTCATTTAACTCATAATTAACTCAATTATTATCACAGTCTCCATTTTACAGATGAGAAAACAGAGGCCCAGACAGGTTAGATAACTCACCCAAAGTGTTGCAGCTAGTAAAAAACAGAGCCAAGATCTGGACTCCGGTGGTCTAGCTCTAGAGCCAGTGGACAAAACCACCTGTTTTACTGTGTCAATATGACAGAAAGACGGAGTAACCACTTATGAGACAGCAGAGGCGTTCCTGACCTTTTTCTTTTCTTCCTCCTGCAGTTCCCACTCCAAGCGAGCTTTTCTGGCTTCCCAATTTGCAGGTAGCTTAAGTCTCTTATCTTCTTCCACAACTTCCTGGTGATTTAATTTACGGGCTTCATTCTGAAACGTAACAGAAAGTTTACAGCTGAAGCATGAAAATCAATCCAAACAGATCTTGCCTCCTGTGAGGGTCAGGAAAGACACATTACCAAGGGGACCCCATTTTATCTTAAAGCAACAGAGCCCAGCAAAGGATTTTAAGCAAGGGAACCGCCTAACTAGGTCTGCATTTGAAATAAGTGCTGGGCTGCACCGATTTGCTGCTCCAGAGGCCTGATGGTTCATGTCGGCTCCACCTGTTGAGCTGTGCAGTCCCTCTGAGCAGGTCCCTTAGGGTTGGATGGGACACGGTTTCACAAAGGGGAAGGACCACTGCAGTGGCACTGAAGACTTCAGATGGCATGAAATAATGTTAAACACATGCTGAGAATGGCCTCTCCTCTCCAGTCTCTTTTAATCTTGATTAACTCAAGGAAAAAGCCTCAATTTAGGGCTGGGACTCTAAAACCTCTCTTAATACCTCTAATCCTTTCCACGTCCCCCTCCTTTTTAAATATTTTAACAGTTTACATTATGACAAATGAAAGAATTTTTCCAGTGGGATTACTCTGTGAAGAGTCCGTTTTAAAATAAATTTAACTGCATAAAATAAAATGAGCATATCATCTTAAGGGAAAATTAAGTTTGATGTTTCTTAGGTCACAGACTGGTGGCAGTAAGTCCAGGAAGCCATGTCTCCTAATTTCCAACCTGATGTTCTTTACACTGCCCATCCAAGTAAATATTTAAGTGAGTTTAAAGTCTTTATTAGATTAACTTTTGGGAACAGAGAAAGAAATTCCTCTCAACTACCATCCTTATTTATTCTTGAAGCTGACCATACCCTCCAGGTGAAGACACCAAGAAAACACCTGAAATCAAACCAAGTTGTGTTTGTTGCCCTGAAAGAGGCAGAAAACCATAGTGAACTGTAGGCACTTCAGTGAGAAGGTGTTAGGGGGGTAGGCATAGGATTAGGGTATCAGCGGCTGGCGGGGAGGGGGGGACGGACTCAAGGAAGCATGGTTGTGCTCTGGATTGCACTGTCAGAAGCCAATGAATTTTTGTACTGAGTATCTTAAGTTTTTACATACAAGGCAGGATTAATGGAGCAAGACCAATGTTTTACTTGGAAATAACAGTCTAAGATGTTAGCAGAATAGGGGGACGTGTGGTCATTTCTGTGGTTTGTCTCACTACAACAGTCAGAGTGATGCTGGAGTTTTGTGGAACTATGGCCGGGCTGTCAAGGTGAGTTAAGAGCTGTTCTTTTTTCTTTCTCAGCTACAACTGCAGCCAGTTATTGGCTGGACTCTTGTCTCTGATATGAATTCTTTTCCTTTACATGTGTCCCCTCTGCTTGGATATTTTTTCCCTCCAACTTCTTTGTCTGATAATACCTTACTAATCTCTTAAATAGTTTAGGTATCTTATATAAGACACTCCCTGGAGAGACACACACACACACACACACACACACACACACACAGAGTTTTTATCTCTCCTCTGTACTCCTCGGCCTTTGTTCCTAACTCTAGCATGGCATTTACCAGAATAAAATTTCTAGCTGTAAAGTTGCCTCCTCTTTGAAAACAGAGGCCTTATCTTCATCATCTTGTTCCCCACTGACTAGCTCAACCATTGACACTACAGATTTTCATTGAGCTTTTTCACGGATTCAACCAACCTCAGATCTAAAACAGTATTTTCACATTCCCAACCGCAGATCAAAAATACAGCTGACCAGCCCTGACTGGTTTGGCTCAGTGGACTGAGTGTTGCCTGAGAACTGAAGGGTCCCAGGCACATGCCTGGGTTGCAGGCTCCATCCCCAGCAGGGGGCATGCAGAAAGCAGCCGATCAATGATTCTCTTTCATCATTGATGTTTCTGTTTCTCTCTCCCTCTTCATTTCTCTCTGAAATCAATAAGTATATTTTAAAAATATATATACAGCTGATCCACTCTAGCTGGTTTGGATCAGTAGACAGCGTGTGGGCCTGTGGACTGAAGGGTCCTGGTTGAATTCTAGCCAAGGGCACATCCTGGGTTGTGGGCTCGATCCCCAGTAAGGGGCATGCAGGAGTCAGCCGATCAATGGTTCTTTCTCATCATTGCTGTTTCTATCTCTCTCTCCCTCTCCCATCCTCTCTGAAAACAGTAAAATAAAAAATACAGCTAACCCTTGAACAAGACAGGGATTATGGGTGCCACCCCCGCACAGTCGAAAATTCGCATATAACTAATACTGTTTTCATTCTGCGCAGTTGATTGAATCTAAGTATGCGACGGGGCAACTGTAGAGTCCAAAGTCATATATGGATTTTCGACTGCGGGATTCGGCATACCTAAACCCAGGCGATGTTCAAGGCTCAACTGTATTTTCAAAAGTGATTACAAGGTGCTACCAGCGTTGAGAACCACCGGGAAAGATCTTGCATCCGACCACGCGGGTTTGTCAGGCACGCTACTGCGACTTCCTCGTCTCCCCACAGACACGCAAGGGCCTGACCAGTGACAGGTCTCAGCATCTACTCACCCGCTTCAGATGCAGCTCCCGGAATTTACGCAGTCTCTGCTCGCGCTTCTGGGCGGACAGCTCCTCCGCCGCCGCGAGGGGCTGCTCCTCCTTTGCGCTGGTCGCCAACACCTACGACAGGGAGGGACGGCTGTTGGCAGGGCTGGCTCGGCTCCTCCCGGGGCTGCCCAGGCCGATTCCCCGCCGGGCCCGACAGGCCGCGCCGGGCCCGCACTGCCGACCCCGACTCCACAGTGTCTACTCCTCCCTGTTCTAGCGCCCAGGCATCTCCTTCGCCTCTCAGCCCTGTCGGCCCCTCTCAATCCCCCCACGAAATCCCCCGGGTAGAGCCCGCGGCACTTACCTTCTCGGTTAGAACCGCAGCCGCCATCACAGCCCTCTCCTTCCTACTTCCGGCAACAACACAGCACTTCCGTCGGCCTTCTGATAGATGTTAATAACCTACGGGAAGCCCCGCCCCTTCCAATCAGCCTCGGAGCTTGGGACCAATCCCTGCTCTTTCTAGCAAGTGAGCTGGTTTTCGATTGGGCAGGACCTTGCGCAGCCGCAGAAGACGGGGGCGGGGAGAGCGGGGCGGTGGGGAGAGAAGGGCAGGGACGCGAGCGGAAGGGGACGGCCTAGGAAGCAGGGCGGACTCTGGACCTGCTGAGAAAGTCGCCTACACGGCGTGTGCTCCCTAGAGCGCAAGGTGTTTATCCTGATCGTCAGCTCTCCCCCGACTACCTTGTCTCACGTGGGCCTCCAGTACCGTCACCTATGGCCCCATGTTAATTCCCTCGAGAGCGTTAGAGATTTCTCTCGGTTCGTTTTCCGTTTCCCGCAACAACGTTGTAAACTGAAGGCGCGCAGATGCGTCCATCTTGTTTACTCTTCGCCTCCAACAGGGAAACGGTGCGTTAAGTTAATAAAAGGAAGGTGCTGGATACAAGAGGAATGTATGGAAATTATTTTCTTCACTAGTAACCACTAATTCGACGTAGAAATGAATAAGTAAGCCCCAAAATGAAAACAGATTTAGAACAGCCCCAAAATGGTAGCCACCCACATGAAATGTGGCTAGGGCGAATTAAACTGGGCTTTAAGTGTAAGAATACACCCTAGGTCACAACACACACACACGGTAAAATATCACAGTATTTCTTTTTTTAATTAAATAACTTTTTACTTTGCTTCTCTAGATAGGAAGCCTACAAAGTTTATTATTCTTTATCAGGAAAATACAGGGTCAGTCTTACCTAAGAGGCCTTGTGTTTCAACTCCCTGGGCTAGAAACTGCTACTGGACAGACTGAACCAAACCAAGGGGAAAATCCAATAATCAATCTACTTACTGACCAGTGGCACAAAGGTCTCTGACCTCCTCCATGCCCCGGATTCTATGTCTATTCAGCCATGTGAGCATGGCACTTAGGAGAAGTGTGCACATTCTTCCATCTTTCCCCACTCATGGATCTATCTCGGTCCACTCAAAGTCTGCCCACAGTAAACCCCAGAGGTCAGGAGGCCAAAGGTTCTCAATGTCTCCTTTGGAGGCCCAGCAATGACCCTTTCCTTCAAGATCCATTCTCTAACCACACACAGCAATTACCCTGAGTTCCCGAGGCCGGATGACATCAGATGAGGGTGACGCTGGGACCAAGCCTGCTAGAGAGAAGGCGAGGTGGATGCCTCACAGCATTTCTTATATTGAGTTGAAATATTTTAGATACACTGGGATAAATTAATTCACTGGTGTGAATTAATACTGTATTTCTATTGGACAGCACTGAATCTAGACTCTTGATACAAATTCTGATCTTGCCATACAGTCCTATGATGCATAACAATGTTTCAGTTCATGATGGAATGCAGATATAAAGGGTGGTCCTATGAAATTACAATGGAGCTGAAAAATTCCTATTACCTAATGAGATAGTCACTGTAGCAAACACATTACTCAGGTGTTTCTGGTGATGCTATGTAAACAAACCAACTTAGGTATAGCATAATTATGTACAGTATATACCGTTTCCCCGAAAATAAGACAGTGTCTTATATTTTTTCTCCCAAAGTTGCGTTAGGTCTTATTTTCAGGGGATGTCTTATCTTTCCATGCGCTAGGTCTTATTTTCGGAGGATGTCTTATTTTCGGGGAAACATGGTAGTAGGTGACAAATGATTGTTACTGGTTTATGTATTTATTTTTAATAATGCTGCTTTTTAAAGTAAGGGGGAGAGAGAAACATCCCTTACCAAGAACTGAGCCCAGTCTGAGCATGTGTTCTGACCTGGAATCAAACCTTGACCCCCGCCGAAACCGGTTTGGCTCAATGGATAGAGCATAGGCTTGGGGACTGAAAGGTCCCGGGTTCGATTCCGGTCAAGGGCATGTACCTTGGTTGCGGGCATATCCCCAGTAGGGGGTGTCCAAGAGGCAGCTGATCAATGACTCTCTCTCATCCATGTTTCTCTCTCTCTTCCTCTCTATACAAAATCAATAAAATATATTAAAACAAAACACACAAAAAAAACCCTTGACCTCTTGGTTCCTGAGTTCAACCAGTGCCACATCAGCTGTGCTTTTTATCTGCAAGTGTACTTTTAGTTTGCTGTAAAAACAGTATGCCGTGTTCCATCATGTTTACACTCTTGGTTGTATTTGCTTGTGTGCTTTATTTCTAGCCCAGGAGCAATAGGCTATACCCATGGTCGGCAAATGGGCTCCCGAGCCACATGAGGCTCTTTGGCCCCTTAAGTGTGGCTCTTCCACAAAATACTGTGGCCCAGGAGAGTCTGTTTTGAAGAAGTGGTATTAGTTTAAATTTTAAAAATGTGGTTCTCAAAAGAAATTTCAATCGTCGTACTGTTGATATTTGGCTCTGTTGAGTTTGCCAACCACTGGGCTACCAAGTAGCCTAGGTGTATAGCCTGTACCATCCAGGTTTGTGTAATTGCCGTTTGCACAATGATGAAATCAGCTAACTACCCATTCCTCAGAACATATTCCTGTGGTTGAAGTGGCACATGACTGTATTGTCCACAGATTATGTGGTAACAGCGTATCACACTGAGTTATTGTATTCCAATTATGTAATGACAGCTTGTCTGGGGGTGTTTCAAAGCATAGATTAGCAGACACGGGTGTGGCTCAGTGGCTAGAGCGTCGGCTTGGGGACTGAAAGGTCCCGGGATCGATTCTGGTCAAGGGCATGTATATGGGTTGCGGGCACATCCCCCATAGGGGGTATGCAGGAGGCAGCTGATTGGCGATTCTCTCTCATCGATGTTTCTAACTCTGTATCCCTCTCTCTTCCTCTGTAAAAAATCAATAAAATAAAATAAAAATAAAAAATAAAAAGCATAGGAGATTAAATGTAGTCCTGTCTAGGTTGAACTAAGGTTAGACAAGGATGGAGTAATTATGAGAAAAAAATGAATATAACTATATTCTTTTCAGGATACTGGGAAGAAAAATGAATAGACGAGGAAATTAAATAGGGAAGTATCAAGCATATTAAGAGGCTGAATCACTATAGAAGTGCAATCTCAGAAATGGTACATATCCATAGCAACTAGCCAGACCTCTCATGTTAAATAGCTATTTGAATATAGGTCATAATCAGATTGGGTACTTTCCGTTACCAACTAAATGAGTGAAAAAAAATCTAGTATTGTCAATTATTTCAAGTCTCCCTTACAAGGAGAGGGAGAAACATCAATGATGGGAGAGAATTATTGATCGGCTGCCTCCTGCACACCCCACACTGGGGATTGAGTCCATAACCTGGGCATGTGCTCTGACCAAGAACCCAATAGCAACCTCCCAGTTCATAGGTAGATGCTCAACCACTGAGCAACACCAGAGTCCCCATGGATTTTTTTTAAGAGAGAATGGGAGGGGGAGACACAGAGAAACATTTTACTAAAATGACTAACAGATTGCTTAGATTAACATTTTCAGTTACAAATCTAAAAGCCAATTCTTGTTTTCTCTTACTGTATAACCAAGTTAATGTCCACCATGTTTTACATGCATCTTTTGGTGGTCAGCGCATAAAACAGCAACTGGTTGTTCCACTGTTCGGTCTATTGAGTACTAGAAAGATACTAATGGCCCAGTGCAAATTCATGCACGGGTGGGGTCCCTCATCATAGCCTTTGGGGATTGGGCTGAAACCGTAAGTCCAATGCTGCCTGCACTCATCCTGGCCCCGCTGTGCCTGCTATGGGCTCATGAGGGAGGCTTGTGCCCATCCCAAAGGATGTGGGGGCAGTGGGATGCCCCTGCTAGCCCAGGATCCAGATCTATCCTGCTGACTTTTACACTAGTTGTTGGGGGCCACCTGGCAGCTGCTTTTATATCATTTCCTCCTTGTGGGGTTCCTGAGGGGAAGCGGCCACAGTGCCCGAGGCCAATGGCGCTGTCAGGATCATGCCTGTAGCACTAGTCCGTTGTTGGTGCCTGGCCTGTTCTCAGATTGGACCTGCAGGACTGAGTGGCTGCTGGGCCGCCAGGACAGGTTTGTCAGTTGAGTGGTCGACTGGTCAGTGCTTAGCTTTTTATATATACTGTATATATAGAAGATATATAAAGTCAGACTAAAATAGTAAAAATAAATTTATTTACAAATATATACAATAGTTTAATTACTGTTTCTTATAAATTCCATTTCTATGTAACCAATTGATACTATACAAAACATTTACAAGAATATATACAAGACTCCCACCTATACATAACAACTCTGGTCCATCTGTGCTAATATCTGCAAAATAAATCTAAAATGTTAATTACCACTAAGTTGCTCATAGGGATGAAATAATGCCATAGAAAACACAAACTTGCAATAAAGTGCATTTTAAGCAACCTTAGCCACCAGTTCTCTTTTTAAATAGGTTTCCACAATTCATATGGACTTTTTTTCTTATTTATTTTTAGGGATCCTGAAGAGGTCTCTTCAGCAGTTTTTGCTACTGAATTCTGTAAGAGAACAAATTTCCAAGTCAGCTTCCCAGGCACACATATGTTGTACACACTTAGAATATTTGCTTTACACAATACATTAAATAACTCCATTTAAGACTGAAATTTAAGCAACACCAACCAAATGCCAAGTGTGAACCTCATCTATAACCTTACTCTAACTTAAGCCCAGAAATGGCCAAGTATAATTAAACATATATGCAAGACATACCACAATATTAAGGTGTAAAAAGGACAAGGCCTAACCAATTTGGCTTAGTACCAAACTGTGGCTCTTGATCCACATGTGGCTCTTTGGCTCCTTGAGTGTGGCTCTTCCACAAAATACCACGGCCTGGGTGAGACTATTTTGAAGAAGTGATGTTAGAAGTTTAAAAAATTTGGCTCTCAAAAGAAATTTCAATCCTGTTGATATTTGGTTCTGTGGACTAATGAGTTTGCAGACCACTGCCAAAGGAGACCTGTAGGAGGCAGCAGACTAATTTCACTCTCACATCAATGTCTCTCAAAGTTTAATTTAAAATTTTTTAAACTGGCACAAAAATATATTGAGATTAGCCCTGGCCAGTGTGTCACATAGTGAGTTGACCTGCACACCTAAGCAGGTCAAGGGTTCTATTTGTTGTCCACTCCCTGCCCCTGTTCTATGGGAGGCATCCTGTCCATGTGTCTCTCAAATCAATGTTTTCCTCTCTTCTCCTTCCCCTCTCTTCAATCCCTTTCTGAAAAGCAATCGGAAAAATAACCTCAGGTGAGAATTAAAATTTATGCGTGCGTGCATGTGTGTGTGTTTGTAGAGAATATTAAGTCTATAAAGTGACTTAGTAGACCCCAAATTATCACAGCAGACAAAAAAGCCCATAAATTGGATGTTTATGTTCCAAGTTCAATTTTTGAGTAGTCAGTGGTTAGATACTTACATTAGAGCTAATGCTTTTTTGCTGGGAAGACTTTTCATTGGCATTTTTAGTTCCATCTTCTGTTAGCTTTTCCGACAGCTAGACAGGAAGAGAAAATATTTATTTTTAAAACCCTATTTTTGGTTTACAGTGCTGTGTACAAGCAGCCCAACTGCACATAAATTTAGCTGTAGAAACACAGCGAATCAAGTTGAATCTAACCATACAGCTAACAGTGTAAACAAACACTGGAATGTTTTTCCGTTAACAAAATCGATACAATAAATGGATCTGATGAAGAAATGGCTTCCCTATAAAGCTATATTGTATTCCCAAATACAACTTAACTCAAAATCAAGCCATACCAGAAAATACCTACCATGTTTCCCCCAAAATACAAACATCCTCCAAAAATAAGACCTAGCGCAACTTTGAGAGAAAAAAATTAATGTAAGACACTATCTTATTTTCGGGGAAACAGGGTAGTTGTAAAGAATTAAGCTGTGATTTTAAACCAGTGTGCTGCAAGTATTTCTACAACATGCAATACCTGACTATTTAGTCAGGGGCACTGATCTCTTCCCTTTTATTTGGCAATAGCCAACACAATAGCCATCTGGTGTAAATGAATCAAAATTATACCTTTTAAACCATATCAGCAAAAAATATTTTTTTGGTGCCACATGAGATGAAAGAGGTTGAAAATCACTGAACTAAGGCATCAGCCCAGATGGGCACCTAGTCATCTGAAAAAGCAACTTAACTAAGATTTTGTCTACTAATATTTAAGCATACCCATAACTCTGGGCCTGAATGATAGGATTATATACTATCTTTCCTGTTTACACAGACTATCAATTTTTAACTACCTTAAACCTTTAAAGCTATGGACTTTATGCTCTGGGTTTCAAAATAAACAACAAAGTGCTATTTGCCAATGCACATCCTGCACATTTCTGTAGAATTATAAACTTATCTGCAAGTGAACCAGGCTTCCTCTTCTGTAATCTCTCAAAACATCTGGAATATATTGCATATATTATGAAATGGACATCTCGATCACAGATGCCCCAACATTACAAAGTGCACTTTAGTTTAAAACTGTCTTCATTATCTTATGCAAATATTACCTATCCCAAATTCTAACATGCACATAGATCTACCAACAAAAACTAAGCTTTCAGTGTGTGAATATAAACCTCAAATTAGTTAAACCTCTGGTGCTTTTATGCCCATGTATCAATTACCAACAGATTTTCTTCAGCAATGTCTGGAGACCACATTCATGATTTCTATAAGACAGAAATAAAGCAGGTAAACTATACTGTATGTTGAGTACAGAATTTCTGGGAACATTATGCTGGAA
Source organism: Pipistrellus kuhlii (assembly GCF_014108245.1). Taxonomy (NCBI): domain Eukaryota; kingdom Metazoa; phylum Chordata; class Mammalia; order Chiroptera; family Vespertilionidae; genus Pipistrellus; species Pipistrellus kuhlii. The sequence continues at coordinate 181,508,241 of NW_023425515.1, read as the reverse complement.
ATGAAAACTACAGATACTCTGAAAAGACAAGAGAATTTTGGTAACTACATAGAAATCACCAAAGTACCAGCTACAATCATGAAAACAATTGTGTCAACTGAAAATAATGGTCATTCATCTCCCACTTTTATGGAAGAGACCAAGTCTAGTAATAAATTATATTTAGCTAGCCTTTCCAAGAAGGCTGAGGTAAATTGAATAAAAATGCTAGTCAGGCTGAAATGGAAGCTACTTCTTTAATCATGTTCCTGCTCATGCTAGCAACTGTTAGCTTCCAGTCTTCTGCAATGTCTTGTGCAGCAAGTCCAAGGACTCTGAGTAAATCTACACCAGCAACAAAAAGACTCGTTTAGTAGCTAAAAATATTAATATGTCCATAATTCTGATTTCTCATTTTGTTGTTTTGCATTGGCATTGTTAATACTTAATAGCCAGAGTTTTGCTCTTGACATTCAAGTTTTGAAAATAACATGTATGTAATTTAAAAATAAGAAATAAAAAAAATTAAAGAAAAAGAAAAAAGAAAAAAAATGCTAATCAGGTTTTTCTGGCAGCAGCTTTCTCAAGATTTTGTCTGGATAAACCTAGAATACTTACCTCAAATTTTGCACCGTTATTTGATACAATTCTGAGACTAGGGGGCAATTCAAAGTTGGTTGTTCCTAAGGCTTTTGCTGCATTGGCTTTTGCTATTTCTAACAGCTCCATTCGATCTACAAAAGAAACACAAGATATTCCTTAATCTTACAATATTCCCCAAGAGAACTCAGTATCACAAAATAAGGTTTCATTTTACTTATAATAGCAAAACAAATACTTATGCAAAATATACCCTTATTCATGAAACAAATTTCTACCTCTTTTGATGAGTAAAATAAGCATCCCTAAATAATTTCAAGTTTTCAGTTTTCCTGACCAAAGTCCTAGTTTTCATTGTTTTTGCTCTCTCTTCAAATATGTATTCTGAACACCGTACTTAAAAAAAAATTTTCATGCAGTACATCTCTCTCAACTAATGAACCATCATTGATAAATTACTACGTCCATTTTCAGACTTAAAAGTGTTTTTTAAAATATATTTTATTGATTTTTTACAGAGAGGAAGAGAGAGGGATAGTCAGAAATATAGTAGATGAGATCGATCAGCTGCCTCTTGCACACCCCCTGGTGGGGATGTGCCCGCAACCAAGGTACATGCCCTTGACCGGAATCGAACCCGGGACCCTTCAGTCCACAGGCCAATGCTCTATCCTCTGAGCCAAACCAATTTCGGCAAAAGTGTTATTTTTTTAAAACCTATTCTCTTCTGTTTCACGATCCTATCCCGGAAGTCATTTGTTTTGAATACTGAAATCCTTGTTGTTTTTGGCAATATAGTATTCACTTTTGAAAAAAGGGATGTTTTGATCCTGTTTTTCACGTTCTACAATGAACTTAGCAGAAACTTAGGGCGGGCAACCGGAAGTCACGATCACGAACATTTACGATCACGAACAGTGCAGCCACCAGGAGAGGAGGTTATCTACCTCCACGTGGCCAGAGCCACTTACCGCCCACAGCTTAATCCCAAGGGGGAAGAAACGGTGTCCACATAAAAAACTGTAGTGTAGTTTTAACTGTTAGCCTGCTTATGTCTTCCTCCCTCCTAAGTAAACTATTGAGACATCAGGCACCTAAGAAACAAAATTATTGAAAACCACACCGCAGCTTCTCACACTGTGGGCGCACGTATGAAAAGGACGGAGGAAGGAGGTAGTACTACTGCACCGCTCACTCACCTTTCTCACTTAAGCGGAAAGGCGTGGGGCTCCGCGACCTCGACCTGGATCTGGATCTTCCCCGCCAACTCCCGTGATCCTCCGGGTACACTGTGCGGCCAAAGCCGTAGAAGCGTCGTCCCCGCGTGACCGCATAGGCCCTCCGGTAATAGGACCGACCCCGAGAGCGGGACCGGCTGCGCGATCGGTCTGGCGAGGGAGACGGAGACCGATAGTACCTCCTGGAGGAGGCGTAGTGCCTCTCCCGGTACCGGCGGCGGCTGTGGGACCGCGACCGGCTCCGCGAGTAAGACCGCGAGTAGCGCCTGTACTTCCTCTGCTGGCGCCTTCGGGACCGGGACCTGGACCTGCTCCTGCGCCGGGGCCGGCTCCCGCTGCTGCCAGACGACCACCGACTGGAGCCGCTGGAGCGGGAGCGGCTCCGGGCCGCCGAGGACAGCCGGCTGGACCCGCCCGCGGCCGCCGGGGACTGCAGGGGCGAGCCCGGCCACATATCGTTCACGTAGTTGGACATCGGAGCCTGCGGCAAGAAGCTTCCTTGTCTCTGAGGAACGTTCCAGAAGATTCGGTTCCTAGAAACGGAGGGGGAGGGGAGGAGTGACGCCCCGGAAGTAAGGCCCGCGGACGGCTGGGGGAGGGGACCGCGGGCCTAGACAAAGCGAAGACTCTCCAGTTCCGGCGCAGTCGACGCGGGACGCCGGCCTTCCCGCCCGGCCCGCGGCCCCCTTTGTGCACCACGCCGGGCCCCGCACTCTCCCCGCCACCCACGCCGAGGTTCCCGCGGGTCCGACCTCGCCGCCAAAATACTTACCACAGGCCGCCGACCTCCACGCAGGACGAAGAGAAAGGCCCAACGGACGCCTCCCTCCCACAGCCACGCACCAGGACGAAGGGAATGCCACAGCCTCTCGCGACCGCGAATAGCAGACTAGCACCTCCGGTCTCCGGACGCGAACTGAGCTGGGAGGTCGCTGACGCGTCGAAATTACTAGAAGCTGACGTGTGGCGCATGCGCAGAAACGTCGGCGCGATGGGCGTGGCCTCCTTTTCGCCCAACCGCCGCCCTTCCTTCCCTTCCCCGCGCGCCCCGCCCTCCCTGTCCTCCCGCCTGGCGCAGCGCCCCCCGGAATGCGCACGCGCGGCCGCGCAGCGGGGCGGGGCTGCTTCATCCGGGGACTGTAGGCCACGGGGGCGGGGCTGCTGCATCCGGGGATTGGAGGCCTGAGGCGGTTTTGTTTTTCTGGTTGAGCCTTTGTGAGGCACTGGCCTCCGCGCCTCTTGTGTCCTTCTTGCTCCTCTCTTGTTCCATGACCCCCCTCTCCCGTTCTTTCTCCGTAGCCATGTGTATAAGACAATGGCTCATGAAATTCCGAAACCCACACGCAATAGACTGCAGCTGGGAACCCAACAGCTAAGCTAGCCAGATGCTGGACTGAACTGGACTGTAATAGGGAACAGAAATTCTGGGCAGTGGTCTTAATTCTGGCCCTGCTGAAGACACAGTTGTACTTTTTCCATGGCAGTACGGATGGTGATGGGACCTTGGAGGGGAGCCCCCTTAATTTTACATCATTAATAAAGCTTTCCATGAAACTCCACCCTCCTGTAGGGGGTCTCAGGAAATTCTTTTCCTCTGAGCACCCTAAGAACTCCACTTCCACCAATAGCACCTTCACCTCTTCCATCATGGGAGGACACAATACGAAGGCTACCATCTGCAACCTGGAAGAGGACCTTAACTAGAACCTGCCCACGCTGGCACTCTGTTCTTGAACTTGGAGCCTTCAGGCGTGGCTCAGTGGTTGAGTGTCAACCTATGAACCAGGAGGTCATAGTTTGATTACTGGTCAGGGCACATGGCTGAGTTATAGGCTCGATCCCCAGTGTGGGGCATATAGGGGGCAGTGAATCAATGATTCTCTCATCTTTGATGTTTCTATCACTCTCCCTCTTCCTTCCTCTCTGAAATCAATAAGAATACATTTAAAAAAAAAAAAAAAGAACTGTGAGAAATAAATTTCTCTTGTGATAAGCCACCCCAGTCTGTGATCTGTTGTCATAGCAGCTGCCTTTATTTCTCTTGAGGATGTTGTTGCTGAATAAAGAAGGATGTAAAATTGACAATTAGCTTTAGATTTGTCCATTTACATGTTATTTTCAGAAAAGAGGGAAACGTGAGTAAATGGTAACTTATTTAAGGATCTCATAAATTCTCTAGAAATGTCTACAATTTGGAACTATGCTTGATTATCCATTCAGCAAGCATTACAGGAAAATCACAACATGATTTTCACCTTGGAATAGATTATAGGCATCTGGATATTACACTGGTTTTAGAAGAGGCAAATATTATGTTTAAAGAACTTGATCTATATAGTATCACATAAAATTAGCACCAGTAAACAGAGAATTTTATGAAATTAGTAAAAATAAAAATTCAAAAATCTAAGTTGATATATATATATATATATATATATATATATATATAATCTTTCTGGTAGGGTCTTTATTTTTTTTAAATATATTTTATTGATTTTGTACAGAAAGGAAGGGAGAGAGATAGAGAGCTAGAAACATTGATGAGAGAGAGTCATCGATCAGCTGCCTCTTGCACACCCCCCACTGCGGATATGCCAGCAACCAAGGTACATGCCCTTGACTGGAATTGAACCCGGGTCCCTTCAGTCCCCAAGCCGACGCTCTATCCATTGAGCCAAACCGGTTTCAGCAGGTCTTTATTTTTTTAACAGGAAACTGTGCTCATAGAGATTGCTTTGTTACAACCACAGTCATGTGCTTCATGGAATCTAATTAGAATATACCATTAGAGTCTTAAGATTTTCATACTTCCCTTTTTGAAGACCACTTGGTACTTTCGAAAAATTAACAGTTTTCTGAACAATGTTTGTGGTTCATTCTTCCGTTGAGAGCAAGGGCAGAACCAAGCACTCAGCTGCAGGACTCACAGATGGCCAGTGTGTGGCAATGTTTAGATGCTCTTCTGAAAGCTGATGCCACAGCTCTGTGCATGGATTACAAATGCACCCCAGCGTTGTATTTTTCCTTCTCTCTCTCTCTCTCTCTCTCTCTCTCTCTTTCTTTTTTTGTTAATTTTATTGATTTTCTACAGAGAGGAAGGGAGATGAGAGGGATAGAGAGCTAGAAACGTCAATGAGAGAGAAACTTCGACCAGCCGCCTCCTGCACACCCCCCACTGGGGACATGCCCACAACCAATGTACTTTCCCCGACCGGAATCGAACCCGGGACCCTTCAGTTCACAGACCGACGCTCTATCCACTGAGCCAAACCGGTTTCGGCTATTTTTCTTTCTTATCGCTCAATCTGCCAAACAGAATATGGGAAATGAACGTGAGATTTTCTTGCACAATTTTTTATAGATATATGATCAAAGTGTAAGCTTAATTGCTTAAGAAAATCATAAACATGATTTTTTAAAAATATATTTTTACTGATTTCAGAGAGGAAGGGAGAGGGAAAGAGAGAAACATCAATGATGAGAGAGAATCTTTGACCTACTGCCTCCTGCATGCCCCCTATTGGGGATCAAGCTGCCCTGATCAGGAATTCAAACATGACTCATAGGTCAACAACACTCAACCACTGAACCAGGCCAGCTGGTCATCATAATAAACACAATTTATTCACTCAATATGGCTGCAAGTAGGTTGTTACTCTGGAGTATCCTGGTATGGAAAAAGTATTATTTTCACTAAAAATTCTGAAGACCCAGGTTCTTCCCTTCTCCCACATAACACTTAAAAACAAACAAACAAACAACAAAAAATACATATACATACACACATTTTTGTTGTACAAGAGAAAAGTAAAGAGACATCATAACAATGTAACATGATCTTCTGGATGGGATTTTGGAACAGAAAAAAGGTCATCAAGTAAAAACTAAGGAAATCTGAGTAAACTATTGACTTCAGTTAATAACAATGTATCAATAGGGGGGACAAATGGTGACAGAAAATAAATAAATACATAAAGTATCAATGTTAGTTCACTATTTGAAACAAAAGAACCACAAAAATGTAAAATGCTAATACTGTGGTAGGAAAGCTGTGGAGGGAGGTACTATTGTACTTCCTGCACTATTGATTCATTTTTACTGGAAATCTAAATGAAAAAAGAAAAGATAGCAACAACAACATAACTCTCATCCATGTACCCATGGAGATGGATGGTGGTAATGACTGCACAATGGAAATGTACTTAATACCACAGTAGTATACGCTTAAAATAGTTAAAGTGATGAATTTTGTTTTGTATATTCTACAATACACAGAGGTGTGCCATTTTTACTTCAAAAAAAATTTTTTTTCTGTTCACAAGGTTTAGAATTAGGGGACTTAGTCAAGTCACACTATTATTAAGTGGCGGAACAGATATTCGAACCCAGATTTGACTGTCTCCAAAGCCATCTCTTAACCACCTGCTTTATTGTTCTTCCATTAGTGTCCTTGGAGCCTCTCCTCCTCTTGCACTTTAGGTATATTCCAGGGTCTTACCGCCTGCCGGAAACCATCATTGCCACTAATAGAGAAATATGAAAAGGTAATCCGGAAGGCTGGTCAATCTTAATTGCTCTGAATGGTTGGAGCTAATCACTCATTATTTAGTTGAGACATTGTTAATCATATGTAAATTCTTGCTGATTATCTATTATTGAAATTTCCTGCCTAAAGGTTATGGGTGTATCTCATACATCAATAAAAAGATAGCAAAGACCAGAGCAGTGGTAGTTCTCCCACTAGAGTTGGACTACCGCCTGGCTCTCCATATCACCAAAATTAAGTTTCTTCTAGTTTCTTTTCATTTGTGTGCGGCCCTTCTCCAGAACCGGAACCCTGAACCACAGGGGACATGGAAATTCACAAAATGTCGTATTCTGTGATAGCTCCTCCTGGAGGCGGAGCTACGGCGAGTGCGGGGCCAGACTCGGAAAATAAACAAGACTTAAAAACTCACAATTGTGCTGTGGAGCCACGGACTTGGACCCACCTTTTTTTTGTTTGTTTGTTTTTAATGTATTCTTATTGATTTCAGAGAGGAAGGGAGAGGGAGAGCTTAAAACATCGATGATGAGAGAGACTCATCCATGGGCTGCTTCCTGCACGCCCCCTACTGGGGGGATCGAGCCTGCAACCCCGGCATGTGCTCCTATCCACTGAACCAAACCGGCTAGGGCTGGCCCCATCTTTTGCATCACGGGGAACCTGGCATTTCTCTTGGCACCTACACCTGAGATAACTGGGGGGCCGGCCCCAGCCTTAGAACATTTACCGCCTCGCTCAAGACGGATACAAAGGCTCAACAGGTGCCTCCCTTTCCAAGCCTCAGTACAAAGAGCTACTTCTCGCACCCGCAGTTGAGAGGTGCTTCCTAATTACTACTTCCGACTTCCCCTGGCCAGTTTGGCTCAGTGGCTACGGGAAGGCCTGCAGACTGGACTAAAGGGTCCCAGGTTCGATTCTGGTCAAGGGAATGTACCTTGGTTGCGGGCACATCCCCAGTCAGGGGATGTGCAGGAGGCAGCTGATGGATGTTTCTAACTCTCTATCCCTTCCCTTCCTCTCTGTAAAAAGTCAATAAAATATATTTTTAAAAAGTTTTCTGATTTAAAAAAAAAGAGAGAGAACAGCGCGGGGTCAGAGCCCCGCCTGGCCGCTGGCGGCGCAGAGCATGCGCAGAGACGTTGGCGTCGTGGGCGTGGCTCTGACACTAGCCCCGCCCCTTCTCCTCCCACCCCGACGCCCCGCCCCCTATCCCTGTCTCCGCATGCGCGTCCCAGACCCGGGGGTGGCACTGCTCCATCCGGGTATCCGGCGGCCTGTGGTGGTTTTGTTATTTTGCCCTAAACCGGGAGCGTGAGGCGGCCCCGAGTGGCACGACACCGGGCTCCGGACCGACTGCACGGGCGGGGCTGGACGTAAGTGCCAGGAGGGAGCGGGGAAGGACGGCCGCGCCGCGGCAGGACGGTGCTCGGACCCGGACTCCGAGCCGGCGGATGCTGAGTCGTGGTCTCCCACTCTGGGAGCCGCAGGCGGGCTGTGCCCGGCGGGACCTCAGGCTGCCTCCTTCGGAGCTGGTCCGGCGGCGGCGGGAGAGGGCCCCGCGCCCGGACCCCGCCAGCTGCGGGCCGCGCCCTCCCCGGGACTCAGGAGCCCTGACACTCGCCTTGCCGCCCTGCCTCACCGCTGGAGAAACTGAGGCGGGCCGGCTCCCCCGGCGAGCCAGACCGGCACCCAGACCTCCCCGTCCACACCCCACGCCGAACACCGCGCCTGTGGGCGGAGCTGGGCCGGCCTGTGCAGCCATAAAGCCCAGGAGCCGGGACCGGAGGCGGGGCGCTGGGAAGAACCGAAAGTAAACACACACCGGCGTGTGGTTCCCCCCGGGGAAGGCTAAAAAGAGTGCATTTTCAAAATTAAGCTTGTTTTAAAGGCAAATCAGCCTTGGTTATATCGCAGTTTTTAATATTTAATTTTAAATAGGGAAGGATTCGATGCTCTTTATTAGGATACCATGTTTTTAGACCGTCATGAGTGCTGGCTGCAGATAGCTCAATGGACGGCCTCAGATTGGCCGTGGGGGTTTGGGTGTCTCTGGATTATCAGCAAGTTATAGGTAATTCTGGCTTTTTCATGCCCAAAAACAGATACTATGGCTGTGTCTCAGGCCATGTCTGTGCAGCTCAGCTCGGAAGAATGTTTTATGTAACTTGGTCAACTATGGTAATTTAGCAGTGCATTTTTACATCTGAATATTAATTTCAGTGTATTTTCTTTTGGCTGGAAAATAGCTGTTAGAATCAGAGAGAGAGATATCAAAATGAAATGGGTGTTCTTTTTGTAGAAATGACACCAAAAGCCAGGCTTGGAGAAAGAAAAAATAATGAGGTGGTATGAGTAGACCTGCAGTGCAGTGTTTTAATTTCTTAATCTGAAGAAACACATTTTCAATAAAGTGTATAAATTCATAAGAGAAATCTTTTTCGTCTGCATGCTTTAACTCAGCAAAAGTTGATCATTTGTGTCTCCACTATGTTAGTGCTCCTGGACTGTAAATATCAAAATAATATAACATAGTTTAGAATTAAAATTAACAATTATTATAACAATTTTAAATACTTGGCTATCTACCTTTGTTCAGATTGCTTAAATATACCAAAATGATCTCTTATTTTTTATTGAGGTATAATTGAAATATAACTTTAGTTATGGTATACAGTATAATGGTTGGATATGCTTTATATTGCAAAATGTTCACCACAATAAGACTAATAACATCCATCACCATATAGTTACAAAATTTTTCTTGTGATGAGAAATCACTCTTGTAATGAGAAATCTACACTCTTAGCAACTTTCAAATAATACAATACAGTATTACTCTCTGTATATTATATCCCTCCCCAGGACTTATTTTTTTATAAATGCCATATTTTAAATTAAGAAAAATACTAAATAGGAAAAAAGGGAAAATAAATGAATCCAAATTTTGTTTTCCAAAGTTATAATGTGGAAGTTTATTAAAAGTTAAACAATGTTCTGAAGAAGTATATGTAGCCAAACTACAATTGAACCTTGCATAACATGGTTTGAACTGTACAGGTGGATTATAGGCGGATTTTTTTTCAATAAATATACAGCCCTCCACATCCTGGGATTTCCCATCTCAGGAATCCACAGATGCAGAGAGCCTACTGTATGCATTGGTCTACACCAAATGTGTCAAACACAAGGCCCGCGGGCCAAATCCGTCCCGCCAGGCCTTGCAATGTGGCCCGCACTGCGCTGTCATTACTGCACTCCGCTGCGTTTCCATCACAATGACAGTTTATGACTGTTCAGTAAACCATTCGGCCCGCGATTTAGGCTGGATTTTAGATTTTGGCCCCTTCTCTGATTGAGTTCGACACCCCTAGTCTAGTTGTCTGGTCAGCCAATCAAAGCATAATATGCTAATGATATGCTAAGGCTGCTCAGCTGCTCCTTATATGCACTGACCATGTGGGGGGGAGGCAGAGTGCAGACAATTGACCAGTTGACCAGTCGCTGACCACTAGGGGGCAGATGCTCTGACTGATAGGTTAGCTTACTGCTGGGGTCCGGCTGATCAGGACTGAGTGAGACGGGCTAGATATATACCCTGGAGCCCTCTCGTGGTCCCTCTCTGGCTGGCCAACCTCCCACATCCCGCCCTGGCCCTGATTGTGCACCAGTGGGGTCTCAGGCTGGCCAGCGCCCTCTCGCAATCCGGGCTGAGGGATACCCCCCACACCCACCTCCTAGTGTTCGAATTTTGTGCACCAGGCCTCTAGTTTTATGTAAGGGACTTGAGCATCCTTGGATATTTTTAAAAATTATTTTTATTGATTTCAGAGAGGAAGGGGTTGGGGGGGAGAGAGAGAGAGAAAAAAAAACCATCAATGATGTGAGAGAATCATTGATTGATTGCCTCCTGCACACCCCACTCTGGGGATTGAGCCCACAGCCCAGGCATGTGCCCTTGACCAGAATCGAACCTGGGACCCTTCAGTCCACAGGCTGGCGCTCTATCTGCTAAGCCATGCCGGCCTGGCCATCCTTGGTTTTGATATCTTTGGAGATCCTGGAACCAATCTCGCTCCTCTCAATTCCACCGTCCCACTCCCCACCTTCCCACAGGTTACTGAGGGACTATAGTTAAGTTTTTGAGGACTTACCTGTAGATTTCCCACTGTATGAGTGTTGGGCTCCCCTAAACCCTCTTGTGTTCAAGGACCAACTGTATTTGTAACTTTACTTTCATTAAGTTATTCCTGAGTTATTAATTATTTTCTAAGAACGTAAGCCAGGTCTGAAGCAAGTAAAAAGAAGTGCTTTATTTAACTGTTTTTCTTTGTTTTTTTAAGTGACCTGAAAAAATGTCTGGATTTCTAGAAGGCTTGAGATGCTCAGAATGCATTGATTGGGGAGAAAAACGCAATACTATTGCTTCCATTGCCGCTGGTGTTCTAGTAAGTGTCACTGATAATTTGGGTCTTCTCTGTTTTGGTGTGTCTGTTTTCATTTTAAATTCTGTATGATGTTTTATTTATTTATTTTTAATTTTTTTAAAAATATATTTTATTGATTTTGTACAGAGAGGAAGGGAGAGAGATAGAGAGCTAGAAACATCGATGAGAGAGAGTCATCGATCAGCTGCCTTTTGCACACCCCCTACTGGGGACATGCCCGCAACCAAGGTACATGCCCTTGACCGGAATCGAACCCGGGTCCCTTCAGTCCCCAAGCCAACGCTCTATCCATTGAGCCAAACCGGTCTCGGCAAATTCTGTATGATGTTTTAAATTAATGTTTTTCATTATATATTTGTCCTTGATAATATCCAGAACCAGGTTCAAGTAAAATAAATTATCATTTGGTGTTAAATTGATTTTCGCATCCTACCTGAAACATCTGCGGACTGTACTGTAATCAAAAGGAAATGCAGAACTGCAGCCATTATTCACAGTGTCAAGAGAATAGCTAAAATCCTATCAGCAATAATTATTCTCCATATCACTTTGAAACTTTGTTTTATTTTTCAATACATATCTCTTTCTGGAGGCTTATAGTATATCAGCAGCCGGCTATTAAATTTGTCAGTTGGAATCTGAATCATTTCTTTCTCCTGCCATGAGATAATTGTACCTGATTTCTAGTTCCCAAACCTAGATTATAAACTTTATTGTGAAAATATAAATAATGACTAAAGTAAACATAGAAAAGAAGTTCATGTTAATAAATATTCATTGCTGTCAGATTTAAGGGTGTCTAATATTTAATCCTATATTATACCATATGTAAATGTGCCAATTACATGTAAGAAATTGCTGGGACATTAAAGAAAAATTGGAAATTCATTGAAGGGATTCCTTCCCTTTAATATCTTGCTTTCTCTTGAGCCAGTAATATATGCAATTAATATCTAAAATTTCTCCTTGACGTCACCTTTTTTGTTTGTTTGTTTTAGTTTTTTACAGGCTGGTGGATTATCATAGATGCAGCTGTCATTTACCCCTCTATGGAAGAGTTCAACCATTCATACCATGCCTGTGGTGTTATAGCCACCATCGCCTTCCTAATGTAAGTGTCATTGTCAGTGACACTATCTACATAGGTTGTCACAAAGTAAAAATGTTTACACATAGTTGAGTAGATTTAAATTTTTGAAATGTTGTGGAGTTAACAGGTTGGGCATTGTTTAAAAGTCATAATAGAAGACTTAAAAAGAAAAGCCACAGCGCTCTTTTCTATTCTTCCTTTTACCTCTCCTCTTCCACTTCTATCTCCCAGCTTCTCTCAGCTGTCCTATTTCTATTCTATCAGTGTTTATAACATTACTTTTAGGTCAGAAACCATGTACTTTTTCTAAGGGTTTGTTTATTCATCTAACAAATATTTATTTAGCTTTTATAGTCCCCGACTCACTCTGCTGTAAAAACAGGAAATACAGTAGTGAATAAGCCAGGAAAATCCTTGACTCTTTTGGAATTTATACTCTAGTGAATGAGGCAGATAGTAACAAAAGAGAAATCAATTAAATCATAGCATGTTAGATAACGGTTAGCACTAGCGAGAAAAAGCAGAGAAGGGAGATATGAAATGTCAACAGAGCGTGTAGAGATTTCACACCAAGTCAAGCAATGCCTCACTAAGAAGGTGGTTTTTGAGCAAAGACTTGTAGAAATGAAGGAACTTATCATGGGGAGAAACATAAGAGAGGATCATTTCAGACAGCACAAGTACCAAGACTCTGGCATGGAGATCAGTAAGATTGGAGTGAAGGGTTCAGGTAATAAAAGCTAAAGAAGACTGAGGAAACTAGAGAAACACTAGAACAAAGTGTACCTCATGATTTTGGACAGGATACTTTTGCTATTAAGAGCATTACTGGGGAAGGAAGGGAAAACAGCATTATTGGGACAGTTGGGAAACTTGAATGAGGTGTGAAGATTAAATGGTAATAAATCCTTGCTCATTTCCTGCTTTTGATGATTGTATTGTGATTCCTTCGAATCAGCTGCCTTGTTTGTGGGAAATACATATAATTGTATGCTTTGTTTGTAGGAAGTACAGTTCCTGGGATTGTGGGGGCATCACGTTAACAACTTTCAAATGTTCAGGGGCAAAAATTTGAATTGTACTTGCAACTTTTCTGTAAGTTAAGACTGACAAGGCAGGGTCATAGCTATTTAATAGAAAATTGTGAATTTTATTCAAATGACTCAGCAAGGAAAAACAAGAGCTAAGAACCACTAACGCAGGAACATCTGGATTTTTAAAAATACCGGTATGAAGCTTGCCGAAACCGGTTTGGCTCAGTAGATAGAGCGTCAGCCTGTGGACTGAAGGGTCCCGAGTTCAATTTCGGTCAAGGGCATGTACCTTGGTTGCGGGCACAGCCCGGTGGGGTATGTGCAGGAGGCAACTGATCGATGTTTCTCTCTCATCAATGTTTCTAGCTCTCTATCCCTCTCTCTTCCTCTCTGTGAAAAATCAATAAAATATATTAAAAAAAATAATTTAAAAATATGAAGCTTGTTTTAAAATGTATCTATTTTGCGTGGCCTGTGTGGCTCAATGTTTGAGTGTCAACGTGTGAACCAGGAAGACACAGGTTTGATTTACTGTCAGGGCACATGCCTGGCTTGTAGGGTGATCCCCAGTAGGGGGCATGCAGGAAACAGCTGATCATGATTCTCTCTTACCCTCTTTTCCCTTCCTCTCTGAAATCAATAAGAACATATTGAAAAGTAAAAATAAAATATATCTATTTTATGTACCAGGTAATTTAGTTAATGTCATTGAAAATAGCCCTAGCTGGTTTGGGTCAGTGGATAGAGGATTGGCCTGTGGACTGAGGGGTCCCAGGTGCAATTCTGGTCAGGGACCCATGCCTGGGTTGTGGGCTTAATCCCCAGTGGTGGAGAGGGTGTGTGCAGGAGGCAGCCGATCAATGATTCTCTCTCATTGAAGTTTCTGTCTCTCCCTCTCCCTTTCTGAAATAAATAAAAATATTTTAAAAAATAATTACAGAGAGGAAAAGAGTGGGATAGAGAGTTAGAAACATCAGTGAGAGAGAAACCGATCAGCTACCTCCTGCACACCCCCTACTAAAGATGTGCTCGCAACCAAGGTACATGCCCTTGACTGGAATTGAACCCGGGACCTTTCAGTCCGCAGGCCAACATTCTATCCACTGAGCCAGACAGGTTTCGGCTGTTATGAGCATTTTGATCATTCTAAAACAGATTGGAGTCCTCAGTGGTTAGAGCATCAGCCCAAGGACTAAAGGGTTCCTGGTTCAATTCCTATGAAGGGCACATACCTCGGTTGCAGGTTTGATCGCCAGCCCTGGTCAGGGCATGTGTGGGATGGGAGGCAACCAATCAATATGTCTCTCTCACATTGATTTTTTTCTCTATCTCTCCCACTCTCTCTAAAAATTGATGGAAAAGTATCCTCAAGTGATACAAAAATAAAGTTTAGATTTGAGTGAATAAATTAAGACTATATTATTGAAAAAAAAATTAGGGTTCAAATATTCAGTACACTTATTGAACACCTACTATGTGTCAATCCCAGTGATAGACACTGAAAATAAAACTGGGGAACAAGCCCCTGCCTTCATGACACTTGATTGGTATATGTGTGTGTGTGAAATGTATATAATGTTTAACTTTTTAACTTGGTATATTGTAAACATTTTCCCATGACATTTAAACATTTTTAAGGGTTCTTCTAAAGAAGGCAAGGCTATCTCAGTCTAGAGTGGTACTCTATGAAAGTCAGCGAGAGGCTTTTTATGTTTCAAAGATCTATCAGGAAGTGAAAAAAAGATTTACCACTTGATTCTCTTTGTGTTGAGTATGTCTGATATGTACAAATGGAAAACTAGATAGGACCAAGCTAAAGATTATTCTAGTCTTAGCAAGATAAAATTTTGAGAATTTTTAAATTGAGGTATAATTGACTATTTTGAGCAGACCCAGAGTTTCTGCTCCAGTAAGTTTGGATAGGACCAGGAATTTTCTTTCTAATATGTTCCCAGGTGGTAGCTGATTCTGCTAGTCTTGCAACTGTAAGTACTGCTTTAGAGCATATCTGGACAAAGGGACTTGCTTAAGGTCATATGAATCTATTACTTGAGACTTATGAGGCCTAAGATTAAATTTGAGGAACTCTGGCTTATTGTATCTGATAATTTGATGTCATGGATAGTCTCCTCTTGGCATCAGGAACCCTGAATTCTTGGTTTTGTTTATACAGGATCAATGCAGTATCGAATGGACAAGTCCGAGGAGATAGTTACAGCGAAGGTTGCCTGGGTCAAACAGGTAAATAGGTACAAATAATGTCTTACTATGCATCCTTAAAATGAGAATAAATATGGGAAGGCCACTTGTCTAACTCCTTCAGGTTAGGAATAGAATGGAGGTGTATCAGGAGCAGAAGTTGCAGGTCCAAGGCATAAGGTAAAAATTGCATTTGGTTAGAGTTGGCTTTAAAGTACAGAATATGCAGTTTTGAATATGTAACCCTGTGCAAGAATGTAGACATAAGTGTTTACAGTAAAGAACTGTATATAATGAATATATATGAAAATTAGAACTCGCCTTACTTTTCAGCTGTTCTATATAAATTTCATTCCCTTTTATACCAACCTTATTTTATTGAATTAGCATTTTGAAATAGTTTAGAATCATAGGTTTTAGCATCTGTTTTAAAATACACAACATAAAATTTGCCATCTTAGCCATTTCTAAATGTAGTTCAGTAGTGTTAAGTACATTCACATTGTGCTACCAACCTCCAGAACTTCTTTTTATCTTGCATACTGAATATAATAATAGAATTTTAGTGTGTGGGTTCATCCAAGCCCTTCCTCCTCAGCTGAGGAAATCATGTCCCTGGACTCCATTGCCATGCACCTGAGGTAGACAGCATACAGGACATGTGTGGCAGAGTTTCCTAGAGTCCAGTTTGCTCAAAGAATTGAGGAGACAAATTTTTATTAAGCAATGTAAATGGTAAACTGAAAGTATTACATCCATATAGAAAAAAACATGGATATAGGCAAATTGCAAGGTTTTTTGTTTTTATAATGAAACTAGAGGCTCGGTGCATGAAAATTCATGTACTGGAGGGGGGCGTCGCTCAGCCCGGCCTTTCCCCTCTCACAGTCTGGGAGCCCTCAGGGGCAGGAGGTGACCCAGCAATCAGGGAAAGGCAATGCCCCATCACACCTCTGCTGCTGCCACTGCCGGCAGTGCAAGCCTCGACTGGCCCTGGTTACCTGTACCTTGGGCAGCCACCATTTGAGGCTTGCCTGCGCCTTGGGCTGGCCCTGGGCGGCTAGGGGGCTGAGGAGACTGGGGGACTCCAGAGGCAGGTGCACAGAGCTGCCGGACTCACCTAGGGGCAGGCCCGACCATGCCACATGCATGCTGCCCTGGCAGGGGTGAGGGGACTGAGTGCTGCCATCTTGTGGCTGTGGGCATTGCCATCTTTGAGGATGTGATAGTCAATTAGCATATTCCCTCCTATTGGTTGTAGACACAGCCATAGTTGTGAGGGTGTGACAGTCAATCAACATATTCCCTCTTTATTAGATAGGCTATGAGAAGTCACTAGTCAGTTATGATCTCTCTTGGTTTGTTCACTGTCTTCATAGATGAACATAAGTAGAAGAGATACAGAAACACAGGTCTACTGTAACTTTGTAAACTAAAGGAATAGGTGAATGTTAGTAGTTAGTGTTGATAATAATCATCTATCTATCTATATATATATATATATGGCTAATATGCAAATTGTCACCTCGGGAGTTTGTCTGGGAGACCAGAAATTTGCTTGCTTGCTATGACATGCACTTACCACCAGGAGGTGGTGTAGAATGAAGGGAGGTCCCAGCCAACAGCCAGAAGGCCCTGATTGGCCCTAATTGGCCCTAATCTCTGGCCAGGCCTAAGGACCTGACCCATGCACAAATTTCATGCGCTAGGCCTCTAGTAAGACAATAATAGCTAGAACTAAGACTAGAAGAATATGGCCATCATCACATCTTTAAATAACATTTTTTAGCTAGCATAGCTTTGTAAGGGTCAAAGACAATTTTGTGTGAGTGTGTGTGTGTGTGTGTGTATTTTAATATCACATCTATGAGTAACAGCTTATTTATTTCGTAGCTATTATTTTATTCTATCTAATAAAATAGTAATATGCAAATTGACCATCACTCCAAACACAAATGGCTGCCTCATGTGGTCAAAGATGGCTGCCCCCATATGGACACAAGATGGCTGCTACAAGATGGCCAGCAGAGGAGGGCTGTTGGGAGGGACCAGGCCTGCAGGGGAGGCAGTTGGGGGCGATCAAGCCTGCAGGGGAGGGCAGTTAGGTGTGACCAGGCTAGCAGAGGAGGGAAGTTGGAGGTGACCGGGCCTGCAGGGAAGGGCAGTTGGGGGATACCCAGGCCTGCAATGGAGAGCAGTTGTGGGGGACCAGGCCTGCAGCGGAGGGCAGTTGTGGGGGACCAGGCCTGCAAGGGAGGGCAGTTAGGGGTATACAGGCTGGCAGGGGAGCAGTTAGGCATCAATCAGGCTGTCAAGGGAGTGGTTAGGGGTGATCAATCTGCAGGCAGAAGAGGTTAAGGGCAATCAGGAAGGCAGGCAGGCAAGCAGTTGGGAGCCAGCAGTCCTGGATTGTGAGAGGGCAGTCAGACATCCCTTGAGTGGTCCCAGAATGGAGAGGGTGTAGGCTGGTCTGGTGAATTTCATGCACCAGGCCTCTAGTGTTTGTATATGAAATAAATTTTTATATATAGCATTCTATTTGTCATGCTAATTAAATAAACTCAGCTCAGAGTTCAATTTAGGCATTATAATGATATAGCAGAGCTTCATAAATATTATTTAAATATGATTTAACTCTTCCTCTATTAACATAATTTTAATGCAGCTTTTCTAAGTGCAAGCCACAATAAATATGTATTTATTTTGCTGTCAAACTCCCCGGAAAGTGAAATATAATAGTGTTTAGATTCAAATATCACTGAATATTAATCTTTAAAAATACATATATATTTTATTGATTTTTTACAGAGAGGAAGAGAGAGGGATAGAGAGTTAGAAACATCGATGAGAGAGAATCATCAATCAGCTGCCTCTTGCACCACCCCTACTGGGGATGTGCCCACAACCAAGGTACATGCCCTTGACCAGAATTGAACCTGAGACCTTTCAGTCCCCAGGCCAACGTTCTATCCACTGAGCCAAACCGGTCTTGGCTGAATATGAATCTTTTGAAAGTATACCTATGTTTTTGTTTGAAAGTTCTCTTGGAGGACTTTAAATTTTGCAGCACTATTTCTAAAAATATATGAAAAATGAGTCTCTAAATACGGTGAAACATATTTTGTAAGACTTTTATTGGACAGTTGAGGACAGTTTTTTTTTAGTGTAGATATTTAGGGAAAGTAAATATAGGCACTTAAAATACCCAGACAAGCCAACAAGAAAAAGGCCAATGTTTTCACTATTGAGAGATACTCAACACATCTGGTATTTTTATTTTAGATTTTAATGATAACTACACATTTTTTTTCTGTTAACGTAATATGGTAAGTAGTTTTTATTTTTTTAAACTTTTTTAAAGTTAATGGAAGTGACTGCTACCATCTGAAAAACAATTCTGGTAAAATGTTATTTCTTTTAAGGTGCTCGTATTTGGCTGTTCATTGGTTTCATGTTGGCCTTTGGCTCTCTGATTGCATCTATGTGGATTCTCTTTGGTGGCTATGTTGCTAAAGGTAAGAGAGCAGCTTATATTTTACTTCAATGGAATACTGAAGTTGAGCATTAAAATTGGTTATTTTTTTTCATTAGATTTTTTCGTTTAGCTAGGTCACCTACTAGCAATACATTTATGCCTAGGAACTCCCCTCTCCCTAGCAGTATTTTGTTTTGTTTGGTATATTTTTAATATCCTGGAGGGAATGGGACATAGCTCCAAGCCTTGCTATTCTTTGGTTTCCAGAAACTCAAAAGCAGAATATATATGTTCTCCAGCTACTTGGCAGATTTTTATTTGCTGGATAATATCCATGCAAAGCTCATTCTAGAATTAGAATTTATTGAGCTAATAAATTTCTGATAATGACATCATTTCCTTTTAGATAGAAAAGTAAATTAACATTTTACGTGCTTCTGTTACATGAGGCCAGTATAAGGCAAATTCAGATAAAGGCCTGCTCTTAGATCCTTGGCTGAAATTTTGCCTGAGGGATATCAGAAAAATATGAAAAACCTTTTAATGTTTCCACATAAAATTGACTGTTTATCATAGTGAAAATACAGCATTACTGATTTGTAGAAACTGGACTAGCAGAGATAGAACAAAATGTGGTTCTTGAACTATTGTAAAATCATGAGTTTTTTGAATTTTTATTAAAATCTTTTAAATCTTACAGATAACAATGATAGGCATTTTTAAATATTTATATCTTTCTTTTGCTTATATGTTTATTATTAAAATCATGTTGCCAAAAATATAAAAAAAGAAAAAACAGAAAAAGGAACTATAATAATCTTACTGCTGTTAAATATTTTGGTACATTTTCTTTGGTCTTTTCTGTTTTTTGTGTAGTTATAATTATAGTATAAATAAACTCTTGAATTCTGCTTTTGCATGTAACGTAATATGGTAAGTAGTTCTCTTGCTGCTCCAAAATCTTTGTCACCATCATATTAGAAAGACAAAAAAATTACTTTTTTTTATTTGAATTGCATAATACTTGTTCATTATAGAAAACTGAACTATAAAAGAGCTCAGAGAAGAATATAAAATTACTGATAATTCTTCTTTCCCAGATATAACTATTAATACAGAGTTCCTTTTTATAGGAATGTGTTTATCTCAAAGAATCTTTTAAAAAAATATTTTTATTGATTTCAGAGAAGAAAGAAGAGGGAGAGAGAAATAGTAACATCAGTGATGAAAGAGAATCATCGATTGGCTGCTTCCTGCATGCCCCCTACAGGGGATTGAGCCCACAACCCAGGCATATGCCCTGATCAGGAATCAAACTGGTGACCTCTTAGTTCCTGGGTCAACACTCAACCACTGAGCTACACCAGCTGGGTGTTCCTCAGCACATTAAACAGTGTCAAACATAGTATGTACTCAATATTTGTTGAATGAAGGGAGGGATCTGTCAACTACTAAACCAATACTAGACTGTCATGTATTATATTATGTCATTTAATACTCAAACCAACCATAGTTACCAGCAAAATCAATTGTATTAGGAAAATTGATATGCATCAGATTATCAGAAAATAAAATATTTTGAAATTATAAATCTCTAAATATTATAATTATTATTATTATTTTACAGTATCGTTAGTATATTATTATTATTATTTATTTTTTTTATTTTTTTACAGAAAAAGCTGTAGTGTACCCTGGAATTGCTGTATTTTTTCAAAATGCCTTCATCTTTTTTGGGTAAGTTTTGCTTTTTTTCATCCTATCTTTTCTTTTTAATGCTTTCTTTATAATAGTTTCTTTTATGCCGTTTATATATTTAGA
Source organism: Pipistrellus kuhlii (assembly GCF_014108245.1). Lineage (NCBI taxonomy): Eukaryota > Metazoa > Chordata > Mammalia > Chiroptera > Vespertilionidae > Pipistrellus > Pipistrellus kuhlii. The sequence goes on along the minus strand of NW_023425515.1, from coordinate 181,487,814 downwards.
TGCTTTATTCACCCCTGTTTAGTGCCCTTCTATGTTATTATCATAAAATATAAAGAATGAGATTTTTTTTTAAAGAATAATTTATTAACTTTTAGAGAGAGGTAAAGAGAGGGAGAGAGCTGAAACCGGTTTGGCTCAGTGTGATAGAGCGTCAGCCTGTGGACTGAAAGGTCTTGGGTTCGATTCCGGTCAGGGGCATGTACCTGTGTTGTGGGCACATCCCCAGTGGGAGGTGTGCAGGAGACAGCTGATCGGTTTCTCTCTCATCGATGTTTCTAACTCTCTATCCTTCTCCTTTCTTCTCTGTAAAAAAATCAATAAAATACATTAAAAAAAAAAAAGAAAGAGAGAGGGAGAGAAAGACAGAAACATCGATGCTCTTTCTACTGCCCTCTGCACACCCCATCGGAGACCATGCTTGCAACCTGAGCATGTGCCCTTGATCAAGAATTGAACCAGCAACCTCTTGGTGCAAGTGATGGTGCCCAACAATTAAGCCTCACAGGCCAGGGCAAGAAATACGTGTATATATATATGGGTGTGTGTGTGTGTGTGTGTGTATGTATGTGTGTGTGTATGTGTGTGTGTGTGTGTGTGTGTGTGTGTGTGTATATATATATATATATATATATTTTTTTTTTTTTTTTTTTTTTTACAGAGAGGAAGGGAGAGGGAAAGAGAGTTAGAAACATCAATCAGCTGCTTCCTACACATCTCCCACCTGGGATGCACTCACAATCAAGGTACATGCCCTTGACCAGAATCGAACCTGGGACCTTTCAGTCCTCAGGCCGACACTCTATCCACTGAGCCAAACCAGTCAAGGCCAAGAAAGATATTTTAAATACATGGGTTAGTTTGCTGCCAATCTTTGGAATATACATTGATTTTTAAAATTGCTACCACCACCCTGGCCAGGTAGTTCATTTGGTCAGAGCATCATCTTGATAAGCCAAGGTTGCGGGTTTGATCCCTGTTCAGGCCACATACAAGAATTAACCAATGAATGCATAAATAAGTGGAACAACAAATCAGTGTTTCTCTTTCCTTCTCCCTCCCCCATTTCTCTCAAATCAATAAATAAAAATAAAAAATTTAAAGAATAGAGAAATAAATTAAAGAGAGACCTAGTAAACAAGAATCAGAATGCTTTTTATGATTCTTTTTTTAAAAAATGATTTTTAGCCGAAACTGGTTTGGCTCAGTGGATAGAGCTTCAGCCTGCGGACTGAAAGGTCTCAGGTTCCAGTGGGGTCAAGGGCATGTACCTTGGTTGTGGGCACATCCCCAGTAGGGGGTGTGCAAGAGGCAGCTGATCGATGATTATCTCTCATCGATGATTCTAACTCTCTATCCCTCTCTCTTCATCTCTGAAAAAAAATCAATAAAATACACATATATATATATATTTTTTAAATGATTTTTAGAGAGAGAGGGAGAAAGTGAAATGGTGATGTGAGAGCGATATATTGACCAGCTGCCTCCTACACACCCTCTTGAAACTTGGGCATATGCCCTGACCAGGAATTGAACCAGCAACCTTTTGGTGCACAGGTCAACCTTCCAACCAACTGAGCCATACTGGTCAGGGCTGTAAATCCTTTTCTAACACATTCAGACAGAATAAATTCTCTGTTTCTGTGCTCCCTTAACATTTGCTGTATATACCTTTTCCCTCCTCCCCAATACTTACCACATTGGATCATCTAGAATGTGAGCAGCTTGCCCTGGCTGGTGTTGCTATGTGGTTAGAGTATAGACCCGTGCACTGAAGGGTCAATGGTTCAATTTCCAGTCAAGGATACATACCTGGGTTGTAGGTGTGATCCCCTGCTCTGGTTGGGCATGTGTGGGAGGCAACCAATCAATGTCTTTCTCAGAGAACATTGATGTTTCTCTCCCCGCCCCCTTCTTCCTTTCCACTCCCTCTAAGAAACCCTCTGGTGAGGATTTTAAAAAAAAAAGGAACAACTTGAGAGCAAGGACTATATCTTATTTATCTTTATAGCCCTAGCATCTAGTACCTAGTGCTTTGATACTCAAAAAAGGTTTGTTGAGCCCTAGCCAGTTTGGTTCAGTGGATAGAGTGTGGATCCCAGGTTCAATTCCTGTCAAGGGCACATGCCCAAGTTGTGGGCTCGATCCCCAGTAGGGGGTGTGCAGGAGGCAGCTGATCAATGATTCTCTCTCATCATTGATGTTTCTTCCTCTCCCTTCCTCTCTGAAATCAATAAAAATAAACAAACAAATAAATAAATAAATAAATAAGGCTTGTTGAATGAATTGATAAAAGTCAGGCATATAATGGTTACATATTAAGCCTTGATTAACTATTTAAGAGTGACATATGCCCCCAATACTCACAGTTAAGGATGTGGGACGCTGCTGATAAATGGCACAGCTGCGCCCAGTGGAAGAATTTACTGCCTTAAGAGTGATCAGTTTCTCATTTGGTAGAGAGCATGGTTTTTCACATAGCTCGTCAGTTATTCCCATGATTGGTGCTAGTTTCCCTGATTCTGAGTCTCACAAACCTTTGCTTTTCCCAAACTTAACTAGTCATGTAATGCTTCTCGCTTTGCTCACAGGGGACTGGTTTTTAGGTTCGGCCGCACTGAAGACTTGTGGCAGTGAAAACAGCTGATTTGTTGCTCCTGTACAGCAGCCCTGCTTGGGTTTGTTCCGTTCTGTGTTTTATTTTTAATACTCACTCCCAATCTTCTGTAATGACATTTTCTAAACTTACTTCTGAGTGTAGTCTCAGCTTACATGTGTGTGATACTAAAATCATGAGAAATCGCTATTTAAACAATAACAACAAAAATCTAGTGTGGTATGCATTTGATTAATTTATCAAATGTTAAGGAAAGGTATTCCATGTAAGTTTTGTTAAGTTTTATCATGGCATAATTATAAAAATAAAAAATTAGAAGAGAAATTGTGAATACATCTTATATGAGTATTTGTCATAACCAAGATCCAAAATGCAATTAAAGTGCTCTTAAGATATTATGTGTTTATTTAAATGTGGGCTCTTCTGTGTCAAATATTAAGTGAAATATAAACATTTTCTTGTTTTTAAAAACTATTCATTGGTCAGAATTCTTTCTCACTATACTTTGTGTTGGGTTTATTCAGTTTTTCCAAATTCTGGAAATGTTTCAGTGCAAGTAAGTAGCTATTAAGTCTCCCAAAGGGTGAGTGAGCATGTCAGGAGCAGCTCCTGATCCAGCCATCAGGCTCCTCAAAAGTGCGCCTTCTGGCCCTAGCTGGTTTGGCTCAGTGGATAGGGCATCGGCCTGCGAACTGAAGGGTCCTGGGTTCAATTCCTGTCAAGGGCACATGCCCGGGTTATGGGCTAGATCCCTTGTAGGGGACATGCAGGAGGCAGCCCATCAATTATTCTCTCTCATCATTGATGTTTCTTTTCTTTAAAAAAAAAAAAAAAAAAAAAAAAAAAAATTTATATATATATATATATATATATATATATATATATATATATATATGTATGTATATATATTTTATTGATATCTTACAGAGAGGAGGAAGGGAGAGAGATAGAGAGCTAGAAACGTTGATGAGAGAGAAACATCGACCAGCTGCCTCTTGCACACCCCCTACCAGGGATGTGCCCACAACCAATGTACATGCCCTTGACCAGAATCGAACCTGGGACCTTTCAGTCCGCAGACCGATGCTCTACCACTGAGCCAAACCGGTTTCGGCTCATCATTGATGTTTCTATCTCCCTCTCTCCCTCTCCTCTCTGAAATCAATAAAAAATATATATATTAAAACGAAGTGTCCCTCTGTGCCACTGATCCGTCATCAGCTGTGCCACCTGGTTCTGGTGGGACACAGTCACTCCATAGCTGCCATTGAAGGAAAGAAGGAAAGGATAGGGATTGACGCTATACTCAGGTAACTCATTTTGTTGGTGGTGGTTTTGTTTCATAGTAAATTGGATTCCATGTTTCATTGTATCTCTGCAGTGAAACACTATGCTCAAAATAGACCAGCCAGGTCCATTATGATTACAAAAGTTAACCACCGGGAGTCCTCATAGTCTCTTCCTCTCTGGAACCCTGCTATCCCTTCCCTCTCGCCCCCACATTCCCCCAGACTCCCCACTTTATTTAAGCCAAGTGAGATTTTTTTTTTTTAATATATTTTATTTTTTACAGAGAGGAAGGGAGAGGGATATAAAGTCAGAAATATTGATCAGCTGCCTCTTGCACACCCCCCACTGGGGATGTGCCCGCAACCAAGGTACATGCCCTTGACCGGAATCGAACCTGGGACCCTTGAGTCCACAGGCTGACGCTCTATCCACTGAGCCAAACCGGTTTTGGCGAGATTTTTAAAAATATATATATTTTATTGATTTTTTACAGAGAAGAAGAGAGAGGGATAGAAAGTTAAAAACATCGATGAGAGAGAATCGTCGATCAGCTGCCTCTTGCACACCCCTCACTGGGGATGTGCCCGCAACCAAGGTACATGCCCTTGACCGGAATTGAACCCGGGACCCTTCAGTCCGCAGACCTACGCTCTATCCACTGAGCCAAATCAGTTTTGGCCCAAGTGGGATTTTTTTTTTTAAAGGAGCTAACTAACTGGTTTGAAACTACAGTTTGAAATGTTTTCTTTCATAAAACTTGCTACAATTAACCTTCATTAAACACAAAATCTCTCTCAGATGATTTAAACCTTGTCGGCCATAGTTACCTCCCTGTATGTATATTTTGAATGTGGCCTGGTCAAAGACAACTGTATTGCTGTCATCCCAAAGCACATCGGCCGTGGTGCGTTTCACAGCCATAGGCTGTGAGGATTGGAGGGGATCTTAGAGGTTGAAGTCCCCTTCTGTTTTCACAGATGAGAGAACTCAGACCATGCAAATTGAAATCATTTCCTCAAGGTCATGGAACTAGGGTTTAAAGTTGAGGCCATGCGCCTCCTCAGCCGATCATGATGTCTTTCCCCACAGCTCATTCAGAATGTGCCTGGGGAATAAGAACTGCTGTCCCTGGAAAACTGTTGGAATAAAACCATAATGTCTGCAGGGACTAAATATAAGTGAGCTCATTTCCCCTATTTTTTTTTTTTTAAATATATTTTATTGATTTTGTACAGAGAGGAAGGGAGAGAGAGAGAGTGAGTTAGAAACATCGATGAGAGAGAGTCATCGATCAGCTGCCTCCTGCACACCTACTGGGGATATGCCCGCAACCAAGGCACATGCCCTTGACCGGAATCGAACCCGGGACCCTTCAGTCCCCAAGCCGACGCTTTATCCATTGAGCCAAACCGGTCTCGGCTCCCCTATTTTTTTTTTTTTTTTAATCATCTGCTCTGCTGGTGTAGACAAGAGTTAATTGGGTAGCATATATATTAAGCATGAAAAAGAATCTATGAATTGTCAAGAAGTTTAACCCAAACCTTAATGAGGTGCCTGCATCCAAGAAAATACTGGTAGCATCATTTTTAATGAAACCAAACATTTATTTAAAGTTGTTATGAGACTGCCATTTAAACAAGTTTTTAGTCTTTTATTTTTAATATCAAATCTATTTCTGACCCCGTGTCATTGCACACAAGGAGACTGCAGTGACGAGTGTTTGTCACACACAAAAACGGGAAAGGAGGCGCTCTTGTTTCGGAACAGGCCTTGTTTCTCTTGGATGCTTTTGCTTAAAATCCAACAGCCAAATGAGGAAACTGTAAAAGCAAAGCAAACATTTTCGTTACAGATGAGCCCTTCCACTCTTGAAATTTGTACACATATTGATTCTGCCTTGATCTTCTGAAATCTATATTGACCAAAATGTCTCATCACAGAGGGTCTTGCATAAAGGCTGAATTGGAAGAGCTCCTAGACAGATCTCATTTCCTATGGCTCCATACATGGATCATTGCCTGATAGAACTCTGTGTTTTTTTAACACGGCCAGTAGCAGTGGACTCACTATCATTTAAAGGAGCTAATTCCATTTTGCAGACAGTTCAAATAGGTAACAGTTTACACTGCATTACTTACTGGGCCCAGGTACATTTTTTGGAGACGCATAGAAAAGAACCTTTTTTCTCTCCCGCACAACAGCTTCTTAGCATTTGAAGACAGTTCTTAGGTCACCTTTGGGTCTTCTCTTCTGCAAGCTGACTACATCCTGAATTCTCTAGTTGTGCCTTACAATATTGAGGTGCTTGGATAACAGAATTCTAGAATTGGCACTCAGAGTAGCTAACATGTGGGGTGTTTTCCATGGATCAGGGTGCTAACATTCACACACGTTATCTCCTTTGAATCCTTACAACAGCCTAGTGAGACATGACTGTTCTCTCCAGTTCAGAGATGGGGAGGCTGAAGCTCTGAGAGGTCACAGAGTTAGAGGTGGCAGAGCCCAGATCTGTCTGTATCCAGAATGTGGAATTTGGTCCCATTCTACCAATGAGGAAACAGCCCCAGAGAAGTAAAGCGATGTGCCTGAAGAGCTTACCAGGTGTGAGCTAGGACTAGAATGCAGATCTGCTTCTGCTAAAAGGGTAAGAGCACACGCAGGGCATGGGAAGAGATTGGCTGTTGGGAAAAGCCAAGAGCCAGTGACGAGAGAGAAGCAGGTGCAGGATGAGGCAGGCTACATTCAACAATGTGGATGGCTCTCAGAATAACGCCGAGGAAAAGAAGCCAGGTGAAGAAGAGCATGTGCCCTGTGGTGGTTCCATTTCTGTAAATTTATAGAGAATGCAGACTAGCCTACAGTGATGGGGAGCAGGGCGGTGGATGCCTGGGGATGGGTGTGGTGGGGTAGGAAGGGAGTCGTTCCAAGGAGGCGGGAGGAAATGTTTGGTAGTGACGGATAGGTTTATTATCTTGATTGCGGCTATGGTTTTCCCAGGTGTGGGGCACATTTAAAAGTATCAGATTGTACAGGCTTTAAATATGTGTGGTTCATTGCCGGTTACAAAGCTGTTAGAAGAGGAGGAAGGAAGAGAGAAGGGGCAGGTGGTCTGTTTTGCCCCTATGGAGACAGGTGTCAAGGCCCGTACTAACGCTGGTACTCTGACCCTTTAGTGACCAGTAGATGGGCCAGCGGGTGGAGAAAGGATTGGCCGGGGACTCTGAAGGCCTGGTTCCTGGTCTTGTCTCTGCCACTCCTGAAGTATGATCCTGGGCACTAGCCTGACCTCCGTCAGCCCCCACTTCCCGTTTGTAACAGGCAGTATTGATCCCCGCTTCTCCAACTTCAGCTTCAATAGGATTACCCAAGGCAACATACATCAGAGTGCGTTGTGAACTGTGAGCGTAGGTCAGAGGGAGGAGGGCAGGGGGCGACAGTGTGTAGCCCAGTTATGATAACAACGGCTACGATGTAATGCAGGTGACTTCTTTGAGCTTTGTGTCCCTTGGCGAAATGACTCCAGATTCTATACTAAAAGTTTCCTTGTGTCCGCCAGCTATAATTGGTCAAGAGTTGTTTTAGATTCAGCTCTGCCACTCAATCACTTGGGAGCTTGGTCAGTCCTGGCTCCACTCTGAGCATCTGTCAAATGAGGGTATTAAGACTTGCCTACTCTTGCATTCAGGATTCTATCACCTTCACGTCAAACTATTGCCCACGTGGACAGCTCCAGGTGGGAAGAAGTGTGGCCAAAGACAGCTCTCTCAACCCTGGTTCTCGACGACTTTGAGGCAACAGGGAACCTTGACCACATTGTGGATTTGCTCCTCCTTCCTTACCCTTTACTTCCTTTTCATGTGTTTTTATTTTACTCTCATAAACACCAAATTAACATGCCCCCATATCTTTTTTTAAGTTCATTCACTCAATATCTATGACATTAAGAGGTTAAAAAAAACAACAACTTACCTCCCAGAAAGCTTGGTCATCAAAATATTTAACCACATGAGGAGCTTTCCATATTTTGAGGTTTAAGATGACACCTGTTTAAATTCATTAAAAAATGTTGAACATTTAGAGCACAGCATTTGTTGTCTCAAAATATCCTATGTCAATTATAGTATCTCAGCAGAAATCCTTTTTTTCCCCTCCCACAACTAGGAGACAGACAAATGGAAGCACTGTTCTTCCTTGGCCCGCGTAATTAATCCTATACGCATCTTTTCACAGGAACTGGCAAGAGCAATTATTTTTAAAGATTTCGATGACCCTGAGAGGTGTAGGAAAACCATGGATCTGACACGCTGCCCGAGAAGGATAGAACAGCCCTACCAGACACTGCCCCCAACGTGAAAGCTTATCCGTTTGAAACACAAGAGCTACCATGGAGAGCAGCTCAAAGTAGGCACCTGGAAGGTCCAATACTGTAAACTCCCAGCAGCCTCAGCTCCAGGTTCCGCTTGCGTAGTTAGGAAAGTAATTTATAACCATCGGCTTTTGTCCCTTCCTTTCCACCCGTCCAGGCTCTGCCCCGAGAGCTTGGCCCTGTGCAGTCAGAGTAAAACATGCCGGATTTCCCAGAATCCACGAAGTGAGCGCTTACCTTTCACAGGAAGCAGGGACATGCCATTCACAGATTTATCTGTGTGTTTTTAATGATGATCGGTCTCGATGTATTCAGTAGTAAGATTAACAAGAGTGGGCGCATGCATAGTCATATTTCCTGTTGTTGTGCATGCCTTTAACTGATGTTGGCAGGTAAGGTGCAATTAGCACGTTTCGTTTTGCTAGAATTACTCAGAAATGAGCTCTATCACCGACATGAATTTTCTAGGCAGCTGAGGTTTACTTGTCACTAATGAAAATCCTTCTAAATACATAAATCCATATTGCATTTTCTTGTCATCACTGAATACATTTAGATTCTTAAAAAAGCCAGAACCATTGCTGGGAACATCCACTTATGAATTGTTATAGAACACAGGTCGATAGCTGTCAAGGGTTGTTGGCCTACTGTCCAGCAGCCCAGGTTTTTGGGTTCCTGTGTCTGATGTTAAGAATGTCTTGCCGATCAGTGGTAGAGCGTCGGTCTGAGGACTGAAAGGTCCCAGGTTCGATTCCGGTCAAGGGCATGTACCTGGGTTGCGGGCACATCCCAGTAAGGGGTGTGCAAGAGGCAGCTGATCGACGTTTCTAGCTCTCTATATCTCTCCCTTCCTCTCTGTAAAAAATCAATAAAATATATTAAAAAAAAATAAAATTAAAATAAAATAATGTCTTGTTCTCTGTGAGACTCTCTGCGTTCACTTCTAACATACTAGTGTGCCTTACCCCGAGGAACCTACCCCATTTCTAATCTATTTCTAATTTTTTTAAAATATATTTTTTTATTGATTTTTTTACAGAGAGGAAGGGTGAGAGATAGAGAGCTAGAAATGTCGATGAGAGAGAAACATCGACCAGCTGCCTCTTGTGCACCCCCTACCGGGGATGTGCCCGCAACCAAGGTACATACCCTTGACCGGAATCGAACCTGGGACCTTTCAGTCCGCAGACCGACGCTCTACCACTGAGCCAAACCGGTTTCGGCTATTTCTAATCTTCCTGAGTCGGAAACCCAACAACCACACCTGATGGGATTGTACCTTAAATAGCATAGACAGATTCCCATAATGGGGTCTCTTGACAAGTAGAATGCTTGGCTTTCAGAGGGCAATTGGTGCTATTTTGGTTGCTTGGGGGCCACTTTGCTCTTCTGTTGTCCAAGTTCTTTCTAAACAGTTCCCTTATATCCAAAGCAACATGTGAGGAGGAAAGCCCATTGGTTTTAACTCTTTGAGGAATAATCTAGGTGTCTCTTCCGCTATTCTCTTCCTTAACCCCATTAGAGCATAAGGAACACCCGCCCCCAGCATCCTGTACAAGTCAGTGAGTCCGTGTCACTTCAGTAACATCGGCAAATGGTGGAGAGCCCAGGTGTAGCGTTGCCAGATAAAATACAGAATACTCAGCTAACTTTGAATTTAAAATAATTGGGCACCTTATACTTTCATTTGCTAAATAGGACCACTCTACCCAGAACAGAATGTAAACGTATGGATGGAAGCATTTTTCTCACCTGTATTGAATTAATCACCTCAGACTCAAAAGCTGAGGCCAGATGGTACATTAAGGTAATTCTAGACAGTTTTACTCTCTAAAGCCACCTGGGGAACTCGAAAAAGTCCCTCCCTACATGTGTCAGAGCGGAGAGGAAGCCAGACGATTCGTTGCCATAATCCCTCCGTTATACAGAGAAGCCAGCCAAGCCCAGAGAAGTGAGATAATGTGCCCAGCACCACACCGTTCATTCGTGGCTGCTTATGCTGCTTGGTCTCTTGTTTCACCCACTCCCTGCTTAGGGACGCAATGTATGAGTGTCTAACCCATAAAAGCTGCTCGCTTACAGAGTAAAAGTGAACGTTTCTGAACAGAATGCATATTTTCACCTGGCATGTAAGTAAGACTGGCACATTAGCAACTCTCCCAGATTCTTTGCTGTTTGACCATATTGCAAAAGCAGAAACATACTTCAATCCTCCGTGTAAATACCCTCAGTAGCTCCCCACCTCTCAGAGGGACCTGACTCCTTGCTACCACTCTGTCCTCAACTCCGGCTGCTCCCCCGCTCCTCACTCTATCCACATCAGCTACACCGACTTCCTTGCTGTTCCCCAAACACACAAAGCATGTTTCTGCCTCAGGGCCTTTGCACATGCTGTTCCTTCTCATAGGATGCTCTCCTCCCAAATAAACACGTTGTATGCCTCCCTCCTTCTCTCCATTCAGGTCTCTGCTCAGAGATTTACCAGCTAGGCTTTCCCTTACCTCCCTTCCAAAAGAGCAGACTCCCCTCACACTGGCTAGTCCCCCCACCCTGATTTAGTTATCTTCATAGCACTTACCGCCATCTTGCATAGTATGCGTTTGTTTGCCTATTGTCGACTAGAATGTCAGCTCCATGAGATCAGGGCATTGTTTTGTTCACTGCTTTGTCCCTCGTGCTTAAGAGTAGTGCCAAGCTCATAGTAGATATTGAATAAATATTTGCTGAGCCAAATAATATTATGGATGTCCTCAGGTAAGCATTCTGGCATAAGGATTTCCCTGGCCTTCTGTACAAAACTGGGTGCGACCACCAGTCCTGGCTCTAGGAGGCTGCAATCCACTCCTCCCTTCCCTGGCCCTCAGCATCCACACCTGTGGCAGGTGACCTCGGAGGGCCTTTCCAGGGGTGGATGTGATTCTGTGTGTGTGTGTGTTTGTTTTTTAATCATTTGGCTGGAGCTGAGGAGGTGGGCTCACAGGGAACAGGATGGGCCTGTGCACATCCAGCCATGAGGCACATGCACTCTGAACTCGGGCCCCGGGCCTGGGCAGTGGTGGGAGGGTGGCGCGCACTGACCTGTCAAGAGACCAGATGCTAGACCCATCGCCAGGGACAAGCTGAGTGCCGCGATGTCGTAGAGCATCTGGAAGGCGATCCTGGAAATGACAGAGCAAAGATGGTCACGTCCAGCTCTCAGGCTGCAGAGGTCGTGGGGACGAGGAACACTGCTTGCGTGAGTCGCGACCCTGTCAGGAAGGGCCATCAGGGGAGCAAGTGTCCTCTTCCTGGTGGTATATTCCCCTGTCATCTTCCTGCAAAGCCATGCAGACATGGAGGAGGGGATTCTAAGGACCCTTTGGGCTTACTTTAATCCTCAAACCTCTGGACAATGAACTAGACCAGGGGCTAGAAAGACCCAGTTCAAGTCCCAGTTCTGTCACCAGCTGTGTGGCCCTGGAAAAGCCACTCACCCTCTCAGAGCCCTAGGTTCCTCATTAGGCCACTAAAGACGAAGGCCTTCAAAAAACTATGGTACATCTACACAGTGGAATACTATGCTGCCATAAAAAAGAAGGAATTCTCATCATTTGCAGCAACCTGGATGGAATTGGAGAACATCATGCTGAGTGAAATAAGCCAGTCAATGAAAGAGAAACACCACATGACCTCACTCATTTATGGATATTAAAGAACATTATAAACTGATGAACCAAAAGATAGATATAGAGACAGTAAAGCAACAAGCAGACTGTCACTTTACAGTGGGGAGGGAAGGGAGATCTGAGGGAGATAAGAGATCAACTGAAGGACTTGTATACACGCATATAAGTACAACCAATGGACACAAAACTCTGGAGAGGGTGGGTATGTATGGGAGTGGGGGGGCAATGGTAAAATATGTGCACAGATACTAATTTAATAAAAAAAAAATTAAAACAAAATAAAGATGAAGGCTTTATTTCTATCAAGTCCAGGAGGGTACAGTTTGGCCATCAGATCCCGCTCCCCTGCCTGCCCCTCTTGAACACACTTCCCTGTTCGTTGTTCTTCCCTGTTCGTTGTCCAGGACTTCACTTCAAACAGTTAAACAGCCCTGAGTGGACATTGGCGTGACCTTGCAGTAGAAATACAGGGAACAGTGATAAACTGGACTATATCAAAGCTAAGAACTGTTCATCAAAGACACCAGTAAGGTGGTGAAAGAGGAGGGGTTCACAGTACATCTGATAAAGGATCTATATCCAGAACAGATAAAGAATTCCTAAAAATCACCAAGGAAAAGACAAAACAACACAATAGGAAATGGGCAAAAGAACTTGACATTTCAAGAGAAAAGATATCCTAAAAGCAAATGAAAAGTGCTCCACTGAGTCATCAGGGAAATTAAATCCAAACCATAAGTTTGCTGGTTACATGGCTAACATACAAAAGAAGGAAACCACACGGAGTGTTAGAGAATATATGGGGGAAGGGGAGCTCTCATGTGTATAGATCGGTGCAAATCACAATGGAATGCAGCCAATAAAACAGATGTATGCAAGCTGTGTGATCCCACAACCCCACTTCTAGGCATATTTTCACTTGAAGTGCATGCATATGTTCCCCCTAAACATTAGAATGTTTATAGCAGCAATACTAGAATGTTCCTGATAGCTCCCAACTAGAAACTGCCCACAAGGCCATCAATAATGGATCAATGAAATGTGCTGTATACACACGATGGAACACTTGTTTCAACTGTGTTTTCTTAGGCTTTGTAATCTGTCTACTTGGTACTCATTTATCACAGGGCCAAACTAATGGGCCAGGCTATCTCTCTCTCTCTCCCTCTCTCTTGCAAGTCAGCTTTTGCGGGAATTCAAAACTCATATTACAACCTCCTCAACCACAAACTCTAACACGTGTTTTCACTTCCTGCCCAGTAGGGGATGTCCCCACCGCCATACTCCCACAGGCATAGTCTCAGTTCCCCGTTCTCTGCTGCCTGGTCCCGTGGGACATGTGGCCTAGCATGGTATGCAGTGCTTCTCATTTTGAGGGGAACTGTAACATTAACTTGACCTCTTCATGTTGTCACTTGTCACCTTTATAAATTAAACCCAAGCACAATTCAATACTATACCCCAATGAAAAAGTGCAGTCTACAGAGATACTCAACAACATGGGCGAATCTCACAATACAATGTTGAGTAAAGGAAGCCAGGCCCCCAAGGACACAGACTTCCGGTATGACTCCATGTGTATAAAGAATGAAAGCAGGCAAAGCTGACCGATACTGTTAGAAGTTAGAATAGTGGTTATCCTGGGGCGGGACATGAAGGAGCTCTGGGTGCCTTTTATATGGACGGGTCAGAAAATCAATATCATCAGGGTGTCTTTCATTGAACAAGAGACACCCTGATGATATTTGCACTTTTCTGGAGGTAGACTGCACTATAAAAATAGTTTGCTTGTTTTTATTTCTAAGTATTATTAAGTGGCAGAAATAGAAGCTAAATCCAAATCTGCTGACTGCCAACCCATAATTCCCTCCATCCTGATGCCATCTGAAAGCCAATGGGTGAAGCAGGAATCACCATACGACAATCCCCACACAGATCCCCTGGGCCAGGCCCTCGGCTCCACGCTTTTCCAGCTGATTTCACTTGATTCTCACAGCAGCCCTGTGACAAGGTGCTTCACAAACGGGGAGGTCTGGGTTAGGAAAGGGAACAGAGGGTTCCAACGTCACAGGCTTGGAATGGATGGTTCTTGGGACTCAAACCAGGCAGGTGTGTCTGCCCACCATGCTGGCCAGATCTGTCCCCGCTTTCAGCATTTGAGGGTTACCTTTACAAATTTGGCCATTCTGACATTCCAGAAACAGTTTTTAAAAAATATTTTTCTTTAGATTGACTTTTTTTGGTTACATTTAAAAAGACATATTTAAAATAAAACTTTGTGCCACTAAAGTAGAAGAGAAATGAGAGGCAACTATAAAAAAAAAATACATGAAAACAAAACATAGCTAGACTCTCCCCAAGATGTGGCAGCTTGTACAAGTCTCTCAGCCTGAGACCTCCTCTGCTGTCATTCAAACGGAGGTCATCATTTGAGTGCGTGCAGAGACCCCTAAAACCCAGTGGAGACTTTCTCCCTGATGTAATCAAAGGTCTGAATGAGACTTGAGAAAAAGCCAGTGCACTCTGTGATTCAGTGTTCTTCAATTGTTTTCACACCTCTTAAAATCCTACATGTTGTGAAAATCTCTCAGTCCTGGCTCGGAGCACTGCCTCTGACTCATTCACATCCACTCACCTGAATAGGAAATAGGCAAATACTGTTTGTGGAAGGAATGAAGGTCAACTGGCTTGCCCAATGACACCACATAATATAGTAGCTGATCCCCATTTCGTATGCGGTATTCTCGCCTGCCTGCTCAGTGCTTTCTCCATCTTTCAATTATATCAGATGCTCCTCCTCTGGAAGCAGCGGCATCCATAACCAGAGAAAAGGGGCCATTGTGGGGTAGTTTCTCCACACCAAGCACCGTCCTGAGCCCTTTAATATGTTGCTAAGTCTTCGCTGCAGTCCTGAGATGTAGATCTTATTATCTCATTTTGCAGACAGAGAACTGAATCCTAAGGGGAGTTTGAGTACCAGGCCTAAGGTCACATGACTGGTAAATGCGACCTCATCTGTCCCTTCCAGCCGAACGAAGGCCTCCTCAGAGGTCACCGCTGTCACTGTGCCCTCCCCTGTGCTGGGTTCCTGCAGAGGAGAAAGAAAACCTCTTGGACCTCAGCTGTCTGGTCCTGGTGAGAGCTGACTTGCAGAGTGAGCTGGAGGCAGGCCACACAGGCTCTGGGCCCTTGTTCTCATCTCTCCCCAACTCCACATTCAGTGATGTCCCCTTGATGGCAGCCATGGTGGGAGTATTAGCACCACAGAAATCAGCAAATGCGCTAAGTTAGGATTTTGTTTTCTTTGGAGAGTGTTCATCCTTTACTGGTATACCATTGGTTGGCTTTTTTTGTTTTGTTTTGTTTTCTCTAGGCCAGTAATGTTCAAGCTTGTGTGAGAATTACCGGGAAGGCTTGTTGAAACACAGACTCCTGGGCCCTACCTCCAGATTCCTAATTGAGCAGATCTGGGTGGGCTAGAATTTGCATTTTTAAAAAAATATATTTTATTGATTTCAGAGAGGAAGGGAGAGGGAGAGAGAGAGAGAGAAATATCAATGATGAGAGAGAATCATTGATCGGTTGCCTCCTGCATATCCTCTGCTAGGGATCAACCCCGCAACCCGGACATGTGCCCTTGACCGGAATCAAACCCAGGACCCTTCAGTCCACAGGCTGATGCTTTATCCACTGAGCCAAATCGACTAGGGCTCTTTTTTATTATTATTAGAATTTTATTTTTCTATTACAGCTTACACTCAAAATTATTTTGTATTAGTTTCTTTTTTTTAATATATTTTATTGATATTTTACAGAGAGGAAAGGAGAGAGATAGAGAGCTAGAAACGTCGATGAGAGAGAAACATTGACCAGCTGCCTCCTGCACACCCCCTACCAGGGATGTGCCCGCAACCAATGTACATGCCCCTGACCGGAATCGAACCTGGGACCTTTCAGTCCGCAGACCGACGCTCTACCACTGAGCCAAACCGGTTTCGGCTATTTTGTATTAGTTTCATGTTTACAGCATAGTGGTTGGACAATCATATACTTTGCAAGTTGAGCCCCCTGGTATTAGAATTTGCATTTCTAACCAGTGCCCGGGTGATGTTGGTGCTGTTAAGAACCACTGCTCTGGGAGAGCCATGGAATCACAGAATTTGGGATCTAGAAGGACAGATGGTCCAGATGTTCTGGATCAGCAGCCTGGAATTTGGCCCACACAATTTTTCTAATGATTTTGAGTCTTTTGCCAATGCTTAGGAGAAGGCCTGCCATTTTCCTCCATTCACTTATCTAATCCTCTAAACCACAGGGTTCCTGGCCTCAGCAGCCTCCAACAATCCCATGAGGGGCGGTATTATCAGTATCTTCACTTAAAACCAGGGGACCAAAGCTCAGAGAAGTTAGGGAGCCTGCCCCGCTCGGAAGAGGTCAAGACCAGTCTGACTCCACGGCACGCTCCTCAGAGACCTGCACCACCAGAGGTTGAAACATGGGCTCACTCAGCTGGCGTGGGCCTGGTTGCCCTGCTCTGTCTGTTTTGGGGGGGCCTCAGGGCTATCTGCCTTTGCCTGGCACCTAAGCTGTCCCTTTTGGGAAGAACAAGTGACCTGAAGAGATGATGACTCTACACAAGTTAGGGGCTTGGAAGAGTTTCTGAATGAATTGGCCAACAAATACTCACCGAGGCCTGCTGAGGCCTGGCCCTGACTGCAGGCACTCCAGCTAAGGGCTCTGGGCACACGCACCCTGGGTTAGGTGAGGGTATTAAGGGATTAAGCCAGGCGACTCACAGGGGATCCTTGAACCAGCTTGTCAGATACGCGATGTAGGTGATCCCTCCGAGCAGGCCCGGCAAGCCGAAGGTGTAGTGCACGCCACAGGTGTCGTGGATCCCCAGCACGCGGTTAAAACACACCTGGGGGGGGGGGGGAAACAGACGTCCTTGTCAGTAGATCTGAGTGTGAGACTGAAGTTCCCCGTCACCCTTTGCACCAGGGCCACCCACAGGGATGGGCTGTAGGGCTCCCGTAAGAAGCACTTCTCAGATGTGCCCGGGCACTCACGTTACCTGGGGAGCCTGGTGTACCAGAGTTGGATTCAGAAGGTCTGGGGGCTGAGATTCTGCATTTCTAACAAAGGCCCAGGGAATGCCAGTGCTGCTGGTCCACTGGCCGCACGTGGGGAAGCAAGGGTCTAAGCCAGGCACTATTCACATTTTGGGCTATGATTCTGCGTTGTGAGTGTGCTGTCCTGTGCACTGTAAGATGCTCAGCTGTATCCTTGGCCTGTACCCTTTCGATGCCTGTAGCACCCCACTCCAGTGTGTCAACCAAAAATGTCCCCAGATACCGTCACACATCCCTGGGAGGAGATTAAGACCTACTGGTCCAGCCCAAACTTCACTGCCATCCAAAGACAAACAGCTGATGGGAATAAAAGTCAGGAGGAAAGAATGTGACCACACCCTGAGGCTCCCACTCACAGCTCCTCCACCTCACCACCGAGCCCCCCAGATGGTCATCAGCCAACAGATAAGGCTACCAATGAGGATTTGTTCAGGCTACTTCCCTCCTTAGATCCCCCACTGTCTTCAGAATAAAAACCACAGACTCCTCAACTCGATCAGGAGCTGTACCCGAGCACCTGTCATCTCTCAAGACTCTGATCCCACCACACTCCCAGGTGAGCCCAGCACTTCAGGCAAGAGAGCATCTTCCTGTTTCCTAGCTGGGCCGTCTGCTCTTCTCCTTGTTGAGCCTCTGAACACTCTGCTCCTCTGCCTGGAATACATCTCCCACTTCTTGGTTATTTGTCAATGCTCAGCGGGGACATCCTCTGCTCTGGGAAGCGCTTCCTGACATGTCTCAGGCTGGCTTGGATGCCCTGGAGCAGTCATCACCCCAAGTTGTGCTTTTTTGTCCCTTTTCCTCACTGCGCTGTGGCTTGGGAAGCAGGATGAATGCTAGGATATATGTGATGAGTGAATGAATGAATGAATGAACGAATGAGTGAGTGAGGGAATCATCCTTGAACTGTTCCCCCAGTGATAGAGTCAAGGAAACCGAAGCACAGATAAAGTGATGGACTCTAAGACTGATGATAACTTATGCATTTTAAAATACTGTTTTAAAATGTGATTTTTAGAGAGAGAGGAAGGGAGAAGAATAGAGAGAAACCTCGATGCGAAATGAACATCATCAGTCAGTTGCCTCCTGCAGGCCCACTGCTGGGCTCTGGCCAGGAATTGTACCAGTGACCCCTGGGTTTCTGGCTAGACGCTCCACTGCTCAGCCACATCTGCCGGACAACGTGTGCGTTTCCTGCTGTGCGCTTCCTCCTTGCATTATAGGGCCTCAAAGCCAGAGGAGATAAAAGACATCTGTTCCCATTCCAAAGATGGAGATCAGACTTTGCTCAAATTGAACTATTGGTAATCTCTTCCTTATCTGGAGTTGAAACTGCCTCCCTGAATACCCACTGTCAGTCAAATTCAGCTTCCTATGCCACCCAAAGTATACTCCTTTATTCTTCACCAAGCCTTCAAAAGCCAGGAAGGTCTGTGGTTCCTGAATATTTCCTTTAGAAGTCTATCCATAACCAATGGGCTATAATGAAGTATTCTGGTATTATCTGTGCCTGTTGAATTTTGAAGGAAGAAAAATCCAGCCACTTAGAAGAACTAGACAATCAGAAGAGGGCATGACCTGATGATCAGCCAGCATCTTTCTTCTAGGTGCCGCCCTTTGCACCCCATTCTCACGGTTCATGGGCAGCCGCCATGGGTGCACAGCATGCCCCACCCCCACCCCCACCCAGCCAAGAATGGGCGCAGGGTTCAAGTTAGACCAAGAGCTCCTTCTTCAAAGAACTTGGAATTAGGACCAAGAGTTGTCACCAGTTGTATCTTTGGAAAGAGATACTACACTCCACCATGTGGAGCAGCAGTAGGAGATCAGAAAGGAAGTCTACAGCATGAGAATAAAGCAGATATTCGGGAAAAACAAAGAAAGGAGATCAGGGCCTCCGTGGGCTCCCCAAACACTCCCATCCCCGGTGCCAGCCATTCCTGGGCTCCCAGGAGCATTTCCGTCCTTGGGCCCCATGACATCCCAGGGGCTTTATAAAACATTTCCTCTTACGTCTGAGCAAGCTTGATTGGGTTCCACTACTTGCCTCCCAGATCCTAACACATGCGCCACCCAGCCTGGGTGGGTCCTTCACCCCGAGCTTTGAAGCTAAACGGAGAGGGTGCCCACACCTGTCTGGTGCAGCCTCTGGTGCCACACAATGGGCCACCATGGTCCCAGGGTCCTTCTGGTCCCAGACAAAGCAGAGGATATTCGTTGCCCAGCTCCTTACCGGCATAGATTTGGCTCCCCCGATGGAGATCAGCCCTGCCAAAAGGCCCAGCACCATGGCCAGCCAAGGAGAAGGGATCAGGTGGCACGGGGCACCCACAGCCACGCCTCCCGCCAGCACTGCGTTGTGGATGTGAGTCTGCAAAGAAACAGCCTGTGGGTGAGTGAAGGGAGACACAGAGAGGACAGCATCTTCCCCAGAGTTCCTCAGCGAGCTGGTAGGCAGGCACTGCTGTAAGGTGCTCCCTGCCTCACTGGTCCTGGACTTTACCAATGGTCTCCT
Organism: Pipistrellus kuhlii; assembly: GCF_014108245.1. Taxonomy (NCBI): domain Eukaryota; kingdom Metazoa; phylum Chordata; class Mammalia; order Chiroptera; family Vespertilionidae; genus Pipistrellus; species Pipistrellus kuhlii. Next base: position 181,468,232 of record NW_023425515.1, on the reverse strand, counting down.
CTCACCCCACTTCACAGGCTCAGGGAACAGTCACCCTGATGGGGCGGCATTTAGGGAATCAGCTGGAAAGACTAGTTTCTCAGCATTCAGCCACCCTCACACCCATCAGTGATGTGTCCTCGGCACGTAACAGCTCAGCACTTCAACGTTTCTACCGGGTAATGGGGTTTTGATTGTACCTGCTTAGTGCAGGTTATTGTGAGAAATAAATGAGTTGCCACTTTAAAACCCTTAGCCCAGTGCCTGGCATAGAACCTGAGTAAATGCCCAACAAACATAAGCCATTATTATAGTTTTTATTATTTTTGTTACTAGTGTTTGCTACTTGGTGCCTATGCCACCTGTACGCACCCAATAAGCCAAATCCCGGATTACATGTCTGCTTGGTCCTTCATTCCACTGGACTGAGCCTTGCCTCCTCTTAGCTTCTCCCCCCACCCCCTGCCCTGCCCCCCTCTATGACCAGATCTAGGCGCTCTGGGCCCTCACACCAGCTTCTGGGCTTCCCTGACCTGTTGGTCAAACTTGCCTCCTGGGATGACCCCACCTTGTCTGACCCTAGACTGCCTGTCACCATGGAGCTCACCCGTGGGGACGCCTGGCTCCCCTCAGTACTGTTAACCTGTCACCCGTGGCCACATTCTCTCCACTCCAGGCCCCACTGCCTGTCTAGATTTCCCCACCACCTCTGCCTGGCTGACTGCATGCCCTGAACATCATGGGAACTTGTCTTTAGCTCTACCCTCTCACCATCTCCGCCTCCCAAAACCCACATGATCTCCTAGCTCCACAGATAGTAGCAGCCAATGTTTGCCCAGAACTTACTCCACACGAAGCAGGTTACATATCAAGTTCAAGTGGCTTCACCAAGGCCACGTGGCTAGGTGAACCTACTTCTTTACTTCTGATTCTTACTCCAATCTTGACATTTCTTGGGTTAAGAGGGAAAGGCTCACACATTCTATTCTAGTCTCTCTCTTCCCTGCCTTCTTACCCTCTCTACCCCTCAACTCTTGTTCCTGGCGGCTGGCTTTAATAACTACCGTAGCAGGAATGGGGCTCAAACCTAGGTTTGTCTGATGCCAATGCTGCTGGACTAACTCACTTCCCCTGGTAAGCCTTTCGGCACTGCACAGCCTCCTGAGTCCCGGTGCCCATTTCACAAGCTGCTGCTCTCCCCTGGGCCCCACGATACAGCAGATAAGGCTCCCCCCTCCCCCCCTCCCCCAAACCGAGGGGCTGGGGCTGGGGGCAGGGGTGTGAACATGTGTGGGGCCCAGGGCAGCCCCTCCTCACCATGCTGATCTTCCCTTGGGGGTGAGCCAAGGCCGACAGGGAGATGGCCGTCACTGCGCTGACCGCGAGCGCATAGTAGGTGTTGAACACGCCGTTCTTCTTTTTGTCCGGGATGTGCAGCAGAGCAGAGTTGAAACTCGGCCAGAACATCCACAAGAAGAGGGTGCCTGCGGGGTGGGGGGGCGGGGGCGGGGGGAGGCAGGGAGGGTCAGTGGCCAGAACTGCGGCTCCCGGGCCTGAGCCTCGGCGGACTTCAGACGGGAGGTGCCCGGAGCAGGGAAATCTGGGCTTGATCCCTCTCTAGCCAGGTGACTTCGGGCAAGACCTGTGTCCTTCCTGGAGCCTCCAGTTGTAGGGCCCAGCTAACGGACCGCGAAGCCAAGGCCTTGAGAGTTTAGTCACCAACCCCCAGACCACCTGACCACAGCCCGGGGTGGCCAAAGGCTTATTTTAAAAGTGAGCATGCTGCCTTCATCCAGCCCCATGGCCTGACCCCCGGGGGTCTGATTTCCTCCCCTAAGCCAGCGGTTCTCAACCTTCCTCTTGCCGCGACCCTTTCATATCGTGGTGATCCCCAACCATAATATTATTTTTGTTGCCACTTCATAACTGTAATTTTGCTGCTGTTAATGAATCGTAATGGAAACACCTGTGTTTTCCAATATTATTCTGCTGCAGCGGTTCTCAACCTATAGGGCGAGAGCAGGCTGAGAACCGCTAGCAGGGTCGCCAAAGGCCATCGGAAAACACAGACATCTCCATTACGATTCATAACAGCAGCAACATTACAGTTAATGAAGTAGCAACGGAAATAATGTTACGGTCGGGGGTCACCACAACAGGTGGGACTGTATGAGAGGGCCGAGGCATGAGGAAGGTGGAGAACTGCCGCTCTAAGCTCTCCCAGCGGTCTGAGTTCATCGTTTGCACCGCAGCTTTTCAACATAGACCGTTTTTGCCTTTCAGTCCCTCCCCTCTCCTTTCCTCGACGACAGGGCCCTCCTTTCTTCACATGTCCATTTCCCTCCTCTAAGGTGAGGCCAAACAGATTGGGTAAACTTATTGACACTCCAGTGGAGGGGGTTTTCCTCTCCCCTGGACGTGAAGGAAGAGGGTGCCTGCAGGGGAAGGCTCCGCTCAGAGGCCCGAGTTCATCCCTCGCCACGTGGGGAAGTGAGCCGTGGCAGAGGGGCTTCCGACACCGGGGTGGCGGGTGAAAGAGATTTCTGCGGAGTTCGGGAGCCTCTTGCTCCCCCCAGGTACGAGACCGCCCTCCTCCTCGGCCTTACCCAGCATGGCAAACAGACTGGGGCTCGTCTTCCTCTGGTCTTTCTCCTCCGCTTCCCTGGGCAGAGGTCTGGACAGGCACCAGGCCACCGTCAGCCCGAAGTAGGCCGCAAACACGTGGATGTGCATCATGCTCACGTGGGCGTCCGCCTGCAACCAGCCCAGCGGGAGCAGTGAGTGTCGGCACCCTCCGCCCACCGTAACCCCCTCTTCCTTGGAGAATGTTCTTTTATATATATATTTTATTGATTTTTTTTTTTTACAGAGAGGAAGAGAGAGGGATAGAGAGTTAGAAACATCGATGAGAGAGAATCATCAATCAGCTGCCTCTTGCACACCCCCCACTGGGGATGTGCCCACAACCAAGGTACATGCCCTTGACCGGAATCGAACCTGGGACCTTTCAGTCCGCAGGCCGATGGTCTATCCACTGAGCCAAACCGGTTTTGGCCTTGGCGAACGTTCTGAGCTTCACAGAGAGGGATGACTGGAAGTCATGAGACGGGTGCTTGAAGCTTATCCAGCCCAGCAGTTCCCCTTTGAGAGGAGCCCCGTGAGCAGCTGAGTGTCTATTCCAGGGACAGTGCTGGGTGGTCTTATCAGTAGCTTTTATTTTTACTTCTTTAAAAAAAAAAAAATATATATATATATATATATATATATATATATATATATATATATATCTAAAGTTTTACAAATGTCTCCCTTTCCCCCTATTGAGCCCCCTCCTCCTCCACTGCCCCCAGCCATTCCCACCCCCAACAAGCCCCCACCGCCCCAGTGTCTGTGTCCTCTGGTTATGCTAATCTGCATGCATACATGCCCTTGGGTTGCTCTCTAACCCTCTCCCCCCTCCCCTAACATTTGTCTCTGGATCTATTCTTGTTCATCAAATTATGTTGATCATTATATCTCACACATGAGTAAGATCATATGGTATTTATCTTTCTCTGACTGGCTTATTTCGCTTAGCGTAATGCTCTCCAGTTCCACCCATGCTGTTGCAAATGGTAAAAGCTTCTTCTTTTTTCTAGTGGTGTGGTATTCCATTGTGTAGTTGTACCACAGTTTTTTAATCATTCATCTGCTGATGGGCACTTAGGTTGTTTCCAAATCTTAGCTATTGTAAATTGTGCTGCTATGAACATAGGGGTGCATATATCCTTTCTGATTGGTGTTTCTGGTTTCTTGGGATATAGTCCTAGAAATGGGATTACTGGGTTTCATTTTTAACTTTTTGAGGAAACTCCATACTGTCTTCCACAGTGGCTTAAAATATATTTTTATTCATTTCAGAGAGGAAGGGAGAGTGAGAGAGAGAGAGAGAGAGAGAGAGAGAGATCAATGATGAAAGAGAACTATTGATCAGCTGCCTCCTGCACACCCCAAACTGTGGACTGAGCCCGTAACCCCAGCATGTGCCCTGACCGGGAATTCAAGGTTGACCTCCCAGTTCATAGGTCAATACTCAACCACTGAACCACACTGCTGGGCTACCAATAGCTTTTAAATGCTTTTGGCCAACCCTGGCTGGTGTGGCTCAGTTGGTTGCAGTGTACATTGGAAGGTCACAGGTTCGATTCCCAGTCAGGGTACATACCCAGTTGTGGGTTTGATCCCTAGTTGGGGGGTCCGGGGTGTGTGCAGGAGGCAACCGAATGTTTCTCTCTCACATTGATGTTTCTTTCTCTCTCTCTCTCCCTCTCCCTTTCTCTTTCTCTAAAATCAATTAAAAAACAAACAAACAAACAAACAAACAACAACACCCACATATCCTCAGGCGAGGAGTAACCTAAATAAATAAATAAATAGTCCAGGCCAAGGTCCACTAAGATGGGGCCAAAAGCCACATGGCCATGTCCCCACTGTTTCCTACTTGTCAGCAGAACTTCATGGAGTGATGAGTGTTGTAAACTCTGCAACATGAAACAGCCAGATTTCTCATAACTGAACTGAAGTCCTTAGTGCATCCTAGATATATGCTAATTTTGCTTTATAAATATCAAATTTAGAAATCCTTCATAACTCACTCAGCGGGCTACTCCTGAATCCTGTCAACTGTGCCTTCAAAAAAATATCCAGAATTGGCGGAATTTTCACCACCATACCTCAGGGACCTCACTTTGGTTTAAGCCACCATCACCACAAACCCAAATGATTGAAATAACCTTCTTAACAAGAGACTGAAGTTAACATCCCAGGTAATGAGACAAATGCCGCTGCCTGGCTGTGTGATCTTGGGCACCAGCTTTCTCATCTGTGACCATCTCACCTCCGGGTCAGAACTGCCGCAGAAGAGCCGGGGAAACCATCTGGCCTGGCCTCAGCCTCCCTTGGCCTCAGCCTAGCCTTCTGACAGTTCTCCCTATGAGACCCCAGGTACAGCTCGTGACACCCATTGACCGGTTTGAAAGAAGATGTTGGCCATGCAGCTTGCTAGGCCACAGCTGGGGTAGGTGGGGGGAATGAATTATCTTTTTATACATCTTATAATTATCTTGTGATTCCTACTATGTCATATTCTAGAAGCGAAAGGCATTCATTTGCTATGCTTAAACATTTAGCATAGACCCCACTTTTGTCACCCCATGTGGGCCTGCTGTATTATTTAAAACTAGAGGCTCAATTCACGAAGATTCATGCAAGAATGAGCCTTCCTTCCCTTGGCTGCTGGCACTGACTTTGCTCTGGCCTGGAGCCACCTTTCCACCTTTTCTCTGGCCTGGAGCTGCCTTCCGCCTTCCCATGCTGCTCAGAGACCTGGAGCAGGTGTGGAACACCTGTGTTGTCGCCATGGCACCACCCCTGGCCACTCAGAGCCTGTGTATGCAAATTAACCCACCATCTTTGTTGGGTCATTTGCATACTCACTCCTGATTGGTTGGTAGGTATCACAAAGGTATGATCAATTTGCATCTTTTCCTTTTATTAGTGTAGATGCTAGAAGCTTCACCAAATAGAGGCCCTCCCTTCCACCTCCTAGTCCACCCTCACAGCACCATGACTCACAGAGAGGAACTGCTGGCTGATCATCCTCGTGGCACTAAAGGCTGTCACCTCCATCAGCACCAGCAGCACCAGCTGTGCCAGGTTGGCCTTCCCCAGGATGGCACCCGCAGAGATCAGCACAGACATGGCAGTCATGGTCGCCTGCTGAATCCTGGGGAGGAAGGGCGAGACAGGGAAGACTAAGGAGGATGGATGACTCTCGTGCATGCATTCGGTCACTCACTCATTTAACAAACACTTGTTGAGGATCTTCTTACTCTCTGCCTGCCACTGTTCAAGAAACTCGGGACACAGAGGAGAACAGGAAGGCGAGATTTCCGCCTACCTGCGGACGGGTGCTGCCCAGCCTGGGGTTTCCTTCGTCCCTTTCCCCCATCAGGGTGGCATCTACACTCGGAGAGACTGGTCTCTCGTCCACACTGAGGGTGCTCAGAAGTTCTCTAGGAATGCCACTGCGAGTTACAGGCCAAACGTTCCCTCGGGGCTCCCTCCTGGGATCTGACAGCTGGGACTCTGCCCGAGGCTTTTCCTCTGTCGGCGTTGCTCACAAATGCTCAACAGAGGGCGCTCTTCGCCTGCCGCCCGCGCCCGCCACCCTACTCTTCCCCCTCTCCGAGGGAGTGGAGAAATACTGGGTTTGGAAGTAGGACAAGCTTGGCTTCCAGGCTCAGCTTTTCCACTTGAGCAGCTATTTAATCTCACTGAGCCTGTTTCCCCACCTGTGGACGAAGAATGATAATAAAACCCCATGGTAGTCCGCTGGGGATTAGAAGGAGTATTTGTGCATGTGTGGCGGCACAAAGAATTACTGAGGAGTAGAAGCCGGCATTATTAGTATTATTGATCTCTTCCTCCTCTTGGCAAATGAGCAAGCTCAGTGTGAGGATTCAGGATAAAACCAAGTTTGTTTTTGAGGAACTTGTGACTCAGCTGGGGAGATAGGGCTGGCTGACATTATGAACCCTGATATAACGAGGCTAGCGAGGGAGACATGGAAGGGAAAGAACAGTACAGGCTGGACTCATCCAGGAGGGTTTCCTGGGGGAGGTGGCACCGGCCAGAGCAATACATGGTGGTTAAACCAACCCATCCTCTCCTGAGCACCTTGTTCTGAGACACCCCCACCCCCTCCACTTGGGAGTTGATAATGCTGATGCTACAACCAACATCACAATAACAATAATTTGTTAAGCGTCATGTATCACCTCATTTAACTTTTTTTTCAATTACAGTTGACATTCGATATTATTTTATATTAGTTTCAGGTGTACAGCATAGTGATTAGACATAATTTTTGAGGTGATCCCCCCGTAATTCCAGCACCAACCTGGCACCATACATAGTTATTACAAAGTTATTGACTATATTCCCTATGCTGTATTTTTACATCCTTTCACCTTTCCCACCCAGCCTCCCAACCCCCCTCCCATCGGCAACCATTCGTTTGTTCTCTGTACCTATGAGTCTGTTTCTGTTTTATTTGTTCATTTATTTAGTTCTTTAGATTCCACCTATAAGTGAAATCATATGGCATTTACCTTTCTCTTTCTGACCTATTTCACTTAGCATAATAATCTGTAGGTCCATCCATATTTTTACAAATGGTAAGATTTCATTCGTTTTTTTTGCCAAGTAATATTTCATTGTATAGATGGACCACATCTTCTTAATCCAGTCGTTTATTTATGGGCACTTGGGCTGCTTCCAATCTTGGCTATAGTAAATAATGCTGCAATGAACATAGGGGTGCATACATATATCTTTTAAGATTAGTGTTTTGGATTTCTTCACATGTATACTCAGAAGTGGAACTGCTGGGTCATAAGGTAGTTCTAGTTCTAATTTTTTTGAGGAAACTCCATACTGTTTTCCATAGTGGCTGCACCAAGTTGTAGTTCCACATTTTCACCAACATTGGTTGTTTGTTGGTTTACTGGCAATAGCCATTCTGACAGGTGTAAGGCACTATCTTACTATGGTTTTAATTTTCATTTATCTGATGATTAGTGATGTTGTATTATTAATGAATATAACCTTCCCATTTCATTTTGTTGATAGTTTCCTTTGCTGTGCAAACCTTTTTGGTTTGATGTAGTTCTACTTCTTTATTTTTTCTTTTGTTTTTCTTGCAAGGGGAGATATACCAGAAAAAAATATTCCTAAAAGCAATGTCAGATATTTTACTACCTATGTTTTCTAGGATTTTTATGGTTTCAGGTCTTACATTTAAATTTTCAATCCATTTTGAGTTTATTCGTATGTGTGGAGGAAGAAGGTGGTCTAGTTTCTTTTTTCTTGCTTTCTTTTTTTTGCATATACCTGTTCAATTTTCCAACACCATTTATTGAAGAGACTATCTTAACCCCATTGTATATTCTTGCCTCCTTTGACATATATTAATTTAACATATAAGAGTGGATTTATTTCTGGACCTCTATCCTGTTCCATTTATCTGTTCTTAATCCCAGTACTAAGCTGTTTGATTACTATTGTATAAATTTGTAGTATAGTTTGATATCAGGTAGCATGATACCTCCAACTTTGTTCTTTTTTTCCTCATGATTGCTGTGGCTATTTGGGGTCTTTTGTAGTTCCATATAAATTTTAGGATTATTTTATCTAGTTCTGTGAAAAATGTCATTGGTATTTTGATAGGGATTTCATTGAATCTATTGATTGCTTTGGGTAATATGAATATTTTAATTATGTAAATTCTTCCTGTCTATGAATACAATATATGCTTCCACTTATTTATTTTGTCTTCAATTTCTTTCTTCAATATCTTACAATTTTCTGAGCACAGGTCTTTTACTTCCTTGGTTAAATTTATTCCTACATATTTTATTTTATTTTTTTATGCAATTATAAATGAGGTTTCCTTAATTTCTCTTTCTGAAAGTTTATTATTGGTGTATAAAAATGCTACTAATTTCTGGATATTAATTTTGTATCCTGCTATTTAATTGAATTTATTTATTAGTTCTAGTAGTTTTACCTATATACAGTATCATGTCATCTACAAATAATGACAACTTTACTTCTTTACAGTTTGGTTGTCTTTTATTTTTCTTGTCTGATTGCTGTAGCTAGGACTTCCTCACTTACATTTTAATCCAAGTGACCCTCTGAAAATGGTGCTAGGGTACCATGCAGTCTCTTCATCATACACACGAGGAGACCAGAAGAGGAGACTTTTTTTTTGGCAACGACCATACAACCAGTTAATGACAAACATGAGGTTCAAACCTAGTTGGCCTGATTCAAAGACTGTGCTCTGAAGTCTGGACACAGCTCCCCCAGTGCTTGCTGCCAATGTAGGGTCCCACTTAAGGTCAAGGACTTCAGAGGGAAGGTCAGGGGCAAAGGGCAAGGGAAGGAGTCTCACAGGGACCAGGAGTTATTTAGATTCTTACTGTCTGAGGAAAACAAAGGACAAAAGCTGTGTAAGTCAGGCCCCTTCCCTGAAGGAACTGGTCATGGATGACTCAAGGCTGAACCAAGTGAGCGCCAAGTCAGGCTTCTCAGAGCGGGCGAGGCTGCGGGAGAGGACCCATCCGGAGGCAGGCCTGGGCGCCACCCACCAGCCCAGTCCAGCTGGAAAGGTCAGGAGGGAGCCCATTGTTCACATCTGTGATGCCTGGCTCAAAGGGGTCACCTGGGGAGGATCCAGCGGTCAGAGGCGGGGCTGGGAGGTTCCCTCGGACGGTACATGACCTCTCCTTGTCTTTCTAGGTTGAGTCAAGAATAAACAGGTCCCTGCGGGCAGGACCTCAAAGGAGGCAGCAGCCCGGAGATGCCTGTGGACTAGAACACAGGAGGCTTGTGTGCCATGATGCCCAGGCAGCAGGAACACCAAGACCAGGGCTATCCCAGTCAGAGTGCCCCCAGCGGGCCTTGTGGTGCATCCCACGTGATTACTACTGGGGTCATCGAATCCCTACGGGGATTAGCTCTAAAATGTTCTAGAAGAAAAAATGTGGAGAGTTTGTTTGTTTGTTTTTTCAGGGCCAGTAGGGAGCTGACTATCCCGTGTTTCATGTCCTGACTACCTGGAGTGTGACAAAGCCATGTCCCCACTTAGTTGTGTGACTCTAGACAAGTGCCTTACCCTCTCTGAGCCTGTTTCCTTGCCTGCACACCAGGTTAGACCTCATCTAGAAGGCTTACACAAAACCGTGTTTGTCAAGTGCCTGGCTCATAGACAGGAGTGCTCAGAGGGTTAGGAGGATCTCAGAGGGGAGAATGGAGGAGCCTTCAGAGATGGCTCCACAAGATGCCTACAATGAGATGTACCATCATCTGGGCAGGACAGAGATTCGGAGTTCCATAAAACAAACAAAAGAAATAAAATGTAAGAAAACCTTTTACCTCTTTCCTCCTGTCAAGTGCTAATATCATTTTAAAAAAGTGTATAGCTCAATATATTAATATATACCCTTGTGAAACCATTATTCAAGATAACAAATAACACTTACTATACCCCATAAGCATATCTTTGTGCTCCTTCCTAATCAACAACTACCACCTTCCCTGGGTAACCATTATTCTGACTTCTATTTTATCGGCTTTTTCTAGGAGATTCTTGAAAAACCTTGTTAGCGTGGTTTTGAACTCTAAATCCAGTCGCTTTTTGTCCTCCATTTCTTTTGTTTGCAATCTGTTTCCTTGTCTCTGCATTTTCACTGCTTCCCTGAGTTGGTAGGGTGGGAGGATCAGCTGTATCTATGCCAGGAGACAGCCTTATTCCTATTCTGACTTCTAGTAACACGGGTTAATTTTTATGGTTCTTAGAATTCCATATAAATGCATCTAAATGGATCAAAACTGATTTATAGAAAGTAAAGGTGTGGCGATGTCTTATTGATCAGCATTTAAGGACTAAGAATACCTCTTTCTTTTCAAGAGACTGTCTCACTGAGTATGACATTTCTATTTCTTTTTGTTTTCACTCTATGAATTTTTATTTGAATCCTTCTTAACTGGGTAACTTTCCAAAATTATACCCAATATCAAAGAAAAGACTTAGGGATTTGAGTTTGAATGTTAGATAAACAATGAGCAATTTGCTACTATAAGTATGTCCTAAATATTGCTTAGTTTTGATGCTAGGAAGAGAAGTAGACATCTGGCTTTTCTAGAATCCACCGTCATGGGTCCCATACCCTCAAGAACACAAAAGGAGCCAAAACTGGTTTGGCTCAGTGGATAAACCGTTGGCCTGAGGACCGAAAGGTCCCAGGTTCGATTCCGGTCAAGGGCATATACCTTGGTTGTGGGCACATCCCCAGTGGAGGATGTGCAGGAGGCAGCTGGTCGATGTTTCTCGCTCATCGATGTTTCTAAGTCTCTATTCCTCTCTCTTCCTCTCCGTAAGAAATCAATAAAATATATATATTTTTAAAAAGAACCCAAAAGGAATCCAGCAGCCATTGGGTTTTTACCTGGACAGTTCGATGAACACTTTCCCTAAGCGGGGATGTTCCAGAAAGCCGTCCAGCAGGACTGCCCACTGCACCCCGAGGGCCAGCATGAAGAGGTTGAAGGCCACACTGCTCCAGCTGTATCTCCACAAAGACGAGGAAAGGAAGCCCAAGCCCAGGGCTGCCATGACCACCATATCCTGTAAGATGGCTGAGGGAGGAGCCACCGAGGAGGAGGAAGAGAAGCAGACAAGATAGAGCAGTGATTTTTCAACTTTTTTTTTTTTTTTTTTTTTTTTAATCTCAGGGCACACACAAACTAATTACTAAAATTCTGCAGCACATCATAAAATACATCCTATTTTTTTGCCGATCTGACAAAAAATGGTATAATTTTAATTCATTCACACCAGAGGGCTATTGTTGTGTTGGCTGTTGTCATATTAAAAAAATATATATATTTTTATTGATTTTATAAAGAAAGGGAGAGAGAGAGAAAAACAGCCATGATGAGAGAGAATCATGGATTGGCTGCCTCCTGCAAGCCCCCCATTAGGGATTGTGCCTGCAATCTGGACATGTGCCCTGACCAGTATTCAAACTGTGATCTCCTGGTTCATTGGCTGATGCTCAATCAGCGAGCCACACCAGCCGGGCATGCTGTCATTTTTTTTATTTGACAATCTAAGGGGAAAGAGGTCAGTGCCCCTGACTCAATAGTCAGGTATTGCAAGCTCTAAAAATTCTTGTGGCGCCAGCCAATGTGTCTCAGTGGCTGAGCATCGACTTATGAACCAGGAGGTCATGGTTTGATTCCCGTCATGGCTGCCCCGGTTGCCACCTCCATCCCTAGTAGGAGGCAGCCAATCCATGATTCTCGCATCATTGATGTTTCTCTTTCTCTCTGAAATCAATCAATTATATATACTGTATATATATACTTGTGTTTTTAAATATATATTTTATTGATTTTTTTTTACAGAGAGGAAGGGAGAGGGATAGAGAATTAGAAAAATTGATGAGAGAGAAAGATCCATTAGCTGCCTCCTGCACACCTCCCACTGGGGATGTGCCCACAACCAAGGTACATGCCCTTGACCGGAATCGAACCCGGGACCTTTCAGTCTGCAGACTGACGATCTATCCACTGAGCCAAACCGGTTTTGGCTGAAATTAAGAGTTTTATAGAATGGCAGCTGGAAGTGACATTAAAAGTCACTTGAGAGTGCTTGGTCAAATTACTTCACCCCTCTGAGCCTCAGTTTTCTCATCTGAATAATGGGGACAGTACATGCATGCCATGCAGGGTGAGGGAAGGATTAGATGAGCTAAGCTGGGTAAGCATAAAATCAGAGCTTGCTTGGTCCACTCGTGAGTGCTCAGGAAATGTAGCAACTATTGCTATTATTAAGCATAATGATATGAGCAAGAACAGAGCCTCAGGACCAGTGCTTGGCACATATAGTAGCTGACACCCAGGAAAGGTTATTACTGCTGCTATTGAGGACGAGGTTCAACCTCCTGATCTCAAGCACAAGACAGTAAGGTCCCAGGAGCCTGTGGCAGAAAAGAGGGAGGAGAAGCTCGCCAGAGGGGCCCAACATTGTTTTAATCATTTTACACAGACTGTTGCTTTAGTTCTCACAACTCCCCTCAAGGTGTGCTATTCTTAGGACCATTTTACAGATATGAAAACTGAGGCACAGAGGTGTTATGAAATTGGCCACAGCCCAGCCTGTGTGGCTCAGTGGTTGAGCGTCAACCTATGATCCAGGAGGTCATGGTTCAATTCTCGGTTAGGGTACATGCCCAGAGTGGGGCATGCAGGAGGCAGCCTGCAACCTCTCTTTCATCATTGATGTTCCTATCTCTCCCTTTCCCTTCCTCTTTTAAAATCAATAACTATATATATATATATATATATATATATATATATATATATATATATAATTTTTTATTTTATTTTAAATAAACTTGCCTAAGCTGAAACCGGTTTGGCTCAGTGGATAGAGCAAGGTCCCGGGTTCGATTCCGGTCAGGGCATGTACCTTAGTTGCGGGCACATCCCCAATGGGAGGTGTGCAAGAAGCAGCTGGTCGATTATTCTCTCTCATCGATGTTTCTAACTATCCCTCTCTCTTCCTCTCTGTAAAAAATCAATAAAATATATTTTTAAAAATAGTATAAATAAATAAATAAACAAATAAACAAACAAACTTGCCTCAGCTGGTAGAGCCAGAATTTATACCTGCACAGTGGGGGGAGGGGGAGGGAGGGTAACCAGGATCAGGGCAGAGGTGGGGCCCTGAGGATGAGAAAGATCTTGGGTGGGGACTTCATGGGCACAGCAGCCACCGCTGCTGGGTACAGGAGCTCCAGGCCTTCCTCCCCAAGGCCCCGCACTGTCCCTGAGGGGAGGTGTGCTCCAGCCAGGGGGATGAAATTAGGGGGGCAGCATCTGGGAGCCGTTGACAGAGCCCAGTCACTCCACACTGGTCAGTACATAACATGTCAGGCCCCCTTTTTCCTCACCCCCTGCTCCCTCCCGCTTCCTCCCCCAGGGCACTAGGCCCACACCTGCTCCTCCCACATCTCACTCCCTGGATCCCCCTTCAGGGCTGGGCCCCAGCTCCAGTGTCCTCATTGGTGTCAGCCTCCACCTCTTGGAGCCTACGTTGCACCTGCAGCAGCTGTGGGTCTGATAAGCTAATGACTGTAAGGTGTTCCTGGCTGATAAGGAGTTCATGTGCCCCAGGGGCCCCTGGGTCTGGGCGCCAGAGGGGAATGTCACCCTTGAAGGCAGGCCTACCGCAGACCTTTACAAAAGTCCCAGAGCCAGAGATGAGGCAGTAATCACTATCGTGGTAACAGCGGGCACATGCACAGTGCCCTCCACATACCAGCTTCTGTTCCAAGCGCCCGGCAGCCTGAACTTGCAACAACCTCATGCCGTAGGGCTAGTATCCCCATTTTACAGATGGGGAAAGGGAGGCACAGAGATGCCAAGGTCACACAGCTGGCAAACAGTGGTGGGAGATCTGAATCCTGACTGTCTGGGCACAGCCACCACAGCATCCTGCCTCGCCACACAGCATAGATAGTCTAATGGTGAAGCATGTGGGCCTCTGGGGGAGGCTGTTCAAGGTCACAGCGGGTTCTACCTCTGTGTCCCAGTTTCCTAAGCCTAATGTAAAATGGGTATGAAAACAAGGGTGCCCAATCCAAGGATTGCTGTGAACATTGAACTTGCTGGCTAGCATTGGAAATCATTCAACTTAGCACTGGATGCATGGTAAGTACTAGTAATTATTACCCCATGCCTGCCACTTGCTAGCTGTATGACTTTGGGTAAGACTGTACCCGCTCCCTGCCCCCCCAACCCCACCTTGGGCCTAGGTGCCCCAGTGATCCTGGCTCTGTGCTCCCACCCACCCTTGCCCCTCCTTCTGGCCTGTAGACACAGCAGCACCATCAGCTCTGATGCCAGGACCTCCTTCTGCCCTCAGACGGTGGGCTTGATCTCCACTCTGTGTTCTCACGGCTGATTGGGAAGATTATTGCAGCCCCAACTGGGACCATCCATGGAGCCCCATGCTGCCTTCCCCTCCCCACAGACTATCCCACCGTCATCCCTACAGCAGAGAAGAAGTGATTTCCCAACCAGAGGAGCAGCCAAAGCTAAGGTGTGGAAGGTACCAGGATTTGGGGGTGTTCCTGTGTCACTGGGAAAGCCCTTTTGTCTTTCAGTAGCTCTTCCTCCTGCTTCTGAGGAGTACAAGGGGAGGGGTCTGGGTGGCAGTCACAGTGCAGGGCCCAGACTGCACCCCTACCCCCCCATTTTGGCAGTCTTAGAGCAGGCTCTGTGTGACAGATTGTTACAGTAATGCCTCCAGTGAGTCATGCCTTTTCATGTAGATCCCTCCCAACCTGGGCTGGGCCTTGTGATTTGCTTTGGCAAATGAGACATTAGTAAACATGATACAAGCAGAGTCTTGAAAAGTTCCTGCACATTGGGGCTTGCCCTCTGCTACTGCAGTAACTCTTCTGCTGCCATGTGAAAAATTCCAGGCTTGTCTGCTGGCACCACACGGACTAGCTGCCAGCCCACAACTAGCGAGCTAGCAGACATGTGGATGAGGCCATCTGAGGCTGTCTGCCCCAGTTAATCCTCCAGGCTGGAGTAACGTGAGTGACTTCAGGTGAAACCAGCAGAAGAACCTCATTGCTGAGCCCAGGTGCTAAACCATAGGATCGCGATCGTGAGCAAATTAAATGGCTGCTATTTTAAGCCACTCAGTTTGGGAGTGGTTTGTTATGCAGCAATAGATAACTGATACATTCTGCTTTTCTTAATTATCTCAGAGGCATCGAAACCCCAAGCCTCAAATGAACATCTCCTTATTCATTTACCCTACCATCTGCCCTTCCCCTTGCTCATCATCTCAGGAACTAGCACCTCCATCTGCCAAACCACACATCTGAGGCCATCTTTGACAACTTAATTTTCACCAAGTGCAGCTGATTTTTACCTCTGAAATATCTCTTGAATCTGACTCTGCTTCTCCTTCACTCCCCATGCCCATTTGGCCTCATCACAGGTTATCTAGGCCAGTTGTCATCAGAGTAGGGAACACACCTCAGAAGAGGCTCCAGCCCTAGCTGGTTTGGCTCAGTGGATAGAGTGTCTGTTCAGTGGATAAACTGAAGGGTCCCGGGTTTGATTCCGGTCAAGGGCACATGCCAAGATTGCCAGCACAGTCCCCAGTGTGGGGCGTGTAGGAGGCAGCCAGTCAATGATTCTCAACATTGATGTTTCTATCTCTCTTTCTCCCTCTTCCTTCCTCTCTGAAATCAATCAAAAGTAATTAAAAAAAAAAAAAAGAGAAGATGCTCCAAACAATTCATAGAGGCTGCCGGAGGAAGCTATTAGCACTTCCAGTTTTACTTATTTTTATTTATCATTTAGTTAGTTAGTTATTTAATCCTCACCTGAGGATATTTTTCCATTGATTTTTTTTTTGAAAGAGTGGAAAGGAAAGAAAGAAAGAAAGAAAGAAAGAAAGAAAGAAAGAAAGGAAGAAAGAAAGAAAGAAAGAAAGAGTGGAAAGAGGAAGGGAGGGTGGAAGAGAGAGAAAACATCCATATGAGAGAGACACATTGATTGGTTGCCCCGGACCAGAACTGAGATCGAACCTGCAACACACACAATGATTCCTGCTGTGCTTGCTGCCTTCCATTTTCACATGATTCACTCCGACTGAGCCTCCCCAACCTGGCTGGGTAGTCATCCTCCTGCTTGGTGTGGGCTCCTCTGTGAGTCCATACACAGTAGGTGTCTGAGGACACTTTATATCTATGTTAGCAGCACAGCATGGGGGCGAAGAACACAGACCCTGGAGCCAGTCAGTGAAGTTGGAACACCGGCCCCCACGCCTATCGGTTATATGAGAAGTGACTCTGCCTCACTATCAAATGAGGTCATGGAGAGTAATGGTTAACTGCATGCAGACCAAAACCAAGCTGCCTACATTTAAATGTGCGGTGCTGTTGCTAGCTGAGTGACTTTAAGCAAATTACGTAAAGTCCCTGGGAAAACAGAGGTCATAATAGTGCCTGTCTCCTGGGGTTAGTGTGAGGGCTCAGTGAAAGCATTTAGAATAGTGCCTGGTATACAGTAAGAGCTCAGTAAACACCAACTCTAATTAGCACGTGTCTGGATCCCATCCTGATGGTAGCAGAGGGTTGAATGAATGAATGAATGAATGCATTGAATTACACTGTATTGGACTGTAAAGAATTAAATGGAAATGAATTAGAACTGTTCCCAGGGCTGGTTTGTCTGCAAGGGCCCCTCTGGGCCAGCCCACTAGGTGGTGTAGGGGCTTCCTTCTCTAAGTCATCTTTTTGTCCTGCTTTCCACTGCTGAGGGCCTAGGGGCACCTTCCCTTTGCTCCCCGTGAACTAGTCACTGGGCGTCACTAAGGAACAAGCAAGGACTCAACCAGACTCAAGGGTCAGCTTTGTCTCAGGAACCTCACAAGGAGATCGGCCCATGATCAGGAGATGCTTGAAAACTCATCTCAGTTTTTGTGAACAACAAAAGCCACACCACCGTGGACATCTGTGTTGTGGGCACCTGAGTTGCTCTCATCATCATCTGTACATATTTTTAGCTGTATATGAAATAACAACCATCCTACACTCCCTTCCGGCCACACCTATGGCTTTGGATTTGCTGACAGAATGCAGACTTTTCAGCCTCAAAGTGAGGAGAGGGCTGGGAACAGAGGAGGGGCAGTAGACTAAAGCTTCCGAAAGGTGGTTAATGCAGGAAAGAGCATGAGAGCCCCTCCCCCCCCCAAAAAAAAGATAGCAAAACCCCAAAGCCCAACAACGTGAAATTCTGCTGCTAAGGAGAGAGAAGTTGGGGGAAGCAGGGAATGATGGAGACTATCTGTCCAAGGGAATTCTGGGAACGCAGGAAGAGGAGGCTCCTCACTCCATTCTGAGAAATCAAGGCAGGCTTCCTGGAAGAGGTGATGCCTACACTGGTCCTAAAAGAGAGCCTACGTTGTGAGCTGCATCTTGGTGCAACCTCTGGCACCAGATCAGAGAACCCCTTTCCTTGGAGACGTGATGGAAAGGACCATTTAGGCTCCTGGAGGATCACAGACCTCCTTTGCCCCCCGCCCCTATCTGCCTCTGTGCCCACCTCCCCTCGGGCACTCACCTCCCTGAGTCACCACCTCCGGATACTGTATGAAGCTGTCATAGCTGGCGAAAAAGAAGAAGATGACAATAAGAGCTGCCTGCAGCAGTAAGGTCCACAGGGGCAGGCAGCCCCGCAAGGACCGTGGGTACTTAGAGGCCATCCTGGTGCGTCCCTGTGCCTGGTTCCACCAGCACCAGCATCACCCCTCTGTCCCCACACCCCTTTGAGGGAGTGATGGGGAGCCACCCGCCAAAAGCCTTATCTCAGGCTGCAAGGCTGGCTCTGCTGGCCTGTCTATGAAGTTAACACGGGAGCAGAGAAACTATGACGGGGGGTGGGGGGAGATATAATTCCAACATTCATTCATTCATTCATTCATTCTTTCAATCATTCATTTATTCACTCAACAAGTAGTGGCTGCATGCCTCCTAAGAGCAGACTGTTGTGCTCAGCTTAAAAGGGGGGCAGCCGAAACCGGTTTGGCTCAGTGGATAGAGCGTCGGCCTGCGGACTGAAAGGTCCCAGGTTCGATTCCAGTCAAGGGCATGTACCTTGGTTGCGGGCACATCCCCAGTAGGGGGTGTGCAGAAGGCAGCTGATCCATGTTTCTAACTCTATGTTTTTCTCATCGATGTTTCTAACTCTCTGTCCCTCTCCCTTCCTCTCTGTAAAAAATCAATAAAATATATTTTTTTAAAAAGGGGAGGGGGAGCATTCATTCACTCAGCCCCCAACCATAAGAATCCTCCTTTATTCATTTCTTTACTTTACCCTCACCATAGTCCTGCAAGAAAGGCAGAGAGTGGATCCACAGCCCCATTTTACAAACAAGGAAACTAAGGCTCAGAGGAGGCTTTAAAAATATTTTTTATTGATTTTGTACAGAGAGGAAGGGAGAGAGATAGAGAGTTAGAAACATCGATGAGAGAGAGTCATCGATCAGCTGCCTCTTGCACGCCCCCTACTGAGGATGTGCCCGCAACCAAGGTACATGCCCTTGACCGGAATCGAACCCGGGACCTTTCAGTCCCCAAGCCGACGCTCTATCCATTGAGCCAAACTGGTTTCGGCTCAGAGGAGGCTTTAGATTGGCAAAATTTTACTTTAAAACTTCATATATCAGAGAGGGCATCTAGTGAGCTCTTAATAAGAATGTATTAGCCGAAGCCGGTTTGGCTCAGTGGATGGAGCATCAGTCTGTGGACTGACGGGTCCCAGGTTCGATTCCGGTCAAGGGCATGTATCTTGGTTGCAGGCACATCCCCAGTGGGGGATGTGCAGGAGGCGGCTGATCGATGTTTCTCTTTCATTAATGTTTCTAACTCTCTGTCCCTCTCTCTTCCTCTCTATGAAAAATCAATAAAATATATATTTTTAAAATGTATTAAATGAGAATGAATGAGTGAATGAATGAATGAATGAAAGCAAGGAATAATACTAAGCCCTAGGGAGGATATAGATATACCTCATGGAGAGCTCCTTAGAGTTATACAGATGAAGTTATTTATATTTGAATCTGTATTTAAATCTGCTTATTTCTAAACTAGAGGCCTGGTGCACAGATTCGTGCACTGGTGGGGTCCCTTGGCCTGGCCTGCGCCCTCTCACAATCTGGGACCCCTTGGAGGATGTCAGAGGCCCAGTGCACGGATTTGGCCCGATCCCCACAGGCCAATTAGAGGGGCCTCTAGTATGCATATAAAATCTTTGGTTAATATCTTCCTGCCCTCCTCCTTCTCCCCTTCCCTCTGAGATTCATCAATCTGTCCATGTTTCCATTCCTGTGCATAGAGCATCTGCCCCCTGGTGGTCAGTGTGCATCATAGCTACTGGTCAAAGGGTCAAACAGTTGCGTAGGCTTTTATATATAGAGATCTTTTAAGGCTGAAGTTGCCCCTACTTCTGGTCACTTCCTCACAGAGCAGCCTAGGAATCGGCTTGGGGCATGAGCACTTTGAGGGAAGACACCAGCCTCAGCATCCCCATCCCACAGTGGTGGGCCATCCCTGAAATGGGATTTAGGCCAACTGATTTCTAATTCTGACCCTGCAGCTAATTTCTCCTATGACTCACATGCATGTGCCTAGAGGAAGCTCTGACATATAATAATCATAAAAAAAAAAAGAGGGAGGAGGAAGAAAAGGAAAGAATGAAATAAGGAAGGAAGGAAGGAAGGAAGGAAGGAAGGAAGGGAGGGAGGGAGGGAGGAATAAAAGAAGGAAGGAAGGAAGGAAAGAAGGAAGGAAGAAAAAAAGGAAGGGAGGGAAGAAGGGAGGGAGGGAAGAAGGGAGGGAGGGAGGAAGGGAGGGAGGGAGGGAGGAAGAAAGGTTGCTTTTGTTTCAGATGCTTTTCGGAGCTAACATTTACTAAGCGTTTACCATTTCTAGGCATTGATCTAGGCGCTTAACATGTGTGAACTCAGTCGATGACCCTGTGAGGTGAGAACTATTCGTCTTACAGCACAAATGAGGAGGCCGAGGTGCAGGCAGGTTAGTGAGCCGCCCAGGTTTCCAGGGCTGGTAAGTAGGAGACCCGGGATTGAAACCCAGGCAGTATGACTTGTGCACGTGAGTGTTTAGCCACTTAACTCTAGCCCTCATGACGTCAAAGTCTTCTAATTCCAAAGTCTAGGAATACAGGATTCCTAGCCCTCGGCTACCTCAATAGTAAATAAGGGAGCGGGGACCCTGGCTCCTAGAGATCAGAGATCAGAAGTCTCCATTCCCCTCATGATCCCCGGTTCTGATTTCCAGCCTTTTTCTGGCCATCAGCACTTCCTATGCCCTGGGTATCCTAAGGCAGGACTCCGCTGAGTGGAGGAATACATGAATGTGACCCCTGTTGGTCTGGGTCCTGGGCCAGTAGCTGGTAAAGCAGGCAGTTAGACCCACTTGCCCAGGGGCACCAGACGTCAGCCAGATGAACCCAAGATCTCCAGCCCCTATGACTGCATCCCCTGGACGGTTGTATTTCCCAGCTGACAAGCCCAGTGTGAATGGCAGCTGGTTCCACGGGATGCCAAACACCTGTGCGTCCTGATCCAGCCCCGGAGAGAGCCTGGTTGCTTGACAAGGGGGCCAAGCTCCTCGCTGAATAGAGAAGCTTTCTTTAATAAAGGAAGGTCCTCCCACCTATGGAGTTGGCCTCTTCCAACAGGTTTGTCCAAAGGGGAGTTTTCTCTCTTCTCCTCTGACCCTTGCAAAGGCCCCTGGTTTCCGACAACAGTCGCAGGTGGTCTGCAGGACTTCAAGGCAGGTCACCTGGAATCAAAAAGCACAGGGGATCGAGGGTGGCTGTGTCATCAAACAAACACAGTTCAATGTCATGTGTTGAATCTAGGTGGAAGGGGACTGACTTCACTGAACCAGTCTTTCCACTTTTTTGTGTGTGTGTTGGACATTTTTCATAATAAAATGGCGGGAAAAGAGCACTGTGTGCACCCGCCGCTCGCTCTGCCTGAGCTACTCCTCCCAGCAGACCTCAGATCCCAGCCCCTGGGACTTCCGACGGTTTAACCTTCAGCACCTGGTGCTCCGTCCAGAGTAGATGTTCAATAAATATTTGTTGAAGGAGTAAGAGCTGCCATTTCTGGAATGCCAAGCTCTGCATCCATTCTTTCATTGAATCTCCCCCTCAAGCTTGTGGGTATAGGCATCATCACTTTTATTTTATTTTTATTATTATTATTAGTTTTTTTAAAATATATATTTTATTGATTTTTCACAGAAAGGAAGAGAGAGGGATAGAGAGTTAGAAACATCGATGAGAGAGAATCATCGATCACCTGCCTCTTGCACACCCCCTACTGGGGATGTGCCCGCAACCAAGGTACATGCCATAGACCGGAATGGAACCCAGGACCTTTCAGTCCGCAGGCCAACGCTCTATCCATTGAGCCAAACCGGTCCCGGCGGCATCATCACTTTTAGTTCACAGATGAAGTGCTGCTCAGAGAGATGAAGCCAAAGCTACACAGTTGACAGATAGCAGAGCTGGGACCCAACTTCATGTCCATCTGATGCCACGGCTTGTGTGGTGAGCTACTTTACAATTCTGCTTTCCCTTTCCTAAGCCCTTTGCAGTCTCCATTTTCACATGAGTCCCATAAGATGAGCTTCTCTGCTTTTCTCACAGGGTTAGTATAGAAAAGACTATGTAAGCATGCTTGGCACATGTGTAATAGAAACGGAGGTGGGCAAATGGTGCTATGACTGTGTCATCCCGGTTTGAGTGGTTAAGAGTGTGATGACTCAAGTCAAAGGGGCTGCAGCTTTCACAGGTAATCATGCATTTTCTGTAAAAACAGGACTCTGCGAGAAGAATGCCCTGCCCTTCTCATCTCGGTCATGGGCAGTGACCGAGGAGGAACAGAGTCCCTTCCTTCTCTCTCATGAAAGGCTGACCACACCAAGGAGATGATCCTGCTCTGGGCACACACCCAGTTCAAGTGTGGCCAAGTCAATTATTCATTCATTTAATAAACATGAGCTTGAGAGTCAGGCAGCCTGGGTTCAAATCCTACCTCTGCTGTGTGACCATGGGCAAGACGATCAGTATCTCTGAGTCTGTTTCTTCATCTGTCAGGTGGCTTTCACCATGGTGGGCAGCCTTGGTGAGAGTTTGAGTTCCGAGTTTATCCTTGGTAACCCAGTGCCACTTTCTCAACATGCTGGAGTAAAGGCGAGGGATAAAAAACAAACAAACAAACAAACAAACAAAACAAAACAACAACAAACAATGTCCTGGTTTAGTCATTTCTTGCTATCACCTTCTGCCTGTCATTCCCTGAAAGTTTATTATCCTGGAAGCCTTAAAATATACCAAAGTGGAAACAGAGGCTCTGAGAGGTTCTATAACTTGCCCAAGCTAGTAAGTGGCCAAGCTGGGATTTCTATCCTTGTCTGAAAAAGCAGGTACTCCTGCCATTTTCCTAACTTCCTCTCTGCAGGGTATGGATCCAATCCCCAAGAAGCTTTCAACGGAGGCAGATGGATGAGCCTCACCCAAGAAACCACCGATGAAGAGCAGTACTGAGGGAGCTGCTCTGTGCGAAAGCAAAGGCAGGCAGGTGGGAAGAGAGGGTGGGGTGGGTTTGAGGACAGTGAGTAGGTAAGGCTTGCTTGCCTGGGTAGGCCTCGAGAGGGTCCCATTGTGACCACCTCTGGACTCCATAATAAAGAGAATGGGTTTTCTCTTTCAGGCACTGAGGATATTTAGAAGATTTGCCATTAGGATACGGTAAGAGAGAGCAGCGATTGAGGACAATGCATTTGGTATAAATTGCTAGTCCCCCCTTGGAGTGGGTGTTGATTAAAGGAATGATTACAGGGTAGGGAGAGAGAGGTCGACCCTTCCCAGGGCAAAAAAAAGATGCCGTGTACTTCCTGGAATTTTAAAAACTGTGCTGGAAGGCCACCTGAGTCCATTATTTGTGAATGGTTAAGTTGGTATAGCCACTTGCTAGATTCTACAGACATCAGAAATATCTAGGAAGGGGGCATGATAACACTAAAAATGCTTTTTATTAAATAAAGAACAGAATGCAAAATTGAGTATCTAGTATTAGCACGATTCTGTTGAATAATAATAACATAATAGTAATATCACCCATAGAGAAAACAGGGAAGGAAAGAAAAAATAGAAAATACTAACAGGACAGTGGGTGTGTTAAGGTGATGGGATGTATGGGTGTTTTTTCCCCCTCCAGTGGCTTTTCTACATCTTCTGTTTTCTTTAATGACATACGTTCTTCTTTTTCTCTTAAACATACACACACACACACACACACACACACACCACACCAACTTTGCTATTTTTTCTAGTAGTGATTTTGTCATACCTACGTTGCAGGGGAGTGATTGTTCCTGGAAAGGGGACCTGACCGTGAATGGGCCTAGGGTCAGTTGGTGGTGCGTGGGTTTTGCCTTGGTGCTGGGAAGTTGTTATAACACGAGTCCAGGGGATTTTGAGGGTGTGTTTATTAAAGCGGGGGACAGTGAAACATAGAAAAAGCAACAGGAGAGACCTATTGGGGCTGCTTTGGTTCTCCAGGAACGTTATAGGAAAGAAATGAGCAGAGGTGCGGCTGCTTTAGCTCACTGGGAAGTCAGAGAAGATAGGATTTACTGGATGGCTGTAAACTGCTTGGCCATTTAACTGTCTCAGGGCCTTGAGGACAGGTTTGGGAATTAGCCCTGGGAGGAGCTATCACTGCCCATTGCTCCCCTGGTTTCAAGTCTCTGAGGACGTTTAGAGTTTACGAGATGCATGCCTATGGGGAAGGAGGGAAGGAAAGGAAAGGAAAAGGGAAGGCAAAGCTCCCAGGAGAGAGAATACACACTGGGGCCTTCTTTTTGAGGTTTTTAAAGGCTAGGAGTTTAGGGAAGGTCTTGGGGGAGGATCTCAACATAACATTTTTTTTTTTTTTACTTTAAAAATTGTATTAAAAATTTTTTTTGGTGGCTTTGGTTAATAAGATTATGTTTCGCCCTGGCTGGTTTTGCTCAGTGGATAGAGCATTGGCCTGTGGACTAAAGGGTCCTGGGTTTAATTCTGGTCAAGGGCACCTGCCTGGGTTGCAGGCTGGATCCCTAGTGGTGGGAGTGCAGGAGGCAGTTTATCAATGATTCTCTCTCATCATTGATGTTTTTTTCTCTCTCCCTCTTCCTTCCTCTCTCTGAAATCAATAAAAATATAAATTTTTAAAAAAGATAGTTTCAAGTGTACAATTCTATAATACATCATCTGTATATTGCATTGTGTATTCACAATATCCATCAGGTTTATGCTGATGGTGCCAAAAGATTTATTTCCTTAACTTCATCTGTCTTTGGTTGTGGTTGGCACAAACGGCACTCTGGTTTTCTGCTATCTACCTCCCTGAATAGAGTGGTTTACGCTATTTATCCTCCGGTTGGGGAAGAGAAGTGTAAGCCATTTACTCTTTTCATCTCCCGCCTAGTCACTCCTCGGTTCCTGGACGGGGCAGACACTCCTCCGACGCCCACGCTGGCTCTGTCCAGCAGGGGCGGCGCTCCCGGAGCCCGCTGCCCGGCCCGCCCTGCGGACGTGGAACCCGGGCTGCGCCGCCCCACGCGCACACCAACAGCCTCGCGCGACGTCGCGCGCACCCACGGCCCCGCCCCGTGACGTAACGTCAGGGGGCAGGGCCACAGTGGCCCCGCCCCGCGCTTCTTCCGATTGGCCGCCGCGCTGTCATCACCTCGCGGGAAGCTGGCAGGGTATGTGCGTGTGTGCGTGTATGTCTGTGTGTGGGGTTTGCTTTGTCATTTATACCCCCATCGCGCACTGACGCGGCCGGCCTGGCCCCGCGGTCCAGGAGCCGCAGAAAAGGCCCCCGGCGCTGCCCCTGAAGCCTCCTGGCCGGGGAAGATGCTGCGAGCTCCTTACATAATGACGCGACTGACCGGAGCACATGTCAGCGCAGAACCCGCACATGCCGCAAACCCAGGCCTCCTTGCTGCTAGTGATAGCCTGGTGTGCTCCAGTATGGATTATACAGTGAAACGCACTCCATGTGATAATGAAGGACACAAGGCATAATATAAGGATGTTATATTTATAGGGCCTATTTATAAGCCTCTATTTAAATATTTTCTGATAGGCCCAGGCACTGGCCCAGACACCATAATGATTGGCGCATTTTTCTGTCCTTCAAAGAGGCGGGCTCTCGAGTTCGTTTAGGCTCAGTAGGCCCTCGGATTGGCCAGTAGCGACGTAGCGGCGCCTTCGATTGGCCCCAAGGGCCGTCCGTCGGAGCCGAGGAGGCGGGGCCGGTGGCTGGCTGGTGCTGGGGCGGGCGGGCCCCGGAATTGTCATTTCTTTGTTTCCGAAGGCGGAGGAGGCTCTGAACCCCCCTCCCTGGCCTCCCCCACTCCCCCGGGTGCTGGCTCCGTGTCTGCGTGACCGGCCCCAGGGGTAGAGTCCAGGCCCGACGAGGGGCGGGCCGGCGGCGGCGGCGGCGGCTGCGGCGGCTGAGGTGAGAGACGGCGGTGGCGGCGGCAGCACCCGGCCCCCCAGCGGGAGGATGAAGCGGCGGAACGCCGACTGCAGTAAGCTCCGCCGCCCCCTCAAGCGGAACCGGATCACCGAGGGCATCTACGGCAGGTGAGCGGCCGCGTCCCGGCCCCCGGCGGCCTGGACCCCGAGGCCCCCTGCCGCCCCAGAGGGTCCCAGCCCCGTTATGTAACCCCGACTAGGCCGCACGCCCGCGCTGGGGGCTCTCCCGTGGAGCGCTGCCCCGGGGGCCCAGCCCGCCCGCCGGGGTCCGCCCCGGGGGCGCGGGGCGGGGCGGAGGGCCGCCGGCTCCGCTGGGCTGGGAGGGAGCGGCGGGCGGGCGCGGGCCGAGGGAGCCGCCGCGCCGCCGTTGGAAGCGCCGGGCCCCCCGGGGGGGGAGGGGCGGCGGGCCCCCTCTCGGGCCCACGCCCCCCGCCTGCGTCGCACACCCTGGGGGCCGCTCCGGGGGCCGGCTGGCCTCCGCCGGCCCAGCCCCGCTCTGCCTGGGGAGTCGCCGGCCTGAGCCCGGAGGCTCCAGGACCATAGGCGCTGGGGGGCAAGGCTGGCAAAGTTAGGAGCGGGCAGTGTCCCCGCGGCCCCGGGCAGACCGGGCAGGTGCCCACAGCGCCCCATCTTTTCGCTGTCTACTTCTCTTATGGGACCTCAAACTTGGTACCGAGAGCTGAAGCCGATACCCCCAAATCATGCCCCGTGGCCCCACTCCAGACTCGGGAGGAGCCGATGATCATTTTGTCAACAAACGTTATTTTGACAATTACCAGTGGATGGTGA
Organism: Pipistrellus kuhlii; assembly: GCF_014108245.1. Lineage (NCBI taxonomy): Eukaryota > Metazoa > Chordata > Mammalia > Chiroptera > Vespertilionidae > Pipistrellus > Pipistrellus kuhlii. The sequence continues at coordinate 181,441,700 of NW_023425515.1, read as the reverse complement.
TTTTCGAACCTTTCCAAATGGATTTTCTCCAAATTCGCATTTTTTTTTTTCTTCCCCTCCAAGAGAAAGGCAGTGTGCCTTTAAAGAGAAATTGAATTCAGTACTCTGGGTGGGGGGAGTGTGTGTGTTGGGGGGTGGGGTGGGGGGAAAGAACAGGTTCATGGGGCAACTTAGGGACAATCACTGCTACCCCGAGCAGCATTTGTGTACGACTGCTCTTTTCTGGTTCTCAGGATGTTAATTCTCAATGGTACTTGCGTTGATAAAGAAATGATTTCAGTGAAGTAATTAGTTTACAAAGGAGAATTCTCAGCACGTGGATACAGGTTAAATTGAGTCCTCATGGTGTCTTACCGGTTAGCGTATTTCTCTAAGCTGTGGGACTTCAAGAAATATGTGAGGTAGCCGATGACACCCAGTTGTCTGAGCATTACTGTACACCTCGCACATGCCGCTGTTTACACAAACGGGACGATTTCTTTTCCCAAGCAACCGACTTCTGTAAACATTGGGGGTTTTCTCTATTTCACGCTTAAAAGCATTAGGAAAGTCAAAGTAAAAAGTCCTTGAATATCTTCCTATGTAAGAGCCATAGATCATAGGAATAATTCATTCATTTAACGAATAGCTACACCATATGCTAGGCCTCTTCTAGCCAGTCAGAAGACAGCATTGAGTAAAATAGACCAAAACCCATGCTGAAGTAATCAAACCTGACCGTTTTAACTAGGACTGTAAAAGGGAAGAACTGGTTTTTGTTTTCCTATAGATTTAATGGATGGGCGAAAGGTCTCTCCAAGTTAGTTACACACACTAGAATTCTTGAGAAACAAAATGGTTTTTTTTCCTGGCTATTGAAAAAGAGTTGGACAACTAAATATTAATACTGACTCAAGAATAGAAAAAGTATATGAAGCAGAGTTGGTAGACAAAGGACAACGGTAGCATTTTAATGGCTATTTACAGTAACCATGTACTTCCATTTATAGAGAGAAGATTGGGAATCCCGTGTTGTTTACATGTCTGCTACTGTATTTCAACTTCTCTTTGTATTTGAACAAATATACCCTGTTTAGTACCTGTCCCATTATAACCACTCAGTCAATCAATGTGAAGAAGTGAATTCATTGTCTAGTGAAAATTATTCTACTGATGATCTTTTGTCATTTCCATTCTTACATTAAAGATTAATAGTAAATACCTAATGCAAGTGATTTAGAATTTCATATGTAAAATTTTAAGAAACCAACAATGCTTCAGCTTTCAAATCTGTTTGCTTTCCTCTGTGTGGCATGAAGTCAACTGTTAATAAAGGACCTAAATATATTTTTGCATCATCTGTCAAATGAGTGTTTCATTATCTGTTTCTTGGCTTATATGACGGAGTATTGGCCTGAAAAATAAGATCATAGGTGGTTTCCCCCTTAATTGTTTTTTTTAAAATATTTTTTTTTGATTTTTCACAGAGAGGAAGAGAGAGGGATAGAGAGTTAGAAATGTCGATGAGAGAGAATCATCGACCAGCCGCCCCCTGCACACCTCTCACTGGGGACGTGCCCGCAACCAAGGAACATGCCCTTGACGGAAATCGAACCCGGGGCCTTTCAGTCTGCAGGCCGACGCTCTATCCACTGAGCCAAACCCGTGCCGGCCCCAATTCTGTTTTTAAGAGAAGATTTAGAAAATTTATAATCATTCTTGAAGCAAACAGATGGAGTGAGCTAGTTATAAATTGTGATGCTTGAGGATTTGTGAATATCAAATTTCTGTTGATCATCAAATTTAAGTCTATCCTAAATTGCTTTTCACACTATTGCCCATTTTGTTTCTCAACATCTAGCCAATTTTGGTCTTATTAAACAGAGAACTTGCTTTTTATTTTTATTTTTCCCTGAGACTCTGTTGACAGTTTTGACAACTATTGTCCACTGTGTCATAGCATAACCTTTCATGGATTTGTATATTTTTTATGTTCTCAGTCTATACAACTTTCACAGCTTTTTCTCCAGTTCTCTCATCTTTCAAATGAGTTTTGAAGACTACAGGAGGTATATGCAGTTTGTGAAACTCTATAAATTCTGACATGCCATAGAAATATTACTTGACATGTTATCACATGTTTGGCTTATTCTTTAAAGAGGTAAAGAGGCAGGAAAGACTATAAAATTTGGTACAACTATAAACAACAGTTGAGTAGTCAAAACAAGGGTCGGTTGCTGCTGGTCTTGAAAAAAATCTGGTTGCTGATCTGTTTTTAATCATGGGCTCCAGTCCAGCCACTGTGACTGAGGTGATTATCAAATGAGAGCGTTATTGTCAGTATAATGGCTGTGATAGAATTTTTTTCAGGGGCA
>NW_023425515.1:181161846-181434346 GCF_014108245.1 Pipistrellus kuhlii | reverse complement strand
GATGCGTAGAAATGAAAGTGCACCTCGTGTAACTTAAATTGTATTTAGGTAGGGATTTTGTTTGTGACTTAGAAAGTAATGTAGAAAAATGGAAGATTTAACCCTGAACAAGTTTAATGTTCCCAGTTAAGGGAAGTACAACTAACAGTTTGGAGATAAGTACTGATTATCTGAGCAGATCATTGTCTTTCTTTTGAGACATTGCGGATGTAGTGGAAGTTCCTTGACGGGCGATTGAACCAGCAGCCTTGGTGTATCAGGACGACATTCTAATCAACGGAGCTCCCTGGCCAGGGCCTCAAGTTTTGTTTGTTTTTTAATTAAAAAAAAATATATTTTATTGATTTTTTACAGAGATGAGGAAAGAGGGATAGAGAGCTAGAAACATCGATGGGAGAGAAACATCGACCAGCCGCCTCCTGCACACTCCCCACTAGGCATGTGCCCGCAACCAGTGTACATGCCCTTGACCGGAATCGAACCTGGGACCCCTCAGTCCCCAGGCAGACGCTCTACCACTGAGCCAAACCGGTTTCGGCCAGGGCCTCAAATTTTAATGTATGCACAAATGGCCCAGGGAATCTGGTTCAAATACAGACGTCTTCAAACTTTTTAAAGTGGGGGCCAGATCATGGTCCCTCAGAGAGCTGGAGGGCCGGACTATATGAACTACTAATTCCTACTGTAACACCTCGGCTGCGCTCACTGCCCAAAAAACCTGGCGGGCCGGATCAGACTCCTCTGCGGGCCGCAGTTTGAAGACGCCTGATACAGGCTTAGATGAAAAAGACCCGGGGTAGGCCCTGAAATACCGCTTTTCTTAAAAGCTCATACGTGATGCTGGTACTGCTGTTCATGGACCACACTTTGAGTAGCAAGACTATATTTCCACATTGTAAGACTTACACAGGAATACCAGCTGAATGAGAGGCTGGATGAATATTCTAGAGGCGATGCCCAATAGGGAGAGGTATTTGATAACAGACGACAAAACAGTTTGGTGTAGGAAGTTATCTTGCTACCACAGAAAGCTAAAAGCATTCACAGTTACTATTACAGAGGACAGGAAAGCTAGGGATTGAGATAAATGTCCACTTTACAACCAGTGAAATATTCCACAGAGTCATTTCTGTCGAGAGGACCGAGTGAACTAAATGGCCATTAGTCTGCCTAGGGAAAAGGTCAGGTACTGAGGATTGATGGCCACCCCGTGGACATTATGTGGACTCTAAAAGTGATCTGTGACAAGCAACGAAAGGTACGAGAGAGGAGGGTGCACTTGACTTTGAAAAAGAACATTTAATACTACTTTTGTTATTCATAGATGATTAATCCATAAATGGAGGGTACTGCTACATAGATTTAGGTTAAAAAATGTTGTAAATGGCAAAGATAGAAATAAAATGGGAAAGGGGGGAATCTTATAGTTAATACCAGTTTGAAAGAATCACCACCATTAAGCCTATTAATTGCACATGTCTCTTTTTTATTTCACTGGCACCCAAAATAGAAGCTTATAAGACTGTCAAAAGACATCACTGGTCTGCCCTTCTTTCATATATTATTATGGAAAATATCTTTTTGTTATAGTTATGCTTTTAAATTTTTATAAGGTGTTTTATAGTTCTTAGTAAATTTATTTGGATCAGAAAATTAAAGTAACATCAAGTTAGCATGTTATATTATGAACTGTATGTATAAAATATTTTCTACTTAATCATATTTTTTTGTGGTTTATTTTTCTAAGAATATGTCCATTTCGTCTAGGTTGTCCAGTTTGTTGGAGTAGAGTTGTTCATAGTATTTTTTTTTTTTACAATCCTTTGTGGGATCTGTTGTTACTTCACCTCTTTCATTTCTGATTTTGTTTATTTGGGTCCTCTCTCTTTGTTTCTTGGTGAGCCTGGCTAGAAGTTCATTAATCTTGTTTATTCTTTCAAAGAACCAGTTCTTGGTTTTATTGATCTTTTTTTTTTTGGTCTCTATGTCATTTATTTCCGCACTGATCTTGTTGCTCTGTTTGTAATTCTTTAAGTTGTAGGGTTAGAGAATTTATTACTCTTTTTTCGAGGTAGGTCTATAGAGCCATGAACTTCCCTCTCAGGACTGCTTTCACTGTGTCTCATAGAGACATGAGGAGGTACAGCTACATTCCAAAGGCAGCCCCAAGGAAAAAATGATTCATCAGAGAAGTAAATACATTTCCATGCTATTTTTCTAAATATGTTTTTATTGATTTTTTTAAGAGAGAGGAAGGAAGAGAGATAGAAATATTGATGAGAGAGAAACATCAATCAGCTGCCTCCTGCACGTGCCCAAACCCATTCGTGAGCCCTGACTGGGAATCGAACTGCTGACCTCTTGTTTCATGGGTTGGTGCTCAACCACGGAGACACTCCAGCCAGGCAATTTCCATGCTATTTCTTAAATGCCTTCGCAACATGGATGAACAGCTATTATTTCTTCTTTAAAACTTAGAAACAAGAAGAAAAAAAAAAAGCCTTTCGATTTTATGCCAAGTAGCTTGGCAGTCTAGTGGCAAACTATTTGTGCTCCTGAATGCTTGCATGATTCAGTTGTTCCTTCTAATAAAATAAGCCTTGCTTTCCCCTGGATCAGTGTTGGGGTTTAACGGGTGAGAGTGAGGGCCCTGTTCTCATCTGGCTAACGTGACTCTAGTGAAATAAAAGGCTGGGTTTAGGATTCAAGCCTGTGTCCTGCTGGTTTACCTTGGGTTCCTCTATTCTATAGTAAACCTCTTAGTTGAAACTTATTTGCTGTCAAGCCCAAAGAGTTCTACCAAGGATTAATATTAGAAATTGACCCTAGTTGCAAATTATGGATATCATTATAGTACTGTATTATGGAGGGTCGTATGTGTCTGTTCTTGACATCTTTCCCTGTATAGTTTCAGAGGGCACAGAAAGAGTCCTCAGTGGTGGATCCTGTTTTTGTTGTTTCCTCCAAGGTATATACTTTTCTTTGTATGTTACTTTATTTCAAAATTATCTCGTAAAAGTCTTGATTTTTGTTGTTACTGGCATATATTCGAACAGCTCATTTAATCACGGCATTATTGGAATATTTGTATTGCAAAACACCATGCAGGGCTCTAGCCCAAGTCAAAGTGAATTTTATCTCCAATCAGTATATTTTTGAAAACCTTTAAAAAAATCCTCACCCAAAGATACGTTTTATTGATTTTTAGAAAGAAAGGAAGGGGGAGGGAGAGGAGGGAGACATGCAGGGAGGGAGGGAGAGAGAGAGCACACTGAGAAAAACATCCATTGGCTGCCTTCTGTACCTGTCCGAACCAGGGATTGAACCTGAAATCTACGTGTATGTGCCCTGATTGGGAACTGAACCTGCAGCTTTTTGGTGTATGGACTGATGCTCCAATCAACCCAGCCAGAGCTAGGAAACCTTTTATTATTATTATTATTATTATTATTATTATTATTATTATTCCTCAATTTAACCTGCTCTAGAATTAGGTTAAGGACCTATAATAGAATTAGGGGTTTATTGATGGGTAGAATTTGAAGACTTCTGTTACCTATTATACAGTTAATGAACTGGAACAATGGACATGAAAAATATATTCTTTTAATCCATGCCCTTACCTTGTTTTGAGTTCTGTGGTAGTTAGATATGTGTTCCTACTGGCTTATCAGAGTATGTTTCTGTTTAACGTAAGTCCAAAGGGAACTGGGAGCAGATATTTACAGAGCAAGGCCGGGACACTTTAGGGTTTTTTCTTTATGCTTTCGTGTGCCCTCACAGCCCTTAGTGTTGGCATCTGCTCCCTAAGTTGGTTTCTGGCTCTTTTGGGAAGTCATTTGTTTTTTATTTGGTTAATGCAGATGAAAACTACATAGAGAGGTAAAAGGAGAAATAGAGGAGGGGGATGACACAATTCTTCAAGCATGTAGGGATGTGCATAAAAATTTCAAAGACTTCATCCAGGTGTAAAGAGGTAGGGAAACAGCAAATTTGAAGCCTTTCAACTGTGACGTTTTCTTCTCATGAAGAACAGCTTGAAAGCTGTGATTTTGAGAGTGTTTCAATGTTTGAAGTCAGACAGCACATTTAAAAATAATGGTGAAATTTAATTTTTTCCCACTTTAAATGGAATTAAGCATAATTTGATCATCATCTTATTTTGATAGTTGTGGGTCCCTGAATGAATACCAGAGCTTTGAAATTTTAGATGGCCCACGGCATCATCTCCATTGTTTTCATGGTATATGAAGATCTTTTTTGTCTCTTTTAAGCAAAACAGTGCATTTTTCTCTTTCTAGTTCTTCACAAATGACCTTGAATTAATTGTTGATTTTTATATTTTGCAGTACATTTTTATACCTGAAGTTTCTGGTAGTGTGGGCACTTGTCCTCCTGGCAGATTTTGTCCTGGAGTTCAGATTTGAATACCTGTGGCCATTCTGGCTTTTCATCAGAAGCGTCTATGATTCCTTCAGATACCAGGGACTGGTATGTTAATTACCACATGTTTTTCAAGTGTAATGAGTTTAATACCTTCCAAGAAAATAACTGATAATGAAACTGTTTAAGGTAGATTTTATTAGTAATACTTAGGGGGACTGTATTGAGATAACTAGGGTCTGTGAACTGACTCTATGGCTATTTTGTCTAAATCTATTGATCAAGTCATAATCCCTCCTCCTCTATCATTGCAGGGAAAAGGGGATGGAAGGAGGACTCCCGGAGGGAGACAGAGTAGTGGAGGAAGAATAGTTTCCCTATTTTACTCTAAAATGTTTCTGGAGCCCCTACCACTGTGTTCCTGATTGGCTTAGAGCTAGAGCAGTGCTTCCCAAACCTTATGGTTTCAGAACCTGTTTACATTTTTAGAAATTATTGAGGACTCCAAAGAGCTTTTATTTATGAGGGTTACATCAATCCATATTTACTATATTAGAAATTAAAACAAAAACTTAAATATTAATTCACTTAAAAAAATAACAAACTTATTACCTGTCAATACAAATGACATTTTTAAATGAAAAAATAAATATATTTCCAAAACAAAAAAAATGGAAGATTGTCTACAGTTTTGCAAATTTATATGATGTCTGTCTTAATGGAAGACAGCTGGATTTTCATATTTGCTTCTGAACTCAGTTGATTGCAATATCACATATCATGTAGCTTCTGGAAAATGCCATCGTACTCTTGAGCGAATGATTGTGGAAAAGACAGATAACATCTTAGTGTTATTATGAAAACCGTTTTGACCTGGAAGACTTGCTGAAAGGATCTCAAAGACCCCCTGAGGTCCCCAGACCATGTGTTGAGAGTTGCTGGTTTAGAAAAGGGCACAGGTCTTTAGTTCTGTTGTGTATCAGAGCCACATCTTACACTTGTAACTCTTTCTACCTGGGCATGGTGCTTTGGTCAGAGCAAATCCATGCCTTGAAAAGATGGTTTTGAGCTCATGTCCCATTGGTAACAAGCAGAGATGTGTCCCGAGGAAAGCTGCACAATTAAAATCACTAACATCAGCATAATTCTTATTACTTAGTTTGGTTCATATGTGCTCCAGGAGCCTACCCTTTAAGAATGAGGCTCTCTAGGAATGTATTGTAAGGAGAGAGGAGACGTTTCTGTGTTAAAATGCTAGTTCTTTTAGTAATCTACCTGTGGAGTCCAAGTGAACCCCCTGGAACCAACCTCAGTTTGTTCTAGTCCAGTTCTTCATGATTTGAAGCCATAAACAAGATTACTCTTTAACACTACTTTTTATATGGTTGATTTTAAATGTTTAATATTTCCTGTTATAACTTGCTCTGTAGTTATTGCCTGGCAGTTTCAGAGATTTTGTCCAACATACTTTTAATAGTCTCTGTTTGAAAATAGCAGTTCCAAGTGGTGTTTCTTATTTTGCTTTGTTTTTCCCTTTAGGCCTTCTCAGTGTTTTTTGTTTGTGTAGCATTCACGTCGAATATCATATGTCTGCTGTTCATCCCCATACAGTGGCTTTTCTTTGCTGCTAGCACATATGTGTGGGTTCAGTACGTATGGCACACAGGTAAGTGTTAATGGTTTCTTAGATGGACAAAAATCTTAGATTCAGACTTTTTAAATGTGGTGATTAATCTTTAAAATAAATTATTTAGAGTATAGTTTAATGTAGACATTTTAAAATTGTCTTTTCCTAATAGATTATAATATACCTTAAAAATATTTTATTTTTTTCATTATTAAATCAAAAGTAAGCCTTTATGACTTGATATCTTGATTGTTATTGCTCTTGTCACCATTTTGTTGTAGTTATTTTGTTAATCCTCACCTGAGGATATTTTTCCATTGATTTTTCAGAGAGAGTAGAAGGGAGAGGGAGAGACAGGAAGAAAGAAACATCGATTGGCTGCATCCCACAGGTGCCCCAACCAGTGCTGGGGCTTGAGCCTGCAACCAAGGCATGCGCCCTTGACTAGAATTGAACCTGGACCCATCAGTCTGAGGGCCAACGTTCTATCCACTGAGCCAAATTGGCCAGGCTCTCATCATCATTTTTTTAAGAAGTTGAAGTGATTTCTATTTAGGTAGACTTGAAGACAGCTATGTGCCAAATAGGAAAAATGTTCTGGGAGTTTCAGCATTGAAAGGAAGTCAGAGGTCATTTAGTTGAAGCCTTATTTGGTATAGCATTCCTCACACATGGTATTTAGTCTCTGCTTGAAAGCCTATAGTGACAAGGCACTTACTAGTACTGCTGTTGTTTTTGGGCATCTGTAATAGAAAGTTCCTTCTTAAACTGAGCCAGAATTTTCTTCCTTATACTTTTGACCTAGTACGTCTTAACTGTTTTTGGACTTACTGATCTAACATAGAGGATATAAAAAGGCTTTCTCCAGGAAAAATATATGGGACATATAAAACTTTTCATTAAAATTTTAGGGGAGCTGCAGGTCATCTACTCAAGGCCAAATATTGGACCTCCTTGCGTTAAAGCCACACTGAATAAATGTAATCTCCATCCATATTAATATATCTTTATTTTTTTAAATAAATCTTTATTGTTCAGATTATTACAATTGTTTCTCCTTCCCTTATTAATATATCTTTAGAGAGTTAAAGACACTGTCATATTCTCTCAAGTCTTCTTTTCTGGAGGTAAAACATCTCTGGTTTCATCAGCTTTCCCATGTGTGTTATTTTAAGCACTTTATCACCCTAATTTCCCTAGTTCTTAGTGTTTTGTTTTGTTTTTTAAGAATCCTTATCTTTTTAAAAAAATGTTTTTATTGATTTCAGAGAGAAGAAGGAAGAGGGAGAGGGGTAGAAACATAAATGATGAGAGAGAATCATTCATCCGCTGCTTCCTGCACGTCCCACACTGGGGATCAAGCCTGCTACTAGGGCATGTGCCATAACAGGGATCAAACCATGACCTCCTACTTCATGGGTTGACACCCAATCATTGAGCCACACCAATGAGGCCTTAGTAGTTCTTTCAACCAAAATTTATTGTTTTAGGTATGTTCTGACTTGAAGTTAACACAGTCATCTCCTTTCTTCTTACTGCTATTTCAAATTAAGATGAAATGAGATGTTTTGACAGTTCCAATCCACTGTCAAAGACTGAACACCAGATGCATAGGGATGTGATCATTTAACTTGTCTGCAAAGCTGCCTGAAACTTGATTCTTAGGACCAGTTGCACCCTGTAGGATTTTGACCACTTAAGGAGCACCAGCTAATAAAAGCTCTCTGGAGCATCAGTCATCCTCTTCTCTAAGTTGCTAAGAGAGTGGTGTTGGCCCACGTAGAAGACGCAGTCTAGCTCCATTATTTAAAGTCTCCATCATGAGCAGGGTTTTCTCCATCTCCGTCTTCACCACTCTTTCATATATGACTTGATTAATAAGCTAGCATGATGGTTTCTGAGTGTGCTTTCCTCTAATTAAAGAGATTTTCCTACACTCCAGTGTTTACTTGTATTTCCTTGTCTTGGGCCTGTTTCGAGTGAGTTACCATTTACAGTAGTCACTGTCTCTAGGTCTCAGTTTATTCTTTGTCATATGAAAGTGGAGTAATCTAGATAATATTTAAGGGAGCCTTCCAGCTCAGATAATCTGTGACTCTGATGAACTATAATGATTTCCTAAATTACTTTAATAATGTCTCAGTAGTTGAGAAAAAACCACTCATCTAACTATTAATAGAACCTACTGGGAACGAGTTTGGTGGGTGACCCACAGGGCAGCAATGAAGCTAATGTCATAAGTGATACTCATTAGCCCCAGGCTCAGAAATGTATGTTGGATTACCTAAGCTGCTAAGTATGCTTTAATTAGGAATGGTTTGAGCTCAAACAAACAGCCGAGACCGGTTTGGCTCAATGGATAGAGCGTCGGCTTGGGGACTGAAAGGTCCCGGGTTCGATTCCGGTCAGGGGCATGTACCTTGGTTGCGGGCACATCCCCAGTAGGGGGTGTGCAAGAGGTGGCTGATCGATGACACTCTCTCATCGATGTTTCTAACTCTCTATCTCTCTCCCTTCCCCTCTGTACAAAATCAATAAAATATATTAAAAAAAACAAAAAAAACCCCAAAAAACAAAACAAAACAACTTTGTGTTACTATTGGGCCTGACATATATGAGTGCAGTTTATATAAGTTGGGATTAATTTTTTTTCCAGTTGTTAAAATTTAAGTCTTTCTTAAGAATATTAGGAATGGTTGATAAAATTATATATTGCTACAAAAGAATATTATATTATAAACCTTTTCCCTTGCTGTTAAGAGGGGGAAATAGGATACAAAATTGTATGTACAACATGACTGATGTTCAAAAATATTTTCAACATTTTATTATTTGATAGGTTTAGAAATACAGATACTTTGTCCAAAAATTTTTTTTCTGTAATGTGTTATATTTATGATAACCTTAGAAATCAATATAGAGAGTAGGGAATATAATCTTTAATGTGTTTTTATTGATTTCAGAGAGAGGAAGGGAGAGGGAGAGAGGGATAAAACATCGGTGAGAGAAAAACATCAATTGGCTGCCTCCTACACACCCCTACTGGATATTGAGCTCACAATCAGAGCATGTGTCCTGTGAATTGAACCAGCGACCTCCTAGTGCATGGACGATGCTCAGCCAGCCAACCGAGCCACACTGGCCAGATGGAAATAGAAATTATTTTGAAACTAATTTGAAGACGCATTATCCTAAAGGTTGCTGTCTATCATCCTATATTGTAAAAATACCCCCCCTTTTTTTTTTTTTGTATAATCTATAAAAATGATTGACTATTTGTTACCTTCACAGAGGTTGGAGTGCTTTCCTTCTTTATGCACTAGGCCTAAGGGAACTTAGGTTTATTCTCCTTAGAAGCAGAGTTAGTATTATCTCTGTAAACTTGGACCAATTTTTATAATCTCTGGGCCTCACTTTACTCTTCAGTAAAATAAGGAAGTAGGGCTAAATGACATTCTTTCTAGTTCCAAAATTGTATGATTTGTTTGTTTGTTTGTTTGTTTGTTTGTTTCATCCCAAAGATCCTTAGCAAAAAGCGTTAGGTCACTGATTTTTCTCCCCTAGTCTCTCTTCTGTAACTTGCTTGCCTTATACAGTCTCAAAGGAGCTCTTTCCACAGTTATTGGACCTCATGCCTATGTAGTCCATCTTTATAAAATACCCATTATTAGTCACATCCTGACAAAGATGGACCTTCCTGCAGATTTTGATTCTAAAACAAATGAAAATTATTTCTTATTTGCAACTTACTTATTCTGTTGCAAGCTGCTTTTTTATTCCTTGGAAATTGTTTTTAATTACAAAGGGAATATGAGTTTGTAGTTAAGAAAAAAAAAATTTTTTAATAGTACTTCAATGTCAGAAAAGTTACTTTGCACTGTAGCTCATTTGTACTTTATTTTTTTTTTTACATATTTCATATTAGTACAGATTTTCATTCTTTTGAAAACTACATCATGTTTTATTATGTAAGTTAACCAAAATTAAACAGTTCTCTATTGATGGACATCTTAATTAATTCTATATTTTTACTGTTGCAAATAATACAGTGCATAGTCTTATATATTTATCTCAAGGCTCTTAATTTCTGTAGGGTAGATTTCTGGAATTGGAATTTCTAGGTCAACAGTATAAGTATTTTAAATTTCATTTAAATTTGTCAAATTGCCTTTTTAAGATGTTTGCCTCAATTTATATCATTGCTAAGTATGAAAATGAACCCTTCCTCATACCCTCCCTATATGAATTACATGTCTTAAATTTATGCTTATCTATTAGGTTAAAAAATGGAATCTCATTTTTAAAGTTTGTATGTCCCTAATCGCTAGTAAAATTGAGCCTCTTATTATATGTTTTTAGCCATCTATGTATTTTCTTTTATGACTTATTATCATTGCCTTTCTGTTGATTTATAGGAGCTCTTTGTATGTTAGGGCTATAACTCCTTTGTTTACATATATTGTAAATATTTTCTGCCAAAATGTTTGTCTTTTACTTCTTCCTATGATTCCATAGCATCTTTTGTCATATAAAAGCTTTCAGTTTGTATTAAATTGCTTTTTAATTGTTTGAAAGTCTTAATGAAAGTAACTGTGGTCGAGGCAGTCTTTCAAACAAACCATCTGTTCTGTTAGTCAATGTATCATTGATGCTTGTCTCTCTGCTGCTTTTCCACAGAAAGAGGAGTGTGTTTGCCTACAGTGTCCCTCTGGATACTCTTTGTTTATATTGAAGCAGCAATTAGATTTAAAGATCTCAAAAATTTTCATGTAGACCTTTGTCGTCCATTTGCTGCTCACTGGTGAGTATTATGTACATTCTTAATCTATAATTCAGCTCAATGTTTTTAATGTAAATGGTAAGTTCAGTTGTAAATTTTTACTTAGAGATTTTATAAATAAAACCACATAACATGGAGGCAAGGAGCATGAGCTCTTTCTAGTCAGGCAAATGAGTGTTGGGATGCCAGCTCTGTTCCCTAACAGCTTTGTTGCCTTGAACATGTATAGGCCTTAGTTCTCTTACCTGTATATTGGGGACTTGTCTCATGGGGATATAGGAAAGATGAAATGAAGTGATATATGTAAAGTGTTTAACTTAATGCCAAGTACATAGGGACCTGATAAATGTTATCTGTTTTCATTATGATCAGGTATTGATTCTAAAAAGTCTTAATGAAATATACGGCTATTTCATAAAGCATAAACGAACTTAACGTTTTTCTTACCTAATTTATAAAAGCAAGAAAATATTAATATTTAATGGAATATTATTACTGTTTAAAGGAATGTTTTTTCTTTTAAAATATAAATTAATATTAAGATAGTTTATTTACTTAACCTTAACCATGAAACTTTTGTTGTTGTTTTTAATTCTTATGTGAGGATATTTTTTCCATTGCTTTCCAGAGTTTTAAAATTAATGATTTAAAATTAATATGATTTTTGACAGTGTTTGCAGAGGCTTTGAAACAGACTGATGAGTTGAATGAAAATATTTCAACTTGTATTCCCCCAGGTAGCAAGAAGATTAAATTAGTCACTTGAATTTGACCTTATTTTCTGGTATTAAAAAACAAATGATGTCCTTTTGATTTTTTAACACTTATGATGTTTACTTATGATCCCTACTCCATTAGATCTTAAAAGCATACAGGTGCCCAAATTTTAATATTGCACAAGGCACTTCAATGTTAACAACATTAGCCACTGTATCCAGCAATCACTGTGGTAACTTCTTGAGTTAGCTTGAAGAATGCCAACTCTGATGGGCAGCTTCTTATTGTCTGATGGTCCCACTGTTCTCTGGGGGTTTGTTCTACATACCAACTGCTTCTGATTTTCACAGCAGACATCCTATTTATGTGCTTGCTGAATGCTTAACTATTATCATCTAGAGTTTATTTCTTTTTAAAAATATATATATTTTATTGATTTTAGAGAGGAAAGGAGAGGGAGAGAGAGAGATAGAAATATCAATGATGAGAGAGAATCATTGACCGGCTGCCTCCTGCACGCCCCCTACTGGGGATCGAGCCCGCAACCCAGGGATATGCCCTTGACTGGAATCGAACCCGGACCCTTCAGTCTGCAGGCTATCCACTGAGCCAAACCAGCTAGGGCTAAAATTTATTTCTTAATTTCAGTCATAGGTGTCCTCATGTGCATGATGCACATGTTTTTTTGTTTTGTTTTTAACTTGCAATTACTGGCTGGATTGTCTTCTTTCTAGTATTGGGTACCCTGTGGTGACTTTGGGCTTTGGCTTCAAAAGTTATGTAAGCTACAAAATGCGGTTAAGGAAGCAAAAGGAAGTACAAAAAGAGAACGAATTTTACATGCAGCTTCTTCAACAAGCCCTACCCCCAGAGCAGCAGATGCTACAGAAGCAAGACAAAGAGTCTGAGGAAGGTAGGTTTTTACCCTAAAGCTCTTGGCTCAATAGCTTAGTCATTATTATATTTGTCAGTACAATTTTATTTATATTTTTTGGAAAAGTTGCTAGGACTTTGGAAGATTACCAAGGATTTCCTATTTTCTGGTATTCTTCATTAGGGCCATTGCTTTGTTTGGTCATGAAATATAGAATGTGAGTGATGTTCTCTACCTAGGATCTGAAGACCATGTACCTTTAAATATGTTTATTTTTTATTTTTCATTTTTATAGCTTATTCAATATTTTTGTATTTTAATTGTTATAAATATTTTAAAATATTTATTCTCAGTAACAAAGTAGTATGTGTATATGTATGATTTTGTACCTGAAGCAAGCCAAGAATCAGAGTATACATCAGATAGAGAAATAGACAAACAGAATTGTTTTGTAAGTCAAAATTTTTCTGAACAGAGCAAAGATGGATAAGTCCCATTTTAAATAGTTCATATAAAGCAATGTGGAACTTAAATGGCACCTTTTCTATAAGGATCTCTTTAATGATCATATAATTAATTCAATAGATGAATTTACAGCAGTACCAGTTTTCTTTGATTTGATAGTTGAAAATTTGGGGTCATGTATGTAGTTGATATATGCCGAATCTTATTCTTTGGTATGGTGCAAAAATATATCTTCAAGTAGACTTTGACAAGTTGGAATGTGTAGACCTGATACAGAAAATTTTTTATAAGATACCTAGTAAATGATACAGACTTCTTTAAAAAAAATTTAAAATTGATTTCAGAGTGGAAGGAAGAGGGAGAGAGAGAGAAACATCAATGATGAGAGAGAATCATTGATCTGCTGCCTCCTGCACGACTGCCACTGGGGATTGTGCCTGCAGCCTGGACATGTGCCTTGACCAGAGATTGACCGTGACCTCCTGGTACATAGGTTGATGCTCAACTACTGAGCCACATCAACCAAGCCAGATTTACTATGTCAAAACTAGAGTCAAGGAAGAAAAATGTAGATTTGGATTCTAACATTACACTTCTTTTGTTTCATTTAATCTCTTTGTTTTTAATTAAGTTATTAAGTTTTTTTAATTTAAACATCTTTTAAAATATGGCCTCTTATAAATATGGTCTGCTTGTGTCCTCTCACCTCAGTGATAGACAAGTTTGATTTGACTGATAAGTGAAGTATGATTTAATTATAAAATCCCCATCTCATTTTTTAAATTTCTTTATTGATTAAGGTATTAACATATGTGTCCTCATCCCCCCATAACCCCCAACCTTCCCACTCATGCCTTCACCCCCCTGTTGTCTGTGTCCATTGGTTAGGCTATATTGGTTAGGCATACAAATCCTTTGGTTGATCCCTCATCTTATTTTTGAGGCAAAGTTTTAGTGGCTTGTTTGGTGTTTATAAATGACTAGAGGCCCGGTGCATGAAATTCATGCACGGGTGGGGTTCCTAGGGCTGGCTGGGAGATCAGGGCCAATCAGGTTCCCCACATCCCTGCCTCGATCCCTCCTTCCCTCACCGCCCACATGCTGCCATTGTGCGGTTCCTTGCCTTCTGACCTCCACTTCTCCTCCTTCCCTCACTGCCTGCATCCACCACCACCCAACCCTGGTTCCTCATCCCAGCCCTGGGCCTGGGCCTGGCCCTGATTGGGTGATTGGGATCTGCTGGCTAAGGAGAGGGACTGGGAGGTGGACTGGCAGGCCCTGATTAGGTGATTGGGGCCTGCTGGCTGGCAGGGTGGGGCCGCAGGAGGTTGAACACCTGGCAGGGGTTGGGGGCTTGATTGGGGAGGGGCTGGCAAGGGGGCTGAGGGTGGTTGGCCAGCTGGCCCCGCTCCCAAGAGGGGCCCAATGGGGGTGGGCCATCTGAAGGGGACTTGGCTGGCTGGCCCCACCCTCTATGGGGGCAATGGGAGTCAGGGCTGGCCAGGGAGAGGGGCCGCAGGAGGTTTGGGGGGCTGATCAGGACCTCGATCGGGCTGGTTGGCCGTCCCACTGTGCATCATAGCAACCAGTCGTTCCAGTTGTTCTGGTCTCCCGTAGTTCTGGTTGCTTGGCTTTTATATATGTAGATGCAATTTTCTAAATATTCAGCTTCTCAGATTTATTTGGATTTGCTTTTTGAAGTTAGCATGATGTTGTGAAGTTACTGCTTCTAAATAAGTGTGCAAATTAATATAGTGAGTTTCTAAGGGTAGATAATGCAGTTTGTTGAGTCAGTCTCTTCTGTGTTTCATACAACTAAATATTCCGATGTGGATTTTTTGTTTGTTGGTTTGTTTTTGGTTTTGTAGCTGCCAAAGGATTACCTGATATGGATTCCTCCATCCTTATACATCACAACGGAGGCATCCCAGCCAACAAAAAACTCTCCACAACTTTACCAGAGATAGAATACCGAGAAAAGGGGAAAGAAAAGGACAAGGATGCCAAAAAACACAACCTTGGGATAAATAACAACAATATTCTACAACCTGTAGACTCTAAAATACAAGAAATTGAGTATATGGAAAATCATATCAATAGTAAAAGATTAAATAATGATCTTGTGGGAAGTACAGAAAACCTCTTGAAAGAGGACTCATGCACTGCTTCCTCAAAAAATTACAAAAATGCCAGCGGAGTTGTGAACTCCTCACCTCGAAGTCACAGCGCCACAAATGGGAGCATTCCTTCTTCATCGAGTAAAAATGAGAAGAAGCAGAAGTGCAGTAGCAAGAGCCCAAGTACACACAAAGACTTAATGGAAAACTGTATTCCTAATAACCAGCTAAGCAAACCAGATGCACTGGTAAGGTAAGTGTGCCCGCTCTGTCCTTACCAACACTTTCCAATAAACTTACCTTAGGTCTTGAAAGACAAACACTTCTTTGGGCCTGTGGGAATTGTTGGTGATCAGATACTATAACTGTAGGCTGTGGCATTTGACATTTAGTGTTTATTTCACAAGGGTTTGTTGGCCCCGGGTGCCTTTGTCCTGAAGCATTGATTCCAGCTCTTTCCAGTGTTTTGAGTAAGAAGTGACAGTGATTACGTTCCACAGTTGACATATTTACATATAACTTGATTTTCTAGTGCCATGGAGAAGCTTATCTTTCGTCTGTCCTTTTTGCATATTCAAAGTACTTGTGGCATAGACACAAAAAGCAGAGTGTGTGTCCTGTGGATGCAAATCTCTTTGTCAAATAGATACCAAAAAGGGTGGTGGAAAATTGCCCTTACCATTTTGTGCTTGATTGTTTTTCTACTTAAAATGCAAATGATTCCCCAAATAACTCTGGGAAAGTTAGATTTGAAAAGTAATCTCTTTCTAAAAGTTCCATAGGTAAATACAATATTGGACATGGGTTTAAATCAGAAATATTCCTTTTTCCATCTTTAATAAAATAATAACTTATTACCTTGACTGGCTCAGACTTAATTTTGCTGTATTTTATATTTTTGTGTATTCTATAAAATACCCATGTTCCTTGTACCCTCATATCTTTTAATTTGGAAACCAGGATCTCAACCAGAGTTTTTTTAAAATATGTAACTGAAGAGGACAATTGTAACTCCCTCTAAAAGTTACCTTACAAGCCTCATCCTTTGGCTTGCTTAAGAACAATGTATTCTAGGGGAGAAGGTTTCCAGTGTTATAACTTATATAAATAAGATGATTAATTTCTTTTCATTTCTAATTGGTAGCTAGGTTAAGGGAAGTCTATTTGGGTTCTACTGCTAAAGGCTCTTGAAACTTTATAGCCCCAGACACTTTTGGAAGCATACCCTGTTGTTGCTGATGTCAGGCTGATGTCCACCTCTGTCATGACATCATGCCCTGTACAGAAGGCACTCAGCAGAGAACCCTCCTGTAGATGCCCATGGGAGAAAGACCAACTAGTTGACCTTTTACTTCAACTATCTCACAGATTTATTATATGGTATAAATAAAAGCTTTCGATATCCTTTTGATATCAAGCTTTTTGATATCATTTCTCCTATACAATTTTAATAATAGCAGTCAACTCAAAACAATTTTCCTCTTTTGGGTATTGCAGAGAGAGCAGTCAAGGCTCAGTCTTATGACACCATGGGCCTCAGTTGTGGTTTGATTGACTCTACTTCCTGATCTACCTTCAATAAAGAAGTTCAAGGACTCACTCAGATGGTGGGTCCAGTGCCCCCGTGCCTCTTCCTGTGGTCACTAATGTGATGTGCCTGATCGGAAGGGTCTCAGAATATTACTCTGTTTTAGGGAATACCTTCTATCAAATACATGAGTAGAAAGTATTGTATTTAAATAGTTTTGTAAGCTTCCATAGGATTATTTTCAACTTTTAATGTAATATAAAAAATATGGAGATGACCTAAGTATCCAACAATAGGAGATAAATGTAAATAAATTATGGTTCATCTATTTGATGAACTTTAAAAAATATATATATTTTATTGATATTTTACAGAGAGGAAGGGAAAGAGAGAGTTAGAAACATTGATGAGTCATCGATCAGCTGCCTCTTGCACGCCCCCTACTGGGGATGTGCCTAGCCAAGCTACATGCCCTTGACTGGAATCAAACCCTGGACCCTTCAGTCCGCAGGCTGACGCTCTATCCACTGAGCCAGACCGGTTTCGGCTATTTGTTGAACTTTTAATAAAGACATTACAATTATAATTTTGAGCCATATTAAACAATATAGGGAAGTGTTCATAACAATATTTTATAAAGAAAGTAAAAAAGCAATTTTATTCAAAACAGTTTTTTTAAAAAAACATACATAGGAAAATGATTTGAAGGATGAGGAACCAAAATGATAACAATGGTTATTGCCCCATGGTAGTATTGAGGCTTTATTTTTTCTTTTTACTTTCATGCATTTTCAGATTTTTCTATGATGAACAACAATGAAAATTTATGAAAAGAAGACTATCTATCTGAGTAAATTATCCAGCTTGCTTGTAGAAGGTCTTATCACACTTCCTCTTGCCCTTCTTGGCTCTCTCCTGTTTCCTCTTGTTTGACTTCATGATGAATATTAATAAGACTGTAACTGATCCAAACTTGACATGTTTGAGTTGTTCGCTAGAGAGTGGGTTCAGATGGAGAGGGCTGGACTCCGGCTCCTTCAGGTGCAGCATAAACGGCTGACACTGCATATTAGCCCTTTGCTACTGCAGACACACCCAGGGTTGTGTGCAGGTCCAGGCTGGCTGTAGGGAGAATATTGAACTACCCCTTTAAATATATACTTTAAAAAATAATTTGAAAGCCATTACTGTATTATTGTAGTAAATTGATCGCAACACATTCTGTAGCTATGTCTTTCTCAATATCATGGTTGAGAACTGCTATATTTAAGGAACCAATTCAGTGGCTTTTTTTAGGTGGTGGGAATTCATTAGTATACTATGTTCAAAGAGAATTCTTGTAGATCATTATAGCTGTCAAAATAAGGTTTTATGTTCATTCCCTAAGAAAAGGCAAATAGTCCTTCAGATCTTTTTTCCATTTCTCCAAGCCCTTTGGATGTTCTCTAATGTGCTGTATATTAAAGGTTGTCAAACAACTGGGCACAGGCCAAATCTGGCCCACTGCCTGATTTTGTAAAACATTTTATTTATTTACATAGAGTCTATGGCTGCCTTTGCATAACAGTGACAAGAGTTGAGTAGCTGTAATGGCCTACAAAGCCGAAGGTGTTTACTATTTAGCCCTTCACAGAAAACATGCTGCTAGATCACTAAGGTTAAGGAATGTGGGTGATGTTAAGGAACTTGAGAATAAATGTTGCCTGTAGGATCCTTCCCAGGAAAAGTTTGGAATTTGGTAAAACCAGCCCAAAGCCCTCTTTTGATTTGAGAAATACATATCTTACAAAATCACTTGAATTCTGCCAGCTTGGTTTCTGAATTCTTTACCCAAGGTATTTAGCAACAGACTTACAATGTTGGTAGCCAAAAATATTTTTAATTCTGACATGTGAAAAAATTCTAGACAAAAAACAGAAAAAGCAATGAGAAAGATCAGCTTTGTGTGAGTTTTAATTAAGTACTGGGTTAGAAAGGAACAATGTAAATTAGAATGAGAGCTCTAGCTGATTTGGCTCAATGGATAGATTGTCGGCCCTTGGACTGAAGGGTCTGGGGTTTGATTCCCATCAAGGATATGTACCTCAGTTGTAGCCTTGATCTCTGGTCCTGGTTGGGGATTGTCTGGAGGCAGTCAATTGATGTGTCTCTCTGTCTCTCCCACTCCTTCTAAAAATCAATGGAAAAATATTCTCAGGTGAGGATGAACAACAAAAATTAGGGGAGTTGCTTAGTGTTCTTCCCCCTCCCCCCAGTGTCATTTAAAAAATACTTTAAGTGTGAAATAATTATAGAAAATTTAGGTAGAGAAAATATTATAGTCCCACCACTATCACACAAATTACTGTTTGTTTTTTAAAATACATATTTTATTGATTTTTTTTTTTTTTACAGAGAGGAAGGGAGAGGGATAGAGAGTTAGAAACATCGATAAGCTACCTCCTGCACACTCCCTACTGGGGATGTGCCCACAACCAAGTTTCGTGCCCTTGACTGGAATCGAACCTGGGACCTTTGAGTCTGCAGGCTGACCCTCTATCCACTGAGCCAAACCGGTTTTGGCACAAATTACTGTTTAAATGTTGTATTTTCATCAACTACATTTATATAATTGTGGCCACAGTGTTTGTATAGTTTTTTGTTCTGGGTTTTTTGTTGTTGTTGTTTGTTTTTTCTCATTTAAATCATATAGAAAGCCTTTTCCCAATTTAACCTAACCCTCATTTTCGCTTGAGGTGGAATATTCCATGGCAGGTCTGTGCAATCACTCAGCAGTCTAAGCCTGGGCAGATCACTGTGGGACACCCGAGCTGCTTTCCTGCAGTTTCAGGGCCTGCAGGCAGGAGAGCCAACAGTTTTGTTTGCACTTGGCACAGTCTCCTCTCAAATACAGCTTCAGGACTCTGGGTTTTTTTGTTGGTGATTGTTACTTGTTTCAGTTTTCCTGGTTAAGAGAGAAAATTTAAAACTTTGAGTACAAGATGTAAAGTGTTCCATATTCTATAGAAGTATTGACGAAGAAGTCTCTTCTTGGGTTTATTTCCATGTCACTTTTTTGGTTCCCAAGACAGAAGATTCATCTTTTTTTAATATTTAGTGCTAATTCTTAATAATATATCAGTTATTTAACTTAGTTGAATAATGTCTGGTGTGAAGTCATAAAGGAAAAGTATCCACAGTTTGCCTAGTAGAAATGCATTCAACAAAATGGAGTAGAATTTAGAATGATGATTATTTTTTTGGAACAGCAAGAGATCTAAAAATCCAAACCAGCCTCCTCAACCCTTTTAGCAGTGAGTGAATAGTAAATGAGCCTTAGAAGGCTGATGGCTAGTCCAAGTGACCAGTTAGAGTGATGGTGCCAGGACCAGAACCAAAGTTTCTTGACTTCTGTTTTTCTTGTTATACCATGCTGCTTAGAAGAAGTTTATTGACCTGCTTCATTTTTCTGCTTTATATTTTAGTTTTAGTTTTAAATGCACATATAGATATAGTTAGTTGGTTTAAGGGTTGGCACCAGAGCTAGATTTTATGCTCCAATAGTTAACATTTTTAGAAGAAATGCTTAGAATTTAAGAATTCATTTATTTTTCTTCTAGAAAGATGCTGTTCTAAGTGTTTTTAAAAAGTCTTGCTCCTGTTAAAGACACAGTGCATACTTATCTCAAAAGAGAAGGGGACCGCCCTTGCGAGCTTACACCCTTGAGAATTTAACTCTAGTTAGGTCTAGCTTGGGAGTTAGTCTGGTCCAGACAGCCTAGACTAGGGGTGTCGAACTCAATCAGAGAAGGGGCCAAAATCTAAAATCCAGCCTAAATCGCGGGCCGAATGGTTTACTGAACAGTCATAAACTGTCATTGTGATGGAAATGCAGCGGAGTGCAGTGATGACAGCGCGGTGCGGTCCACATTGCAAGGCCTGGCGGGACGGATTTGGCCCGCGGGCCGTGTTTTTGGCACACGTGGCCTAGACCATCTGAGCATGGAATTTGCCTTTTAGGGATAATTATGAGGGTAGACTTAGCTTGACAGCAGCAGACCTAAGAACCCTGAACTAGAAGAAGTTAAGACAAGGGATGTAACCGTCAGCTTACCCTGAGATGAGCCCATCATTGGCTGCTTGGAAGATCTCTGGTCCTGGGGTCGGCTTTGCTGAGATAGTAAGTTCTAAGAAAGTTTGAAGCCGTGGAATGGGAAGAGGGGCCTGTTCTTCAGAGGAAATCTGAAATCTGGAAAAAGTTGTAGTATATTGAATACCTGCTCTTTCATCTCTCTAAACTCATTTGGTTATTTCAAATACTAAAATATTGTTACTTATAATTTAGTTTGTTTATACAGTTCTGCTTATTTGGAGACTTGAGAGCCTGGCGGGGTTGGGAAGTGGAAGTAAGAAAGAGAATACTAAGTTTATCAGGATATTCCCAGCAATCTTTAAGAACGTGGGGTCCTGCCTCAAAGGGGAACTAGGGGGAGGGGAGGAATAGAGAAGTACTTTTAAAATATATATATATTTTATTGATTTTTTTTATAGAGAGGAAGGGAGAAGGATAAGGATAGAGAGTTAGAAACATCAGTGAGAGAGAACCATCGATTCAGTTGCCTCCTGCACACTTCCTACTGGGGATGTGCCCGCAACCAAGGTACATGCCCTTGACCGGAATCAAACCTGGGACCCTTCAGTCCACAGGCCGACGCTCTATCCACTGAGCCTAACTGGTCAGGGCGAGAAGTACTTTAAGAAATTTTAACTTATCTACTTGTACCGAAGAGTGTTTTAACTTACACTCATACCTAGGAACTAACTTATATTACCAGATCTAGGTCTTAAGAGAAATTATATTCTTGGAGTGTATAGATTGATAACAATAGTCTTTATAATTAGGCTATACAATATAGTGTTCTAGTTCATTAGGAGTATATTGATATTGTGTGTTAGTAGGCTGTGATATGAGTTGAGTGTGTGACTTTCTAATTTAAGCTGATGGGAATGTCATTGCTCTTCATTCCACTTTCTAATCCAATAAGCCTTTTAAATACATGTTTTATAATTTTAGGTTTCTCTTAAAAGGGAGGATGAAGATAGCAAAAGCTAAAAAATAACCAGCTTTCCCCTTTTACTGGACTCGCCCAAATGTGGTTTGACTAGCAGTTCTGTCTTCTATACTTCTGAGTAATCTTATCTTCCAGATACCAGCACTTGAGATTGCTGTGTAACCTCTGACTTAGTGTGGTCTTGCTGTCTGGGGAAAAACAACAGGAGACAGTTTATAGTACTTCATATTTTTTCTTTCCCCACATTTTTAAGATGTTTATGTACAATCACAAATGATATATTATCCAGTCATTGTGGCTCAGTGGTTAAGCATTGACCTATGAACCAGGAGGTCATGGTTCGATTCCCAGTTAGGCCACATGCCTGGGTTGTGGACTTGATCCCCAGTAGGGGTGATGCAGGAGATAGCCAATTGATGTCTCTCTTTCATCAGTGTTTCTATTTCTTTCTCTCTTTTTTGCCTTTTTTTTTTATTGTTTAAAAGTATTACATCTAGTAGTACATATATCTTCTTTTTTTCCCCATTGACCTTTCCCCAGCCTCCCCCACCTCTATCACATCCCCTCATCCCACCCCCCAATGAATGTTAAAATAAATATTCATGGAAAAGAAAGGGTCATTTCTAAAAAATACTTGTTTTTAGTAATCAGATTCAATATAATTTGGTGTGAATAACTGAAAAAAAGCAAAGTTAAGAGATTCCAAGAAGCCCCTATGTTGTTAGCTTAAGAAGCATTTCAAAGCAACAAGGAAAAATGAGGGCTAATACTCTTTACCAGAAGAACAAAGAGGCATCAGTTCTTCCTGCAACTATCCATCTTTCCTTTCCCTTGTAGGGAGCTGTCTGGGTTCTGACCTGGATTGAAGTTAGGAGTGAGTGGTGTTGGCTTTTAGCTCCCAGAGCAGGGAAGGGAATGAACTTGTTAGTTCCAAGTTACAACAGAAAGTGGGGAAGAAGATTCAGATCATGGAGTCCAAGATTGTAGACACAAAGCAGGAAAGGAATTTAAAGCCAAGACCTGACTATGGAGAAGAAACAAGACACAGAAGTCAATGCAGGAGTAAAGCCTATGAGCATTCCTGGGACAGGTGCCTTGGGGAGGGGCATGGCCTTATATGAACCATTCCAGCCCTCCCCTAAAACACTGAAGAGTACTCAGTGTGGAAATTACAATAGTTTTAAGTGGGAAGGTTACAAAGGATTCTCTTGAAAGATAGGAACCCATTTTAAAAGAAGGTAATTGGAAAGATGGATTATTAAAGGGGAAGTAGAAAACATTATTTATTATGAACCCATTACAAAATATGGGAGGATACAGTTCTCATGTACACAGAAAATTATTTGAAACTAGAGGCCTGGTGCACGAATTCATGCACCAGTGGGGTCCCTCAGCCTGGCTTGTGGGATCGGGCCAAAACTGGCTCTCCCACATCCCCTAAGAGGTCCTGGGTTGCAAGAGGGTGCAGGCCAGGCCAAGGGACCCCACCAGTACATGATCAGGGCTGGGGAAGGATGAGGGAGTTTGGCCCGTCAGGGAGGGACTGCTCTAGGGCTCCAGGATGTGTCCAGCCCATTTTGCTCAGTTCTGATCAGCTGGACCCCAGCAGCAAGCTAGCCTACCAGTTGAAGCGTCTGCCTCCAGATGGTCAGTGCACATTATAGTTATTGGTTGACCAGCCGACTGTCTGCCCCTTGGTGGTCAGTGCACATCAGAGCGAGCAGTTGATCAACCTTAGCATATAATTAGCATATTATGCTTTGATTGGTTGAATGGTCGACTGGACACTTAGCATATTAGGCTTTTATTACATAGGATAGAATATACCAAACGGTAAAATGTAGATGATTATAGGGGACTAGAGGTCTGGTGCATGAATTCGTGCACAAGTGAGTTCCAGCCAGCCCACCCCGATTGGGTTGGCCAGGGGGAGGGGCCTCAGGCAGTTGGCTAGCTGGCCCCGCCTCTGGTGGAACTTTCTGTTGAACTCCCAGTCTAACTCCTTGTCAGGACAATTTGCATATTAGCCTTTTATTATATAGGATATTTACTCAGTAATTTCATTGCAGTGCAGTGTAGTTCTCAAAGTTGAGTTGCAGTGTAGCTCAAAGGCTTTCGAAGCTAGAAAACCTACAAATCACATTTGAACAGGCCAAGGACCAGACACCAGCATCAAACTTTGTTGTTCTTGACTATTGCTCCTTTCCTTGGTATTTCCCAGAAAGTTTTGAAAATCAGTTCTCTTGTCAGTACTTTTTCGAAGGCTGTGCAGGGAGTTCAGGAATTTCTGGAAGTTACAAGGGAAGAAAACTGAAAGGGACTGCTGGCAAAAAAGCCATTCGCTCCAGCAGTGCTTGTTTGTTCTCCAGAGTTCCGTTGTATTGTAGCAACTGGAGAGAGCTCAGGTCCCATGTTTCTGTTTCAAACTTTACTCCATGGAAATCTCCCTAACCTGGAAATAGGTTGACAGCTTGTACATAGATCTGCTCGGTGCTACAGTGAATTTGTTTGTTCTCTTTCGCATTTGCATGCATTTTACTGTGTGTCAGGAACAGTTTGCCGAAGAAAATCTGACATGGGAGACAGTGATTTGGGTGTTAAGCTTTTACCCTGGCTGCTTTCCCTATATGTGCGGTCACATGCAGCTCAACCAAACTGCTGCAAATGGCTTGCTTGACACCCTCCCCAGGCAGTGCTGGCTTCCAAAGCAGGCTGTCCATTTTACAGGTGCACGTAGTAGTTTATTTGTAACAGTAGCATTTCCAGCCAAGAGGCAAAATTTAGAATGAAGATTATGAAAACTGGACACGTGGAGGTTCTAACTAGATGAAATTTATTGGATATAGCTGCTAGTAATTTACTTGGAAATTAAGTGGAAAAAATAAGTTGTAGAGCCAAGTTTGGTGTGTTTACTTTCTCTCTGTGGGAACATGTATTTGATTTATGTTTGTCTAGCATTGTCTCTGAGTAGATTATGTTCTCAGACCTGATGTATTTTCATTTTCCACCATGCTTATAATATTTAAGGTACCTATAAGTTTTATTTGGTTAGCTCTGTTTATATTAATTCACAATATAGTTTGAGTTTATTTTAATAATTGCAGTGATTTAAAACTATACTATTCTTGGGATAAATGTGGCAATAGAAGCATGATCATTTTATACTTAAACAGGCTGTTTTTTTACTTGAAACCCATGTAGCACTTTAGTACCTAGACATTAATAAATTTAAGCCAGCAATTCACTTAATGAGCCCATACCCAGGCGGTCAAGGAAGATACTTATCTACGTTGTACAAATATATGAAGTTTGAAATAACACGAATTATCTGGGGGCAGAGTCTGCATTAGGAAAATTTTTATGTTGAGTACTAAGACTTCATTCTAATCAAACAGATTGCAGTTTCCTCCCTAGAATTCAGAAGGAACTACTATAAAATTTTGAGTCAGTACCCATGCTGGCACATAATGAATTGAGATTTGCAGCTAAGGGGATTAGAGGTGGATTCCCTGAAGCTGAGGTACTTCTAGCAAAAGGAACTACGTTCTTCAAATGTTACGCTATCATTTAGAAACCGGCTCTTTGAATACTTTGACAGTCAACATGAGTATACTTCAGTCTGTGCACATTTTGGGGGATTTTGAGCTCTTTTTTCTAGCCAACTGAGACTGTGGCTAGAACACAAAACAGATTTTGTGTTTGTTGATTATTGTTTTGTTTTTATGGGGAAAATGCAACTCTTCTCTCTCATAAGGTGCATCTCACCTTTTTTGTATTTTTAAAACATTTTTATTGATTTGAGAGAGGGAGAGAGAGAAACATCAATGATGAGAGAGAATCATTGATTGGCTGCTTCCTTCAAGCCTTATACTGGGGATCAAGCCTGCAACCTGGGCATGTGCCTTTGACTGGAATCGAACCCCGGACCTTTCAGTCCATAGGTCAACACTCTACCCACTGACCCAAACCAGCTAGGGCCACTTCACTTTCTTGATAGAACACTATAACAGATTTAAAACAGAAACACAGAATAATGAACTCAAAAGGAACACTGCCCTGACCCTCCCCTTGGCTCTAGAGTGAGTGCTACAGACGCAACCACTCTAAAGAAGTGAGACAGGCACAGGCATGAGGGGGAGGCCAGGTTCCATCATCCGTATTTAGTACTGCACCGGGCACCAGAGCGTTTGGAGCACATACTCTTCAAAACAGGACAGCTAATGTGGCTTGAGTAAGGGGGAGGAGGAAGCGGGGGGGAAGGGTGGTGGTGGTGGTGGTGTTGCAGGCCCAATGTTGCTAAATCTGGTATTTTGAAGAGATGCCGAAAATAGATATCTTTATGTGAAATCTACCAGTTTAAAAAATTGTTTTTAACATCATGCGGGGAAGAGTCAAACAAAATTAGTTCACCAGTTTGTAACCTCTGCACCTGACCCTTTCTGTTATTCTTACAGTTTGCTCCCTCCTGCACCATGACCCCACTAATCCACCAATCAAACTTGACTCTTATAGGAAGGACTTTTGTTAAGGATTATCTGGTAAATCCCATTAACTAATTTGCCATGTACTATTTGGACCTTTTTGCCTCCTCTCCATTAGTTCCTTGTGCTCCTGGAAAACATGCACTTTTGACAGCACTCTGCCCCCAAAGACTAACTCTTTATAGTTTAATCCTCACATCGACTAGGAGGCTTTCAGATCACTTAGAAGAGAGGGACAGCCTTGTGATAAGAAGGCAGTTTAGGTTTCTGGTATTCCTCAAACAAAACAGCACTGCTTAGGCCTCCTATACCTAGGACTGGTGACTTCTTTCATGCCAAGATGTTTTCTGCCATGATTTTAGAGCAAAACACACACCAAAACTTGGGACATGGACACTAGTTATTCACAGATTTCACAGGCCACTAGTTTAGAATTTGGACCTTTTAGTACCATCCTTTGTAATGTCAGGCATGATGTCAAAGAAATGCTTGCTCTCCTCTTTCCTTAGGGTACCAAAGCAGGACAATAAACTGTAGCTCTAGAATCCAGATTTAGAAAACTATTGTTTTGATAGGAACTGATGAACGGAATGTAGATTTAGGAACTGAACCATTATCTACTTCAGAAAGTTAAGTCCCCCTTTTTTTTGGAATGACCTAAAAAGTTTATAAAGTAAAAGAGTTGGATTTTCCCTAAGACTTTCAGAATATTCTAAAACTGGTCTATAACATGGGAAGATCTAAGAGCAACAGTGAAAACTATGGGAAGTCCATTAACAGTCTCCTCTATTAAAATAAACTTTCTCCCAATTATAAAATAATTAAAGTGTTGAAAATAAGTTGTATCCTGTTTTCCCGAAAATAAGACAGTGTCTTATATTAATTTTTTCTCCCAAAGTTGCGCTAGGTCTTATTTTCAGGGGATGTCTTATTTTCGGGGAAACACGGTATATGTTGATTATATCCAACTTTTAAGATAAAGATAGCCTATATGTGTGTGTGTGTGTGTGTGTGTGTGTGTGTATCCTATATAATAAAAGTAATATGCAAATTAACCATCATTCCACTACAGCCACAAGCCATACTCACAAGCCAATCAGGAGCAAATATGCAAATAAACCCAACCAAGATGGCTATGACCACAGAGAGCAGAAGGGAGGCTTGGGTTTCCCCGGCAATGGAGGGAGCCAAGCTTTCCACCTTACCTTGCCTGCCTAGGCCTCCACTCAAGGCTGTAAAGTTTCAATTACAGAAGATACATAAGTCCCAACAGAAATGTCTGCTGCCATGGAGTGAGCAGGAGGCTTGGCTCCGTTCCAGGCTACAGAGTTTCAATTGTAGAAGATAAATAAACCCCAGATACCAGGGCCTCTGCTTGAGTTGCCAGGAGATGTGGCCGGCCTGCAAACCACCACAGGCCCCTCACCCAGGCCTCCCCATGCCCCAAGAGAACTCCCACCCTGATCTGGGACATCCTTCAGGGCAAACCAGCTGGTCCCCACTCGTGCACCAGGTCTCTATTCTATCTAATAAAAGAGTAATATGCAGATTGACCATCACTCTAACACAAGATGGCTGCCTCCATGTGGTCAAAGATCCTGCCCCAATGTGGACACAGGATGGCAAGCAGGGGAGGGCAGTTGGGAGGAACCAGGCCTGCAAAGGAGGGCAGTTGGAGGTGATCAAGCCTGCAGGGGAGAGCAGTTATGGGTGACCAGGTTGGCAGGGGAGCAGTTAGGCATCAATCAGGCTGGCAGGGGAGTGGTTAGGGGGGTGATCAGGCTGGCAGGCAGAAGCAGGTAGGGGCAATCAGGAAGGCAGGCAGGCGAGTGGTTGGGAGCCAGCAGTCCTGGATTGTGGGAGGGATCCAGATTGGAGAGGGTGCAGGCTGGGCTGAGGGACAGCTCCTCCTCCCCCATGCATGAATTTCGTGCACCAGGCCTCTGTGTGTGTGTGTGTGTGTGTGTGTGTGTGTGTGTATGTGTGTATGTATGTGTGAGTATATGTGTATATTTCAGAGAGGAAGGAAGAGAGATAGAAACATCAAGATGAGAGAGAATCATTGATCAGCTGCTTCCTGTGCACACCCCCTATGGGGGATTAAGCTCACAACCTGGGCATGTGGTCTTTACTGGAATTGAACCCAAGACCCTTCATTCTGCAGGTCAATGCTCTATCCACTGAGCCAAACCAGGTAGGGTGCCATTATCTTAATATATAGCCTCCAAGTCGTTTTTCTTTTTTTGTTCTTTTTACTGACTGTATCATTGAGCATGCTCCCTTGTCATTGATTATTCTTCCTCAATGGTTTTTTGATGGTTGCATGTCAGACAGACACATGGATATACAATTTAGCCAACCTCTGTTGATTATTTAAGTGTTTCTTAATTATAAGTAATGCTGCAACAAACACACTTTTATACAAATCTTTCTATCACCAGTCTTCTGAAGAAATATTGGGAGTTATGCTGCATCAACAGATATGAACATTTTAAGGACTTTTACAAACTATCAAATCTGACCACATCCTTTAAAGACCTAATTAGAAATACTAGTTTGTGCACTTACACCTGTATTCTTGAAGGATTTCAAGAAGTCAGTTGTTCATTTCTCAAAATGACCAGTTGTGTGAATGTCTCTAGGATTCCTTTTCTGCATTTCTTTGCATTTCTTAATGAAAATGAATGTGTCTGCCTTTTGTGTTTGGCAGATGAGGGAGCAGAGGCAGAAGCTGTTTTGTAATATGCTTTCACCTAGTAATTAGGTCATCAGGCTGCTGCTTATTTTTGGATGCGTGCCTGGTAAGCAGTTGTGAGACCTGAGGCAGCTTTATTTTGCTGCTTCCGAAGCTGTGGTTCATAGGATATACCTGAGCAGCTTCAAGTCAGTAATGAGATATTTTCACGTTTTAATGAGATGGACCCATGCTGCCTGTCCTATCAGTGTGAGTGAACTGGAAAGGGGAGAGGGAAAGGAGTTATGGAGAGGATAAAGACTATTTGGGGGTAGGGGAACAGATCTTTGATTTATGAGCTCAGCTTTCTGCATAGACAGCTGTGCGGTCCCTAAGCAAGTCTTGTTTTGTATGATTAATATGTACCAGGGGATCTCCTAATGGAATTAGATACTTACCAAGATGGAGCAGTTGCTCTTCATTCATTCTTTTTCTGCCTTCTTGATAAGCAAGAACCTACTTGCCCCGTCTCCTTCAGCCATTATTTAAATTAAATATCTGATGGCCTGCTATAGATAGGTTTCTAAAGCCGCCTCTGTCATAACACTGATCTGTTCTTTCTAAGGAGAGTGTGGGTCAGAGACATGGTCTGGAAGGATTGGAAGAAACTTTAGAAATGTAGTTCCAACTTCTAATTTGATAGCACAATTGGTTTCTGGCTTCAGAAAACTTACCGTCTTTTTAGAAATAAGACACATGGGAAACGACTGAAAACCAGAACAAATTTTAAAAAGTACAAGGGAATGAATGGTTTCATGCCAAACAAGAAGCGTTCACAGTAATGGCTTTCAGATTTCAGAAAGAGAGGCAACTTTGGGCCCTGGAGATCAGCACCTCATGCTGGAAAGTTTGTTCAGTTGTTTGTTTTTACTTTTTTAACTGGGCCTTGGAGAATGAGTAAGATTTGAAAGTTAGAGTCCATTCCTCCCAGGTCAGTGGTATAATTAAAGGCAGAAGATATTTGGAAGCGAGGAGTGACTGTGGTTTTCAATCACTTGGCTGTATGATTTGGAGAGGACCTGAAGCCCTTTTCTTAGAAAGCAAGCAGAATTGTCAGGGCCGTGTTGTCCTGGAGAGCCTGTAGCATCTCTGTCACTAGCACTTAAGAGTTCAGAGAGAGCCAAAACCGGTTTGGCTCAGTGGATAGAGTGTCAGCCTGCAGACTGAGGGGTCCCAGGTTCGATTCCAGTCGGGGGCATGTACGTGGTTGCGGGCACATCCCCAGGGCGGGGTGTGCAGGAGGCAGCTGGTCGATGATTCTCTCATCGATGTTTCTGGCTCTCTATCCCTCTCTCTTCCTCTTTGTGAAAAATCAATAAAAATATATTAAAAAAAAAAAAAAGAGTTCAGAGAGAGCCAGCAGGGCCTAGGCTCCTTATCTTCCTTATGGGCTCATGGGGCCCAGCCAGCAGATAGACACGTAGGTAGTTTTATGGAGTGTGACTCAGAGTGTTTAGGGAACCTAGTTGTTCCTAGGTAAAGTCCTGGCTGAGAAAAGGCCTCCCTGTTTTTTGTAAGACTTGCTTCCTGGGGAAATTTACTGCCCCAAAGCCTTAAGTTCCTCTGAGCTTCTCAGTTAGGCCTCAAAGCTTCGGGCTTTATTAAAACATTGAAGTTATTGGAGCCTTTTAAACTTTTAATGAAATCATCTTACTGTGGGCTGTAATTTAAGTAATTCACAAAAGACAAGGATTACAGATATTCAGACATAAATATCTTCCATTGTTTCCCTACACTTACTTGTAAAAACAATATCCCTTTCAACTAAAAGCTGACACTTAAATACTGTCCTTTGTTTTACTACCAGGTATACTTCAAGGTACTCAAAGATATTTTTCCTATTTAGCTTGCCTGAAAGGCTAATATTTGAGACTCATTCTTCTGGAGGTTATTAAAATGTAAATCTTTTCCTATTAAAATTAAATAATTATCCACGATTTACATTGTAACTTGCCTTAGGTGAGAAGGTAAGAGAGAGTTAAGGTTTGGAGAGGGTAAGAGAAATCCTCGCCTTGTCAGTTTTGCTTTGAAGTCAGCCCAGCCATCAGAGTGCAGACCTGAGAAAGTTCTGCTCTGGATGGCCCCAGCTCTCTCTCGCTTGTGAGTTGGAGTTCAGGTGTAGCTTCACAAGCTTAGAAGTTGAGTGCTGTCTTCTAAAATAATCAGTGAAGTGTCTAGGAAAGGTGCCTGGGCCTAATAGTAACATTTTCAGTTGGCTGCAACCCTGGCTTGTTGAACTGGCACAAATGGATTTATTTATTGGACATAGACTGGCTTTGCCATGGGCCCTGTCTGTATTCCAAGTGGTGACACCATTAGGCAGCCTTTGTGGGGGTGAGAAGTAGTGCCACAGGAGCTGGGCAAGCTGGAAGTGCATTTATTGCCTGCTTAAGCCTTACCAAAGTTTGCCTAAGATGTCTGGCCTCTCTCTCTTTCCCTTTCTCTCCCCCCCCCCCTCTCTCTCTCTCTTTCTCCCTCTCCCTCTCCCTCTCTCCCTCTCTCCCCCCCTTTCTCTCTCTCTCTTTCTCCCCCTTTCTCTCTCTCTC
This sequence comes from Pipistrellus kuhlii, assembly GCF_014108245.1. Lineage (NCBI taxonomy): Eukaryota > Metazoa > Chordata > Mammalia > Chiroptera > Vespertilionidae > Pipistrellus > Pipistrellus kuhlii. Next base: position 181,403,043 of record NW_023425515.1, on the reverse strand, counting down.
TTTCTCTCTCTCTTTTTTGATGAGGTTGCAGTTCTTCTGGAAGAAATTTGCCTTTACCCCTTAACCTTCTATTATGCAGCGAAGAGAGTAGGATTTAGCTATCAAAAATGGGGGTATGAGCTCACAAATGAACTTTTTTCCTTCTTTTTTCGATCCATATTTACTGAAATGTATTTTAGGGTTATAAACTATTCTGTCTCATGTTTTTCCTGACCACTTGCTTTAAATTTATATTATAGCTATTGACATTTTAATAAAATCTCATGAATACATTTGAAGATTTTGCATTAACTTCTTAACACAATTTACTCAGTTCTTCTTGGTGCATCACATCAATTATATATCTGTACTAGAGGCCCAGTGCACAAAATTCGTGCACTTGGAGGGGGGGGTTCTTCAGCCCAGCCTGAGCCCTCTCGCAGTCTGGGAGCCTTTGGGGGATGTCCGACTGCCACCGAGGCGGGAGAGGCTCCCATCACCACTGCTGTGCTCGCCAGCTGTGAGCCCAGCTCAGGGCTTCTGGCTGAGTGGCGCTCCCCCTGTGGAGTGCACTGACCACCAGTAAGGGGCAGCTCCTGCATTGAGCATCTGCCCCCTGGTGGTCAGTGTGCATCATAGCTACGGGTCGTTCTGCTGTTTGGTCAATTTGCATATTAGCCTTTTATTATATAGAATTTTTACCTATGAAGTATCAACCTTCAGCATCAAAGGATTAAGTATATCATTAATACAGGTAGTAGTTATCTATCTAATAAATGCTCCTGCTCTTGACTGGCTTGATTCATTTCAATGTACTTATCACATAATTCATGTAAAACTCATTCAGACACTTTTTAATAACCATATGCAAAAACTGAACTGTATCTTCAAAAGTAAGGTTGCATAGTACATTCACACAATGGAAATTATGCAGCAATGAAATTATTTATAAAAACTTTATAATGGCTTAAGATATATAAACTGTACATGTGTTACTCTGTCACCAAATATTAAAAATATTTACATGTATGAAGAAAGATACAGGAAAAAAAGACAGAAAATAAGTAAACCAAATGTGAATAGTGAGTGGTTCTGCCTGGATGAGAAGATTATGAGTTATTACATTTTTATTCTTCATACTTTTCTGTTGTTGTATGCAGCTTTTTAAAACCATAGACTGGGTACCACTTCTATAATGAAAAATAAACCCAATAAGGATCAGGAATCAAACTATGACCTCCTAGTTCACAGGTCGACGTTCAACCACTGAGCCACACTGGCCGGACAGATCAGTGTTTCTTAAACTGGATAATGCTGGTGCTAACTCATAGGTTTGCTGCAACTGTTTGGAAAACAGTAATTCAGAGTTTTACAAAATTGATGGTAGCAGTTATGAAAATCCTGAAGCATTTTTAAATGTTCTGTATCTTGTGAAATTATTTTATTTTTTAAAATAAACCTTTTATTGAATTTTAACACACATCCACAAAAGTACACAAATCTTAAGTTACAACTTATAAGTTTTCAACATACCTTCATAACCACATCATTTTATATATTTTTTTGTTTTGTGCTGCTATGTCTTTGACAAATTTTTCATAGTACTACTTTTAAAAATACATTTGTTGGTTAATGTTCTGTGGTTTCCATAAATTACATTCTAGGTGTTCTGCACTTTTTGCTCTCATAACTTTATTAACTCTTTGAGTTTTTACATTTTTCGAGGAGCTCTAAAATTTCATTCAGAATATTGCTATTCTTAGTGCATGGCAAAAAAAAAAATTGGCTTTTATCAATTAAAAATGAAAAAAAGTTAATAAGTGCAAATTATTGACATCTAGCCTGTGCAGATTTAATTTTTCTTTCATTCCCAGTGTGGCACACGTTTCCCCCAGTTGGCTGGTTGTGTGGAACTTGATTCCTGTGCCTCTGCCCATGATACAGCTCAGGTTGCTAATCTGAAGAAGCAGATCAGCAGCCAGCAGTAAGTGTGTCAGGCCTAGAAATGCTAGGCCAGCTGGGAGGAACTTTACAGACGTTAGCTTCAGGTGGGGAAACTGAGGCCTGGAAAGTTAATGCTTCCTCAGGGACACAGAGTTGGCACCAGAACTGAGTCTAGAACCCCATTACTAAACCATGCTAAATCCCTATTCTCATCTTAAAATTCACCCTTTCTACTGAAAATGCAACCCTCAGACTGCAAAATCAACTTCTGAAGAAAGATAAATTACCTACCACGTTTTCCAGCCAAACTTCTTAATGGGGATAACTTGACAGCATTTATCTATTTTGGAAAATATCCCTTGGGTTACTTCGGGCAAATGAGGGATGGTGTGGGATGGTATAAATGCCCGTCAGTAATTGTTTAGAGCAGTTCCGGGAGGCCATTCAACTGGAATAACCCTGGCAACAGGGAAAGTGTGGCGTGATGTTGACTTGTGACCCTTCCCTGGGGAGCAGCGGTGTCAGGAGACCTGACAGAGCTTCTGGAACACAAAGTCTCCAGTCTGTGCTCCCCGTCACTGGGCAGGTAGACTAACTACTGTGCCTTCATCAATGTTATATTCCTTATTGTTTTTGAGATTTTGTTTCAATTGGCGAAAGGTAGTTAAGTAAATAAGGCTGCTCTTTAGTTTGCTAAGAGAGGCCAGGGAATATATTTAGTAAGTACTAATAACTGTGGTGGGCCCTGGGGATTTAGTGCTAAATAAAACATGTCTGTCAGGACTTAGTCTGTGGAGCTGGCAATCCCAAGGAGAGATCACCATCGCTTTCCAGAAATCCTTGGTTCTGTTGGTATGTTGTTTAGGGCATTGCACAAATCTCGTCTGAACACACTGATTTCTGCCTTCCTATAAGTTTGTAGAGAAAAGTGTCTTCTGAGTCTCACATGGCAGCCATCCTTGGTCTAACCTCTAGTGCCACTCGCTAACGTTCCATCCAGCAGACCCATTCTATCCTTTCTCACTCTGTTCCTGGAGGACAAGCCTTTCAGAGTCTCTGCCCCTCAAAAATCTATGGCTGCTTCTGCCTTTGAGCTTCTGGACATGTTTTCTCCCTTATTTAGAATGCCCCTCCTCCCCTTTGTTTCTCCAAATCCTGCCCAACCGTTAAGACCCAACTCAGTTCCCATCTTCTCTCCTCAGAACCCATGTGACATTCTACCCATACCATGCTATGGATGATATAACTATAATTCAGCCTACTGAAGAGTGGACTCTGGAGCTAGCCTGTCTGTGTGACCTTGGCCAGAAGCTTTTCTGAATCTAGATTTCTTAATCTTTAAAAACGAGAATAATAATTGCACTTAGCCATAAGTTGTGTAGAATGAATGAGTTCATTGTATTAAAATCCATAGGACAATGCCTGGTACATAAGTTCTCATTAAATATTAGTTATTATTCCTTCTAGCATGTATGTAATCATGGCCTTACTTGTGGTGTTTAACAGTTTTAAGTATTTATTGGCCCCTAGTGAAATTGTAAAGTCCTCTCAAGAAGAAAGTGGCTTGATTTTATACTTTTTGTTGACCTTTTCTAGCCATACATCTGCATACAATCGTTCCCCAATACGTGAAACTAATACTGTATTTAGTAAAGAAAATAGGTGGAACAGAAGAAAGGAATTGAAGAGAAAATATAGGCTTCAGTTCACAGATGGTGTTTTCTTATGATTCTTAGAGCATGCAATTTGTTCTTTTTTTTCTTTCCTTGTCATGAGTCTAATGAGCTCTTCTGTCACACTCACCAGAGTGTGAACATCATTTAGCAAGGATGCTAGAAATTTCAGGAGGTTGTTTCAGACACTGTTTTCTTCTAGGCTTGTGCTGGGATGGAATCTCAGACAGTAGATTCTGATCTATCTGAATATCTCAAAGCAGGTGGGTCCTGAGCTGGGTGTTGCTAACATACCTCCATGCTGAAGGGCATGGGCAATTCACCATTAGGGAGGGGACCTTACCCTTCAGCCACCCTCTCTTTGCCTTTCCCTCCTCCTCTGTTAGCAGCTTAGATGCTCACAAGCACCATCTTTACCTGTCAGTGTTCACAAACATTTGGGGATATCAGAGGTTACCTTCTGGTGGGAAGAGGTGTGGACCCGAGCAGAAGCTTTCAATAAAGAGCCACTTGCAGATAGGAGTTATGGTGATGGCAGGAACTGCCAGAGGCGTCCTCTGCCATTCACCCAGCTGTCTGGGGCTTTAGCCAGGGTCTCCACAGAGCCCCGTGGGTGCCCTCTCTGTGATGAAAATGCTGTGTTTCTTCTCCTAGGCTGGAACAAGACATTAAAAAATTAAAGGCTGACCTGCAGGCCAGCAGACAAGTGGAACAAGAGCTCCGCAGTCAGATCAGCTCCCTCTCTAGCACCGAGCGAGGGATCCGCTCAGAAATGGGCCAGCTCCGGCAGGAGAATGAGCTGCTGCAGAACAAGTACGTGCGCCCATCGGGCCTTCTATGAGCCACGTGGCCTCACTGCTCTTGTTTCCAGGGATTGGAGCACAAGGTTCATATGGCAAAGGGACCGAGCAGAGAGGTTTTCAAATAAATGTATAAAATGTTTAATTTAATACCAGATATCCAACATGTTATAAAATCTGTAAGAACCTATTTCATTTCAACAAAAGCTTATTAATATTGCTATTTTGTCTTCTCTCATTTAATGACTTCTTTTAATTTAAAATAGTTATCAAGCTTTTATGATAATATACGGAAAGTTGACAAGTATTTCTGCCACAATTCGAAGCTCTTGCTCCTTTGAGTGAAAGGTTCCAGACATTGAACTCTATTTACTTTTAATTTCCAAAACTAAATTACATTGAACTTTAATTTTACTTGAAGAGGCAGGCAAAAAGCCAGCTCTTCTGTCAATATGGGTCTTTTTTTTTATTTTTTATTTTATTTCTTCACACTGTGTGTCTGCAGTAGGCTTTGGATTTTCTGGACTTGCCCCATCGAAAGAGTAGTTCTTCAACATTTTTAAGGAATGTAACTCAAAAGTTCAAGCATTATAGGCAAATAACCTCTCCACTGTTTTTGACCCACATATGTGGTGGCTATAGCATTGATACATAGAGAACATCTCACCCTTATTGATATATTTAGATAAACTGACCTTATATTGTTATGTTAAGCTGGGGGTGGTTGTAGGCAGGGAAGGGAATATGGCTGAAATTTCCATCTGAAATGAAGCATCCTATGACCCTACAAGATCTAGTTTGGGATAATCTAGAAAAACCGTCACACAGCTGGAAAGGAAAGTCAGCACCATAATTATTATATTCAGGCGAAGAAAGACATTCCCCACTCACCCTTTACCTCGGTTTCATTGGGGCTGGTTCCATCAGCTGTGCCTTGGTCAGACTGAAGTTCTTCCGATGTGCCTTGGGGCACTTGAATTAGTTTAGCTGTTATATTTCCCTCTGATAGAAACTTGTTTTACCCTATTCTCTGAATGATCTTCTGTAGATAGAGCAGAAGCTAGGTCTGTATCTTGTATGGCAGCTTGCTTATTGGGATTTAGAAATTGTTAAATAATTATGACAGTGTGTTCTATCTGGGCACTCTGGGAGTTGACATTTATGTTTGCTGTTCAAACCTCTTTTTTTACTTTGGCCTTAAAATGACAAAGAGGAACCATGTATTTCCAAGATTCATAGTGGGTATTGTAATGGTAAAACTCTGTGTGATAATCATTTCCATTTAGGTTACATAATGCTGTGCAAGTGAAGCAAAAAGACAAGCAGAATATCAGCCAGTTGGAAAAAAAGCTAAAAGCTGAGCAAGAAGCCCGAAGCTTTGTAGAAAAGCAGTTAATGGAAGAGAAAAAGAGGAAGAAGTTAGAAGAAGCTACTGCTGCCCGGGCTGTTGCATTCGCTGCTGCGTCTAGGTATGTCCGGATCACCTGAATGCTTAATCTGTGGTTGGCTTTCCTGGTACTGAGACAGCCATGGGAATTTGATGCCTCGGGCAGGATTAGAAATACAATAGTCATGCATGAATGGATTGCTTTTAATTATGGTTTTATTAGCTGGCTTAAACTACATCTGTGCAAGTTTGCATTCTCTTATAGCAACTTCATCCTCAGTGATCTCCATAAAGTGGGGGGAGGATATCACCATATGCCTCCCATACCTGGGAGGCAAAGAGCTGCTCATAAAAGGGCTCCTAGTTCTGGATGGTTTGGCCCAGTGCACAAATTCGTGCACATTGAATGGAAATTCATTAGTAGAAATATTTTAATACTGCTATTCGCCCTTTCTCTATGACAAGTGTCAACCAAATTCATGATTGACAGTGACAGATGGAAACACACGAGTGTGATTGGCACCAGTGAGAGCTTATATATAGATAAACTTGCTTAATTAGACTTACTTTCTGATTTAACTAAACTTTTTCCAGCTCAGTGAAGCACTCCAACTTCTCTTTCAGGTAATTGTTAGCAACATAGCAGTAAATATCAACATGAAGCAGATTATTATTGTATATCATGCAGGGAAAACAAAGGGTAAAATATTTAACTGTAGCAGTGTTTGACTGTATTCTGTGCAGTGAGAAAACATGAAGTCATTTTCAACGTCCACCATTTCTTCTTTTCAGTTGGGTCAAGTTTCTAAGCTTTCTTCTTCTTTTTTTTTAATTTTAAATACATTTTATTGATTTTTTTACAGAGAGGAAGGGAGAGAGATAGAGAGCTAGAAACATCGATGAGAGAGAAACATCGACCAGCTGCCTCTTGCACACCCCCTACCGGGGATGTGCCCGCAACCAAGGTACATGCCCTTGACTGGAATCGAACCTGGTACCTTTCAGTCCGCAGACCGACGCTCTACCACTGAGCCAAACCAGTTTCGGCTAAGCTTTCTAAAAATCCATTTTCTAATGAAAAGAAAATAGGATTCCACCAAGTCTCCTATCTACCTACTCCAGGACTTATGTGAGGATCAACTGAGATGAAGCATGGGAAAACGCTTCACAGATATTTGGTTTAAAGTGTGAAATGTTTCCACCGGGCTATAAAGCAAGTTGTGTGCCTGGGCTGAAGAAACTCTAAGGAAGCTAGTTGCTAGGGAGATGAAGTGGGCATTACTATGTGACATCATTACCCAGTGCCCATGGCAACTGTTTCCAGGCTGGGCTTGGCTGTGGACCGCATTTTGTGCCATGGGGTCTTGGCCGTGTCAGCTGCGATTTGGCGGGGTGTTGCTCCAGGTTGGTGGTGGGGCCTGTCTCTCACTTGGGGGAAGCCAAGTGTTGCTTTGTGGGCACCAAGTCCACGGAGCTGTTTCTCTGTCAATGGCCAGCGCACATCATGACAGCTCCTACGCTGAGTGTCTGTCACCCTGGTGGTCAGTGCAAAGCATAGCGACCAGTCAGACGGTCGGACACTTAGCATATAGTCTTTTATGTATATAGATGGAAGAGAGGTAAAATCTTGGTTCCCAAGTACTGTGTACTAACTCTCATGTCTTGGATATCAGCAAATTGTCAAATGTGCTGGAAAGGATGGGGGGAAAGGAAACATAGATCACTCTTAGATGTCATTGAACTTGTGGAGCGATGTAAATTAGGGACCACTTTCTTATACCATTGAAAAGTATGCAAATATTCCAAACTTGATATGTAACTGCTATCTGAATATAAGCAAGGAGAGAAAATAGTTAAGAGCCTCTTTGTTTTTGGCTTCTACTTCACTTTTTTCCCTTTGTTTTTTTGACTAGTGAAGTCACTTGCATTTAGAAGTCAGTTACGGGTTTACAGATGCAGATTGAGGGTAAATCATTATTTCATTTTAAGTTTCTATTGTCATTTGTATCTATGTGGTATAACTCTGGCATTCTTTCTTGAGTTTTGCTTTTTTTAATTTGGTGTGTAATAGCCTTTTTTTGGGTTCTGGCATTTAAAGAATGATTGATCAATCCTCAGCTTACCTTTTAGGAAATAACAGAAGGAGAGGACTCTTTCTCCTGTGTTATCCTGCCTCACCCCAGCAGACTCTGTACTGCAGGTAGCTGAGCTCACTTGGCTGAGCAGCATCTATACAGACACACAGACCCTTTATTAGTCTGCCTAATCCTAACCTAATCTAAAGTGGAGTTTTTGGTTTGTTCATTGTTTGAAGATGTGCAAGCATTTCTGAAGCACTTGCACTTGCAGGAGATTTTTCTGAATAATAATCTAGTGTGGCCTGTGCTGTCCTTAATTCATCTACCACCTACACCCCTCCCATTTCCCCCCCAAAAGTTCACTGAGAAGTATATGATAATTCTTTAACCATGTTGTGTAGTGCCTCTTATACCTGAGAATCAGTAAGTTGGTTTTCTTTTCCTACCTTAATTCCCTTTTGTTTCCAGTTTAGCTTACTTGTTTTGTTTTGATCTTAACCTTAGATGACCCTTATTTGCCATCACTTGTGTAGAGGTCGTTTCTGTTCTTAACAAAATCTCAAGCCTTTGAGTCTCTCACTGGATCTATATTTTTATGTAGGCAAGACACCTATTTTCCCCATCAGGCTGTTTCTGCAATCTTGCCATCATCTTTTGTAGTTTATCCTTATTGTAGCCGTGAGAAGCCACCTAATGCTGTTTCCTTCTGTTTACTCCAGGCCTGTGGCAATCATGATTAAAGAAAGGTGAAAATGTCAAGTCATAGTCCCTCAAAAGTGAAAAAACATTCTGGTTCACTGCCCCCTGCTGGGCTTGTCTGGCTCTGCCTTGCTCAGTTTGTGTGCATTATCTCAAGTCATATGGTTGGGTGGGAAGCTTGTTGGAAACCTCCATTTTTACTCCAGTTCTGTGACCTACAAGCTAGGTGACCATGAACTATTATTATACCTTACTTACCGGTATAAAAGTCTATAATATACCCTATCCCCATAAAGAAGGTAGTGTGGGTCAAGTACCTAGCTTGGTGCCTGGCTCATATTAGATATCCGGTTAATGATAATTATTTTTAAAGAGTTGAAATTATCAAAGAATAGAGAGAATACCAGACAGTCAATACTTGACTGACTTCGGAGTATAGAGAAATACCAATCCTGCAATATAAGTAAACCAATAGTCTTTTAAGTCCCCTTATTTTCTTCTCTTCTTTTCCAAAAGGGGAGAGTGCACCGAGACCTTACGGAATCGGATCAGAGAATTGGAGGCAGAGGGCAAGAAGCTCACAATGGACATGAAGGTGAAAGAAGACCAGATCAGAGAGCTAGAACTGAAAGTTCAGGTAATGGGAGAACCAAAGGCTTTCTCGTACTTGAATTCCTCTTATATGTTGATTGGTGACCTATGACATAATGTGGAGATGGTGCTTTTTGATACAGGCGAATCCCATTGCATCCGAAAATCTCTATGACAAGAGGAAGCTCTAATCTTGTCCAGCTCATTGATGTCATATTTAATTTAGTCAGATTCTAATGCAAGCCAGAAATGTTGATGGTCTTTTGACATGTTTTATACCAGAATTTGAATTACTATAGATTCATTTTATTTTTTTTAGGTTATAGGCCAGATTAAGTATCCTTTGGGATTTGTACAGCTCTTATCAGCCCTAACCATGTCCTCAGGGAATCGACCATTCTAGGTTGCTCTGAGCTTTTCCAGAATGCAGTTCTGTGCAGAACATTGCGAGGAAAGCTGCCAGTGCTGTGAGCGTAGCCAGTTTTGGGAGCCATGTGTACCATGGCCAAATATTTGGCATTGGCACTTCAAGGGAACATTTAAAATGAATGTCATATATCATGAAGTTACTGTAATATGACTCTGGTGGAACTGGTAAGAAATTACTAGCATGTCAGTGGAGTAAAATAGAAGACCTAGAGACAATACTTAAAGTGTGCGGTAAAGGTGGCATCAGAAATGGATGGGAATGGTGAGGAAAAAACACTAAAATTAGAAGGCCATTTCCATCCTACACAAAAAGAAATTCCAGATAAAGAGTTAAATGCAGAAATAAAAAGACATTTTATTTTAAGCTAGGTGAAAATATAGTAGAATTTCTTTAATCTTGAAATGGGAAGACTTTCTAAACAAAAATAATGGAAAAGGTAAAGGAAGGAGACTAAACTTTGGGTGATGAATACATAATGCAATATATAGATGTGTTATAATATTGGAACTTATATAATCTTATTAACCAATGTCAGTCATCCCAAAATTAAATAAGTTAAAAATTACATTGCAGTAAAAAATATAATGGAAGAAATCACAAAGCAAAAAAAAATACAAAATATAAATGAGAATAATCAACTGGGGGAGTATAGATATTGCAACAAATATAAATAAGAAATTAATACTCAATATATAAATTATTCATAAAAAGTGCTAATCTCAAATATACAGAAAAATAGGCAAAGGATGCCAACAGTTAATTCACAACAGAAATAGAAATGGCTGATAAGAACATATTACTATATCCTTATTAATCACAAGACATAGATTAAGATTGAGTATCTTTTGTCTCCTGTGAAATTAGCAAAGAATTTTTAAATGATAATGTCAACCTGAGTGAGCCTACAATGAAACAGGCCTCAAACATTGCTGGAGGGTGTAACTTTCTGGAAAGGTCATCTACTTTTTAAGTATTTCCCTTGTTAGAATTTCCACCTAAGGTAAATACTTTTTAAAATCTTATTGATGATATACATACAGAGATGTTCATCATGGTGGTAATATAAATGCAAAAAAAAAAAAGGAAACAATCTTAACAATAGGGGATTCATTTAATAAATTATGGTACATATATATGTGGGAGTATTATGCAGCCATTAAGAATTACATTTTCATCTGAAACTGGTTTGGCTCAGCGGTAGAGCGTTCATCTGCGGACTGAAAGGTCCCAGGTTTGATTTTGGTCAAGGTCATGTACATTGGTTGCGGGCACATCCCCGGTAGGGGGTGTGCAAGAGGCAGCTAGTCGATGTTTCTCTCTCATCGATGTTTCTAGCTATCTCTCTCCCTTCCTCTCTGTAAAATATCAATAATATATATATATATTTTTTTAAAATTACATTTTCTAAGAACATTTGAGATTATATAAGTTTTTTTAATTCTACAAAACTGAACATATACAGTTATCTCATTTATGTTAAAAATACACATGCGCTTAAAAGACTAAAATAATATGTATCAAATTTTCACAATGTTGGGATTTTGGGTGATTTTCGTTTTCTTCTTTGAACTTGAATATATTTTAAAATTCTCTATAAGAAGTGTGTATATCTCTTTTAAAATGAAGCAATTAAAGTATTTCTACGCATATATTTATGGTTACATTACCAGATGTTTTAAGTGGACTTATTCTGCATTGTGCCCTATTAAAATAATTAACATTTTTACAATTGTTAGTGCAAATGGAGAGAATTTTTGGCAAGTTTGATTACAGTATTACAGCAACATTTGCAACTGGCAGGCAGGAAAACGTTCTTTTTGGTTCTGAATGAAGCTTATGAGTCAGTGTCTTATTTGGAGACAGAAAAATCCAACATAGTCAAATTTATCTAACCTGTTTTTGTATGTTCACATTACCATACAATTACATCCTGCCCTCTACGTGGTGAGGCCTAAACCCGTAGAATGCTAGCATTCTGTGTTCTCGGGGCCAGGTCAATAATAGCAGGACTTTGTGATTCCAGGCTAATTTGTAGACCTCGATGCCAAAATTACCTTGTAACATTGCTCCTTTGATGATATTGACAGGAGCTTCGGAAGTACAAGGAAAACGAGAAGGACACGGAGGTGCTCATGTCAGCGCTCTCAGCCATGCAGGATAAAACACAGCACCTGGAGAACAGCCTGAGCGCAGAGACGAGGATCAAGCTCGACCTGTTCTCCGCGCTGGGGGACGCCAAGCGGCAGCTCGAGATTGCCCAAGGTAGGAGGGCAGCGGGCCCCGGGGGAGGTGGTGTGGCTGGGAAGGCACAGGGCGCAGAGCACTTCAGTTTTCTCCTTAATGGTGTAAGTGCCCGGCATACCGTTTTACGAATTAGAGAACTGCAGTCACTCGGGGTGCTGGTGCAGCAGTTCTGACAGGGTCTGTGGGAACAGGGAGAGGCAGGGACAAGCCAGTCTGGGGAGTCGGAGGGCTCAGGGAAGCTGATGTCTGAGCTGGGTCTTGAATGATGAGGAGAGGTTGGCGCCATGAAGAAGCAGTAGAGAGGAGTGAGGACTAGAGAGGCATATAACAGAAGCAGCAGCTTGCGTGCGAGCCCAGGGAAGCTAGGAGGGCCTGGTGTGTTCAGAGCTGCAGCTGGCTGTGCTTGGCTGGAGAGAAGGTTACAGTCGAAGTGGTGAGTCTGCAGAACTGGCTGTTCACTCAGCAGGTATTTATTGAGACCTACTGTGTGCCAGGCCCTGTGAGAATCCCTGAGGGACCAGACAGTAACAAACATTTTGGTCTTAGGGACCTCTTTACACTCTTAAAATCATTGAGGACCCCAAAGATGTTTTTATAAAAACTGGATTATCTCTATCAACATTTATCTATTAGAAATGAAAAGTTCAGACATGTATTTCATAATTTATTTTAAAATAACATAAACATATTACTTGCTAACGTAAATAACATTTTTATGAAAAATAACTATTTTCAAAAAATTTTAATGAGAAAAGTGACATTGTTTTACATTTAACAAATCTCCAGTTTCTGGCTTAATAAAAGATAGCTCCATTCCCATCTCTTTCTACATTTAATCTGTTGTAATTGCGCTTGCCATGTTGTTTCTGGAAGACCCTTTCATGTCCATGAGGGAATGAGTGTGAAGAAGGCAAGTCATGCCTTAGTGCTCTGGACCCTGTGGGTCCTGTGAGAGGGCAAGCCACGGGGCAAGGCAGGGCCTCCTGCCCTCAGAAAGAGGCAGAGAGAGGGCTTGAAAGGGGAGGAGATACCGGTGGCTTCACGAGGGAGGGGACTCAGCTTTGAAGGATGAATTCTGAGAGCAGAGAATGGCCGGGAAGAACATTGTTACCGGAGGAAATAGTGTAAGTGAGGAAAGAAAGTGTGGGGAATGTCCAGGTGAGCAGACCAGTGACCCCAGTTGGGGGACCTGGAGGAGAGTGGGAGACCCGGAGGACCATGGATGAAGCCATCCTGGAGCACTTATCTCCTTGGTGTTCAGGAGGAAGGGGTGAGAGGTTCTGGCTGTTGTTTTGGAAATCCCTTTCCGACAGCCGTGTGAAAGATGGATTTGAAAGACAGTGGAGGCAGGGAGGCCATTTAGGAGGCTCCCACTGTCCTAGCTAAGAGTGGTGAGTGGGGAGCAGGATGTCCGGACGGGAGGGAAGGATAAGGGTGCCAGGACCGAGAACGAAGAACAGGAAGGTGTGAGGAATGAAGAGAGAGAGTTTGGTTTGGGATGTTTCCGTTTGGAGTTACTTCCTGGACACCCAGGTAAGAGTTCATCAGTCATTGGGAGTTTGGAGCCTAACCTCCAGAAAAGACCAAAACCCCTGTGGGTGTGGGGTGGGATAGAGAAGTTACGAGAAATTAGTGAAGCGTAAGAGGGGCTTGGAATGGTCCAGGTTGTGAGCAAAAAGAGAAGGGAGTTGAGAATTGGGCTTATAGACTCAGGGAAAGCATTTAAAAAGAAGGGTTCTGGGATCCTGCTATAAAGCTGAACTGGACATACACTGGCCTTTTGCCTGCTTGGCCCAGCTCCCTGAGAAGGGGCCACCTCTCTCTGTAGCATCCGTTTACTCCGATTTGCAAACGTGGAAGAGATTTCCCCCTGCAGTGAAGCAACACCTGGTATCCGAGTAGCTGAGGGGAGCTTGGCTTGTCAGTCCAGGAATTCTTCTAAAGCAACAAAGCAGCAGAGAGAAATGTCTTTTTCAAAAGCTCTGGGAATGTTTGCATATTACTGATTAAAGAAATCATATTTAAATTTGTGTAGGAAAAAAAAAAGGTCCAGTGGCTCATGTATCAGACGCTGTAGGTAATTTTATTCACCTGAGGCTAATTGTTCAAAGGGAAGGAGGGCTGTGATGCTTAAAGCTGAGGAGACGCAGGAAGTCCCAGGGAGCAGGTTCATTCTATGGCTCTTTGCTACCGCCTTTCCCACTGCTTCCCTCACTGTCACGCTCAGAATATTCTAATAAGAACCCAACTTTGTAATTCAAATCAAACCCTTGTGTTGTTTTTCTCCTTCCTATCTATATCATTGATTCATCCTGGTTTCAAAATGACTTTCATCTCTGCTGCATCCTTTTAAAAACTATGCGCCGAAACCGGCTTGGCTCAATGGATAGAGCTTCGGCTTGGGGACTGAAAGGTCCCGGATTCGATTCCGGTCAAGGGCTTGTACCTTGATTGCGGGCATATCTCCAGTAGGGGATGTGCAAGAGGCAGCTGATCGATGACTCTCTCTCATCGATGTTTCTAACTATCTCTCTCCCTTCCTCTCTGTACAAAATCAATAAAATATATTAAAAAAAACAACAACAAAAAACTATGCCATCATGGGCAGCTACATTTTAAATATGTTACCATCTTCTGCAGGACTCAGAATGAGTGTGACTCAAATGCATCATCCTTCCTTTCTAAGCATTTAAGTTTCTGAAGTGCTGCTCCTAACTGTTCTTCCTCTAGCGGACCAGAGAGCTCCAAAAAATGATGGAAATCGCATGGGCTTTGGAACGAAGGATCCTGGGTTGACATCCTCCTCTACCTGTTAATAACTGGGCAGGATGCATAACTTGCAGCGCCTCAGCTTTGTACTGGGCTGGCACTAGGGATACCGTGATGAGAGAGAAAAAGTAGGTAGTCCTTGCCCTCCTGGAGCTCATGGCCCAATGGAGAGATGATGAACACAAGCCATCACCTAGTGAATAGTTACAGGAGAGGTGGAAGAGTGTGTAGGCAGGAGTGCAGACTTGAGCCAGACTGCGTAGATTTTAATCCTGGCTCTGTTTGTAACTCAACCTCTATATGCTTGTTTCCTCATCTATAAAATGGATGATACTGATGATAATTTCTGCCTGATAGAGTTGTTGGGATAAATAAATGAGTCTGTATGTGGAAGTACTTAGAACAGTGTCTGGCACATATGTGTTAGCTAATATAATTATTATTAGAGGCCCAGTGCACGAATTTATGCACCAGCAGGGTCCCTTGGCTTGACCTGCAAGATTCAGCTGAAACTGACTCTCCAACATTCCCTGAGGGTTCCCGGATGTGAGAGGATGCAGACCAGACCAAGGAACCCCACCAGTGCATGGGGCTCGGGAGGGATGCAGGAGGTTGGCCAGTGGGGAAGGGACTGCAGGAGGGCTCCAGGGCGTGTCTGGCTCATCTTGCTCAGTCCCCATCGAAAGGCTGGACCTCAGCAACAAGCTAAACTACCTGTCAGAGTGTTTGCCCCCTGGTGGTCAGTGTGTGTCATAGCGACTGGTTGACTGGTCAACTGTCTGCCCTCTGATGGTCAGTGCACATCATAGAGCAGTTGAGCAGCCTTAGCATATTATTAGCATATTATGCTTTGATTGGTTGAATGGATGACTGGACACTTAACATACTAGGTTTTTATTGTATAGGATCATTATTACAAAATGTAAAGTGACAGAAAGGAAAGTTTAGAGTGTGTTGAGAATCTATGAGTTGAGGAGATAGGGTCTGGTTTAAATGGGAAAATTAGGGAAAGCATTGTAAGGAAGTAGAAATGGAAACCCCAGGAGTTAACATAGAGAGAGCAAGGGAAATAGCCCTGAGGCTATTTCATTGCTTGGGTGAAAAACTAAGACTAGTGAGGGAGGGTGTCAAAGGCTCGGCCCATGGCCAACTGGACGGCCAGTTTGAATCACTCAGAGCCCCTGGTGCAGCAGCCACAGAGCCAGAGCTCCATTTACTTTCTGTACGAGGACGTGGGGCAGTTCTGAGGCCTTAGTTGATCTGTGTTTCTTGGTCTGATACCCAGAGATAGCCCACCCTCCCAGCTCAAGAGGGAGAGCCATAGTTTAAAATCATTCTCTCTTTTTTTAAAAAAAAAAAATTGATTTTTTTACAAAGAGGAAGGGAGATTGATAGAGTTAGAAACATCGATGAGAGAGAAACATTCATCCACTGCCTCCTGCATACCCCTGCCGACTAGGGATGTGCCTGCAACCAAGATACATGCTCTTGACTGGAATCGAACCTGGGACCTTTCAGTCCATAGGCCGACTATCCACTGACCCAAACCGGTTTCAGCAAATCATTCTCTCTTAGGCTGCCATTGGTGACTGCTGTGCTCAAACGTGGCTCCTGGAAATTAACCTCTTTGCTTAGTCACACCTGCATAGACAGAATCCCCTTTCACTGTGAAACTTGCCTCTCAGGCCATCCATTGGCTATGAATGGTTTCTGTATTCTCCCATGGTTTAAAAACACACACACAAACATGACAAAGACAGTACGTGGCTCACACACCTAAAATATTTACTAGTTGGCCCTTTACAGGAAAGTTTGCCTACCCTTACAAACCCTGACATCAAAGCTGAGTCACACCCACTTGGGGCTGGCCTAGGAGGGCTTTGTGTTGGGTTGGGTTGCCCTCCCTTCTCACTGACGGCAGGCCTTTGATCTTCCAGGACAAATTCTTCAGAAAGACCAGGAAATCAAGGACCTAAAACAGAAGATAGCCGAAGTCATGGCCGTCATGCCCAGCATAACGTACAGTGCCGCCACCAGCCCCCTGAGCCCGGTGTCCCCCCACTACTCTTCCAAATTTGTGGAGACCAGCCCCTCTGGACTCGATCCCAACGCCTCTGTTTACCAGCCCATGAAGAAGTGAAGGCCGCTGTGTTCTACCCAGCAGTTCGGTTACCAGGAGGCATCGCGAAGGAGCATCTCCGGCAGTCAAGATAACAAAGTTTATATTGTATTTTGTGGGACTGCATATGTTGTCATTTTTAAAAAGGGGGGAAGAGAACATCCACATCTGATTAGACCTGCCCATCAGTCTTTCTTGTAAATTTTCAGAAGACCTCACAGAACTTTGCAGTTTATTTTTCTCGGCCAATGCATTAAAACCATTCTTGGATTTCAAGTAGCCAATTTTGCCTTTTATGTAACCTTACAGTTTCCTCTTGAAGAAAGAAAAAGAAAAAAAAGGGTTTTGCTTCTCAATCCTCTATTTCTGTTTTGTTTTGTTCTTAAATAAGCAAAACCTGCCCATTGGATCCATGTGGGGTGATATTGAAAACTTTGTTTTTAAGAGTGAAAGAGTTAAATAACCTAACACAGTTTTGATTGTATAGTTGAATTCAAGGCGGCGATTCTTGATATTACAGAAAACAACATTTGATTACCCCTCTAAGGACCAAACAGATTGAAGGCGTGTCATTTAAGCTGAGGGGAGAGACTCGGGCGATGAGACTAGATGTGTTTGAAATGTTTCCATTCCCATCAGTGTGTGTAGACCTAGAAAATGGCTAGCAGCAGTCTTGTTCACAGTGCCTTGGGAAAAGACATTTCAAGAGGAAACTCGGTGATTTTAGACTATTTTCCCCCTTTGTCATCACCTATCTTCTTTCTGTATCGAGCTCACTGCGGATCCTGCTGTAAAGCTGGTGGGTGGCTGGGCTGTTCGTCACCACCACGCCAGCACTCTTTCCTGTCACGGGAAGCACCACCGTGCTCCGGCTTGTCAGAGCCAGCCCCTCGGGAAGGTGAGCTGGGTGGTGTCTGTGAACGTGAGACCGCAGTGACAGCTAATAAAAGCTGCAGTTCTAGGTTCTTTTGTTTTTGTTCTGTTTTGTTTTCATTTCATTTCACTTAACTGTGCTTTTCACTCTTCATCATCTTCTGTTTGATGATTTAAAACAAACTTGACTATTCCTCAGCTCTTGTGCCAAGGAGGGTTTTTTTTTTTTTCCGTTTGTTTAAAAAATTCGAAACTCAAAACTGCACAAAGATTTCAGTTTCAAGTGTATATTATACATTGATAGGAAAGTGTTTGCACTGGCAACTTTTGGAAGTGTTTAAGAATCAGGGTGGGGGTGGGGGGAGGGCCAGGGAGAGGGAGGGGCCAAGCAAAATTGTATTTGGAAACTAGGAAAATTAAGAAACCAAATAGATTGGTTTTGCTTCCTTGCCATGGGTTCTGGAAGGACATAGTTCTTCTGAAACTTCCTGTTAATTGGCATGTACGTCTCATTTAAAGAAAATTAAGTAGGACAAGCAAGTCAGCAAAATAGAAGTATTAAAAAAGAATCATCCTTTTAAACACAGGTCTTATTTTGGGATTAAAAAAAAAACAAACTTCTAGCTTTAGCCAGGTGTGCATGTTGCTGCCATTTTGCATTTTTGAATCATCTTGTGTAATTGTCACCATGAAAGTGTTACTCAGAATTGTCATAGATTTTTTTCATCTTTGTGCAAAAACATGGAAAATTGTCACTGACTTTGTGTTGAGGTTTCCCCCATTTTGCTGCCTTTTGGGACACTATTTTCGTTAAATACTTGGTCTTGGCTGCATTTTTTTTTTCCTGTGGGGTTTAAAAGAATAAACATTTTCTTACAGATAAACTAGTTTTCTGCCTTTTTACCTTTTCAGGAGGGCCCAACAAGTTTGATTGTTCTGAATGAACTTTAGATTATTGCTCTGGTTCTCCGCTCATGTCAGCTCCTGTCAGGTGGCTGTGTCCAGCAGACGCAGGAGTTGGCTTCACTTCACGTCTTAAGACATCTCCTTTCTCATTCTCTCTCTCTCCCTCTTCCTCCCCAGCCCTTCCTCCCTCTCTCTCTCCTCCTCTCTCTCCTCCTCCTCTCTGTTTTCTTTTTAAACCAGAGGCCCGGTGCACAAATTCATGCAACAGTGGGGTGCCTCTGCCTGGCCTGTGGGATTGGCTGAAACTGGCTCTTGGACATCCCCTGAGGAGTTCTGGATTGTGAGAGGATGCAGGCCAGGCTGAGATCCCACTGGTGCATGATCGGGGCCAGGGAGGACACGGGAGGTTGGCCAGCCGGAGAGGGACTGCGGGAGGGCTCCAGGGTGTCTGGCGTGTCTCTCAGTCCTGATCTGCCAGACCCAGCAGCAAGCTAACTTACGGTTGGAGTGTCTGCCCCCTGGTGGTCAGTGCATGTCATAGCAAACATTTGAGAGCCTTAGCATATTATTATCATATTATGCTTTGATTGGTTGAACAGACAGCTGGACACTTAGCATATGAGGCTTTTATTATATAGGATCTTTATTGTTCAAAGTATTACATATGTTCCCTTTCCCCCCCCCCCCATTGATCCGCCCCACCCCCCAGCCCAGGCCTTGTGTGTCCATGGGTTATGCATATATGCATACAAGTCTTGAGATAATTACTTCCCATCCACTCACCTTCCCCCTCCTTCCCTTCAAGATTCCACACTCTGTTCCGTGCTTCCATGTCTCTGGATCCACTCTGTTCTTCAGTTTATTTTGTTAATTAGATTCCACATACGAGTGAGCTCATGTGATACTTGTTTACTTTGACTAACTTATTTCACTTAGCATGATACTCTTCAGGCCCCTCCACACTGTCTCAAAGGAGAAAAGAGCCTTCTTTACTGCTACATAGTATTCCATGGTGTAAATGTACCACAGCTTTTTTATCCACTTACCTACTGATGGGCACTTGGGCTGTTTCCAGATCTTAGCTATTGTAAATTGCTCCCTTCCTCTTTCTTTCTCTCTGGTAACTGATTAGAACCAAGGCTGACTTGTCTTCCTGTCCTAAAAAAAAAAAAAAAAAAAAAAAAAAAAAATCAAAAAATCAAGTTAGTGGGCCTGGAAGGTTGTTGGTGAGAAAATCTTGAGAGCAAATTTCCTTCCTGTTTTCCAGAATCTTGTCCCACTTTGTGACCAATACCCTATGGGGTTTCCTCCTGCTGTGATCCACATGGACCTCCAGAGGAACCACACCCAGTCCTCCCGTGTTCCTGGAGGCTTTGTTTTCGTCTTCTGAGAAGCCAGTGCCTCTCTCAACCCTGTTTTCCTCTCTTGGCCATTGTTACCATTGATCTTGGCTCCAGTTTTTTAAAATTCTGCTCTTGGATCTCACCCATGTCCCTGTTGCTGGATAGCCCCCTACGTCTCGGCTGTTTAGGGTCTCGCAGACACACAGCACGGCAAGCAGAGTTCCCAGCGGAAGCACTGTACCTTGGCTCTGTTACCTTTGCCGTCCCTGCAGATATGTCTGCCCATAGTGTTCTCAACAGCACGTTCTTTCCCACCAAGGGAATTTCCAGTTGTCTGTCTTTTTTTTTTTTTAAATCCTCACCTGAGGATGTTTTTCCATTGATTTTAGAGAGAGTGGAAGAGAGAGGGAGAGACAGAAACATTGATGTGAGAGAAACACATCTATTGGTTGCCTTCTGCATGAGCCCCGACCAGGGCCAGGGCTGGAGAGGAACCTGCAACCAAGGTACATGCCCTTGGCTGGACTCGAACCCGGGATACTTTGGTCTGTAGGCCGATGCTCTATCCACTGAGACAAACTGGCTAGGACCGTCGTCGTTTCTTTAGGCTCGTCATAAAATAGTCCCATGTCTTAGTACTTTACAATTTATTACATGCCATAAAGCAGTGTTGGCCATTCTGGACGGTTAAATATTCACCTAAAGAGCAGCAGGGTGTGTTTTAACTGGCCAGATGACCTCGTATTGACATCTCCCAACTTGGCATAAGGAAGAAGCTATCCTGTGTGTCCATTCTTCCTGTGGCCATCTATCCAGGAGGCCCTAGAATAGGGGCGTCAAACTCAATCAGAGAAGGGGCCAAAATCTAAAATCCAGCCTAAATCGTGGGCCGAATGGTTTACTGAACAGTCATAAACTGTCATTGTGATGGAAACGCAGCGGAGTGCAGTGATGACAGCGCGGTGCGGGCCACATTGCAAGGCCTGGCGGGACGGATTTGGACCACGGGCCTTGTGTTTGACACATGTGCCCTAGAAAATGAGAATGAATAGTTGCTCTTGGCTCCTGGCCAGGAGGAAAAGAACAGCCTTTCTCTGCCCGCCCCGGTCTCCCATGCTCACCCCCCTGTGTGTACTGGGCTAGGGCAAGGTACCTGGGAGGGCTGAGCCTTTCTAAGAGCTGGGATTAGATTGCTTCTGACAGAATTCACACAGTACCAGAGGGGCTGAAATGATAAACTGGAAACCTACCCCAAAGCCGATGAAGTGAAGTTCAAGTAGTAAACGGTTTTCACTTGAGCCACAGCAGCTCGACGGCTGAGGTTAAAGGGCCCCTGAGACCCACAAATGTCTGTTTCCTGTGACTCTCAGCGATGTTTCCTGCCGAGCTGGCTTCTTCTCAGGCCAGCAGCACTTGCCCAAGGGCAGGCCCCACTCTGAAGGTCTAGTCCCGTGGTTGGCAATCTGCGGCTCTTGAGCCACATGTGGCTCTTTGGCCCCTTGAGTGTGGCTCTTCCACAAAATATCACAACCTGGGCAAGTCTATTTTGAAGAAGTGGCGTTAGAAGAAGTTTATTTATTTAAAAAATATATTTCTTGCCCTAACTAGTTTGCCTCAGTGGATAGAGCATTGGCCTGCGGACTGAAGGGTTTCCAGGTTCGATTCTGGTCAAGGGCATATACCTTGGTTGCGGGCACATACCCAGTGGGAGGTGTGTAAGAGGCAGCTGATTGATGTTTCTCTCTCATCGATGTTTCTATCTTTATCCTTCTCCCTTCCTCTCTGTAAAAAATCAATAAAATATATTTAAAAAATATATATATATATTTTAATTAATTTCAGAGAGGAAGGGAGAAGGAGAGAGAGATAGACATCAATGATGAGAGAGAATCATTGATCGGCTGCCTCCTGCACACCCCTGCTGGGGATCGAGCACACAATCTAGGCATGTGCCTTTTGCTGGAATCGAACCTGGGACCCCTCAGTTCGCAGGTTAACGCTCTATCCACTGAACCAAGCCAACTAGGGCAAGAAGTTTAGGTTTAAAAAATTTGGCTCTCAAAAGAAATTTCAATCATTGTACTGTTGATATTTGGCTCTGTTGACTAATGAGTTTGCCAATCATGGGTCTAGTCTGTTGCAGGCCAGCAAGCCCTCTACACAGAGATGAGCGTCTGCTTCCAGCTCTGCCATCGCCTGCTCTGTGACCTCTCTTAACCTCTCTAGGCAGGTGCTGTTCCCTTACCTTCAACAAGTAGTATTCCTGCTGGAAGGAGTTACTGTGGGAACGGAGTGAAATGCAAAAGTGCTCTGCAAATTACCCAGGGCCTCCCGGTGGAAGCCCAGAACTGTGGCCTCAGAGTCAAGGTGAGGCAGGGACCTGGTGAACTCCTGCTCCTGGTCAGCTCCACCCCCACCGCCTGACTCCTCGGTGGAGCTCCTCAAAAGTGTGATCTGCAGCTTCACTCTGGGCATCAGCACCTCTGGGACCCCTTTCCCAGACACCCAGCCCAATCTGAATCTGTATTTCAACAAGATCTCCTGGTGACGTGGTTGCCTATTAAATGTTTGGAAGCCCTAGTGCGAGCTGCTTTCCTGACTCTGGGAAATAGGCCTCTGGGCTCCATCTCCGGCATAGTCAACTTTTAATGGCAACAGGTGCTGAGTCCCCCAGGGCAAACTGAACGTAGGGAGGAGGGAAGAGGATATAAGAACAAAGAACTGGATGAGGGCCAGCATCACGGTGGAAACCCCTCAGCTGCCTGCCTCACCTAAAACGTCCCAGTCCACCTTTTTTCAATGGCCCAATGGGAGGCAGATGAGGAAGCAGATGACCTTATAGTGCTCAGCCAATGAGTACCTGGAGGAGGGGCTGAATAAAAAGGCTGCGTTCGCTACCCCTGGTGTGCCTGTGGACGGACGCCCGTTCTCGAGAGCTTACTAAAAGTCTTGTTTTCGCCATACTTCTGTCCCCAAGTTCGTTCTTTGAATTCGGGCAGGTGAGCATTTCTCACGCTAGCTCGAAGGCTCCACACTGTCACTCTCGAAGGCTCCATACTGTCACTCTCTTCCGGTTCAGAGAAAGCCACCCCTTGGGCTCTGAAAATTCAGAATTTAGAGCTTCATTGAGGAGGGGCACCTGGAGATGGAGACCTCCTTAGGGTTTACACACGTTTGTTTCTCTTTCCTCCCCATGAGAATGCAGGCTCCAGGAGGGCAGAGACTTCCTGCCTTTTTACTGTTGTAACCCCAGAAGCTAGAACAATGACAGCCACACAGGAGGGATCCAATAAATATTATGGAACGAATAAGGCTAATTACTAGGTTAGACGTGTCATCGGAAATAACGTGTCTTCACTGAATCAGAGCATCTCTGTCATCGTTCCAGTGAAAAATAGAAGGAGAGGGGGGCATATTTATCGGGACGTCTTTCACCTGCCTATCTCCGGTTTCTGCTGAAACCCTGTTTTCCTTATCACATGTTCTCCACCAACGCCTGCTCCACGTAGCCAGGTGCAGAGATTCCCCGACAGCTGCGTAGATTTACCGAGAGTAATTACTTCTCTGTCAAGCGACCTGCTGGGGGCCTATCCATTCTTCTCCGAGTTGGAGCCTCAGACCAGATTGGCCCACGTGCTGGCCCGGCTGCATCTGGAGTCCCCGTGGGGCGTTTTCATGGGGTAGTAATTGAATTAGAGAGCATTTCCTCCAGGAGGGCATCTGGCGCAGTGGATGTCTCCAGGATCTCCTTCCATCTGCCCGAGGGGCCAAACTTCCTCCTGGCCTCCCTCCTTCGTTGGGCTTACATGGTTCCTGCTTTATTCCTGTATCAGTGGTTGTTTTACATTCCTTTGCCTTTGCCTGAGGTTCAAGTCTTACGTCCCCTCTGGATGGATTTGCTAGGATTCTGGAATCACCCTGTTATTTTATTTTTTTATTGGTTTTTCACAGAGAGGAAGGGAGAGGGATAGAGAGTCAGAAACATCAATGAGAGAGAAACATTGATCAGCTGCTTCCTGCACTCCCCTTATCGGGGATGTGCCCGCAACCAATGTACATGCCCTTGACCGGAATTGAACCTGGGACCTTTCAGTCCACAGACCAACGCTCTATCCACTGAGCCAAACTGTTTTCAGCTCACCCTGTTATTTACAGTGACCAGACGTCCCGCTTTTGGCGGGACAGTCCCGATTTTTAACAATTTGTCCCACGTCCCGCGGCGTTCTAAAAAAGTCCCGATTTTTGGAAAGATTCTTTCCCAAAAAGTCCAGATTTTGAATCTTTCGAAAAATCGGGACTTTTTTAAAACGCCGCGGGACGTGGGACAAATTGTTAAAAATTGGGACTGTCCCGCCAAAAGCGGGACGTCTGGTCACATTACTGTTATTACACCTCTGATCTCTCTCCTACGAATCCCAGGCTGATTCACCATTCCCTTCTCTCAGCCTCGGAGCTGTGCTGACACATGACCGGGCACCAGGTCCATTCTGATCTAGGAAAATCGTTGTCGAACTTCAGCGTTCACCAGGGCTGCCTGCCCGAATGGCTTGTGAAAGCCCAGATGCCTGGCTCCACCTCCGGGTTCTGACTTAGGAGGTCTGGGGCAAGGCCTGAAAGCTGCCTCTAACAAGTTCCCAAGTGGAGCTTAGGCCTGGGACCCCACTTTGAGAACCACTGACTTGAAGAGGAAGGGCTGACCCTGGGGCCCACCCCACCTAAGCCAATCCCTGCAGCTGCCACCAGAGGGCACATGCAACCTGAGGGAAGGTCTTTCTTCACCTCCAACAGCCGGCTGAGGTTCTTCCTTAAGATTTCTTTCTCCTTCACTGTAATTGTTGTTCCTATGTATTAGGAAGAAGAAATAGGGATTTAAAAAATGACGTGGATTCTCCTAGTCTGTCTCTAATACGTATCAAAGGCCTGCTGGGCCAGTCTTTTGAAGGTACTGAGAGACTGGGCCCTTCAGCTTCAAGGTGGGAGGCTTAGCTTGCAGGCACCTGCCCACCTCTAGCTGGGTGCCCACCTCCAGCTGGGTTCCCACCTCCAGCTGGGTGCCCACCTCCGGCTGGTGCCCACCTCGGCTGGGTGCATAAACAGGGAGGCTGTGACAGAAAAGGAACCCAGACTCCCAGGCTGAGAGCCAGGAAGCCACCACAGGGCCACACACCAGTAGTTCAGGGGCCAAAGCCCGAGGCAATGAGGTCCACCCTTCCTGTCCCCTTTCATTATCTCCCTCCCCCATGAGCTCCGCTTTAAGAATTTTACCTACAAACAAGAGTAGCTACAGGTATAATTTGTGACTATTAACATTAGTCCAGGGCGTGACTTCTGATTGGTGGAAAGCCAGAGAATTCCACCTTTCAAGTCACCTGTGCAGCCTCTTTGAGATGTCAAAATAGCTCTGGGGATTCGTGGCACCACTTCCCCCGCCTCTCTCTACCTGCCCCTGCCCCACCAGTGGAAACTGAGGTCACCGCTGGAGCCCAGCGTGTCCTCAAGCCCCAAAGGAAAGGTCCCGCAGGGCATGGCAGGCATCGTGGCAGGCAGTCTGGGGCCTTCTGTGGGGGAGGCCCAGGGGGGAGGCTGCTCTGGGGACCCATGGGCCCCAACTTTAGAGAACAGGCTTCCCTGTGAGAGCAGAGGGGTTTGATGTGACACCACCCCCCCCGCCCCCAGGGTGCTCTCTGTTGTACAGCAGTTGAGTCAAGTCACCCAAGCTCTGTGCCTCCCTTTCTTCATCTGTCAAATGGGAATGATGAAAATAGTCCCCAGCACACGGTGCTGCTGTGAGGATCAGCAAATCTGCACCTGCCAGGCACTGTGGCTGAGATCTGGGGCAGCTGACAGATGAATGGGCCCTGGGCTCTGCCTGGAACTAACCTTCTGTGTGGCAGGCAGTCCACAGTTAAAACCCAATGGAGGCCCTAACTGGTTTGGCTCAGTGGATAGAGCGTCGGTCTGCGGACTGAAGTGTCCCGGGTTTGATTCTAGTCAAGGGCATGTACCTCAGTTACGGACACATTCCCAGTAAGGGGTGTGCAGGAGGCAGCTGGTCAATGTTTCTCTCTCATTGATGTTCTTGCTCTCTGTCCCTCTCCCTTCCTCTCTGTAAAAATCAATAAAATATATATTTTTAAAACCCAATGGAGGAGAACCGTGTATATGGAAAGTCTACTGTACAGATGGGGATGACGGGGTGGTGAGCAGCTACTGCCAGAGCTGGGCCGATGGAGACGAGAAGCAGGAGCTAGCACCATGTCCCGGCTGTTTCCAGTACGCCGAGTTGGCACGGGGACATTTGGAACAGGCTCCGGTTGTTGTTGATCCGAGCCAGGCGGAAGAGGGAGGAAAGGCCGCCAGAGAGCCCAAGGTTTTGGGTAAACAGACAGATAAAAGTTAAGGGTCAGGGGGAAAAAAAATTAAGGGTCAGGGAAGAATGGAACAACTTGTATCTCAGACATTTTTTCCCTAAAATACTATCTTAATTTTTAAAAATTATGTAAAATAACATAGAAATGTAATTCTTTAGAATATTATCTTTTTTTTTTTTTTTTTTTTTTTTTAAGAGCTCTTTCAAATCACTTTCCTAACCGGCAGGGAGTCATGCTATGAAGAGAAGATTCAAACTTGGTCCCGTTAAGCGGGATGCTATCAGGATAGCTTCAAGCGAGCATGAATGAAGGTAATGACGACACTGGATTCCAAGGAGCAAGGGTGGGCAGGAGGCTCAAGGCTCACAGACCGAAAAGCTTGGTTTTGGAAAGTCCCGGTGGGGTCG
This sequence comes from Pipistrellus kuhlii, assembly GCF_014108245.1. Taxonomy (NCBI): domain Eukaryota; kingdom Metazoa; phylum Chordata; class Mammalia; order Chiroptera; family Vespertilionidae; genus Pipistrellus; species Pipistrellus kuhlii. The sequence goes on along the minus strand of NW_023425515.1, from coordinate 181,376,430 downwards.
CAGGGGGCAGGAGTGATAGGAAATTTTAGGGACCCTCAGAGTACAGGGTGTGGTTGCTGAGTCATCAGCACCTTGAGATGTTTCTTTTCTTTTTAAATGTTGTATATACATATTATTCAGTCTTTTTTTTCCACAAATTTTTATTGATTTCAGAGAGGAAGGGTGAGGGAACGATAGAGACATCAATAATGAGAAAGAATCATTGATTGGCTGCCTCCTGCAACACCCCACACTGGGGACTGAGCCCGTAACCCTGGCAAGTGCCCCTTGATCGGAATGGAACCTGGGACCCCCTCAGCCTGCAGGCCGACGCTCTATCCACTGAGCCAAACCGGCCAGGGCATTGAAATGTTTCTTGATGGTGATTCGGTGTCGAGAGTATTTGTCGTCTGGGAGAAGCGAGCAGGAGGGCAGGACAGGTCTGCTGTCCCACGGGAGGGAACTTGTTCAGGATACAGACCCGGCCTCCCTGTTCACTGAGGCAACATGGAGAAACATGTCGCGGAAGTGGGGGGTCCCAGTTCCATCGACAGTTCAGTCTAAGGGCCTCACGCGTTTTGAATTTTATCTTTTTCGAAAAATTAAATTTTTATTTTAGTGGAGATTGATATCTGTTAGAGCAGTCAAACGACACCACCACCAGGTGGCAGCATACTAAAGTCACAGGTTTGCTTTATTTTGTTTGAGATCAACAAAAGGCTGCAAGATCAATCTTTAGACATGACCAGAGATACAAAAGCCGTTCCCTTTCCTCCTCCTCTCTCCCCTCCCCACTCCCACCTCCGCCACCCCTGCTAACACCACCTCAGCTTCCACAGTTGAAGGTTCCCAGGTCCCAGCTTTTTGTCTGAGCCCCACGGGCTCCAGTTTCCCAGCAGATAGGTTACCTGCGGCTCCTCATCTCAGGCCCTTTCCCAGCCTGGAGAGCGGTCCGTCCGCCTCCAGCTCTCCCTCGGGCTAGTGCCTCCCCGGGCGCTCAGCCCAGCCTCCTTCGTTTGTGAGAACTGTGGAGTGCAAATGCTGCCCTTGGGCTGATGTGGGTTCCATCCTGGTTGGCCATTACTGGGTGTGGGCATCTGGCCTTCTCCACGGCCTCGCAGACTTTAGTTTTCCGTTTGAAACATGGGATGGAGACTGGATTCAGCGAGAGATTTCTTGTTCTTCTTTCTGCGTGCCTTTCCACAGGAGTGGGAGTGGGTAGAGACAGGAAGTGATGGGGAGGAGGGGGATGGAGAGGGCATGGAGGCCAGATGCCATCCATTGCGCTTCCTTCTTGGGGCCCCTCTGCAGAAATGGCGAAGGCCCACCCCCGTCGGGAGCTCCCTCGCAGCCCCTGGTCCCCATCATAGTCTAGCCCAGCGGTCGGTGAACTCATTAGTCCACAGAGGCAAATATCAATAGGACAATGATTGAAATTTCTTTTGAGAGCCGAAGACCGACTTCTGCGCATGGGCTGCAAAGTTTTAATCGCACTGCAGTACACACCCACACGTGGTATTTTATGGACTAGCCGCACTCAAGGGGCCAAAGAACTGCATGTGGCTCGCGAGCCGCAGTTTGCCGACCACTGGTCTAGCCAGTTCCCTCTTCCAGACTCTGGTCCCCAGCGCCTCATACCGTTTTATAATCCACATAGGTCCTCGCCCTTCCTCTGGACCCAAGAGCTCTCGACGGGCTCACAGAGGCGGCATCCGGGCACTTGGGAAGCGGAGAACTTTCCGAGCCGGACTGCCCCAGCTTTGGCAGCCACCAGGGCCCGTCCTTGGGCTCAGGAAGCCAGCCTTCCCGCCGATGCTGACTTCCTGGATCCTGTTGTGCAGCCTTGGCCGAGTCATCGATGCTCCCTTGACCCTCGAACCCCATTTGTAAAGGGGAGCCCTCCGATCTGGTCCAGCTCCAACCACATGCCGTGGGGCTGCTGAAGGGGTGAGGGGGTGGGCGTGTCCTCCCGCCCCTGCCTCCTGGGAGCCCCAGGACCCTGCTGCAGGAGCGCCCCTTCCCTTGGGAGGCGGTCCCGGGGGGCTCCGATGCTCCCCCACACGCGCTGTGGGCATCCGGAGCTAAGTGCCATATTAATTATTACCAGCTCCCTCCGGGAGGCAGATTCAAAGTGAGGTCACCATGGAAACCCAGACGTGGGACCACATTTAAAGTGCTCACCATGTTCCCAGCAAACCACCTCTCCGCAGAGGAAAAGAATGGAGCCTCACTCCCTCTCCTCGGCGCCTCTGGAAGGAAAGCCGGGAGCCCCCCGGAGCCCGGAACCTTCCTGTAAGAGCAGGCGAGGCGGGGGGCTGTGGGGAGAGGAAATGACAACGAAGGCTCTGGCCGGAGAGCCAGAGACTGGATTCTAGGCTCAACGTCAGCGCCATCTTATCGCCAGCCCGGGGCTGGGCTCTGCCTTCTCGGGCCTCCAGGACAGCTTCCACGTAGTGTTTCTTCAAGGACCAAAGGACCACACACTGGTATTGGGGAGTGGGGGTTAAGGAGTGGGGGGACCACAGGGTTTGCTAATCAGGCTTCCAAGACAGAGAGACCTGGATTCAAATCCTACCTTCGCCCCCCAGCAGCTGTGTGACTGGGCCCGTGACTCCACCCCTCCGAGAGTTGGCTCGCTAAAGACGGGGGTGTTGGTGAAGTTTAAATAAGATCCATGGAAGGCACAGTGCCTGCACACAGTAGGCACTGCTGTCATTGTTCCTGCCACTTAGTAAGTGTCCAGCGTGCCAGGCTCTGAGTTGAGCAAGGTACCCAGGACGGCACCACATCCCTCCCCTGAGACAGCGCTATTATTAACCCTACTAGAGGCCCTAGGCATGAAATTTGTGCAAGGGGCTTCGTCCGTCCGGTCTAATTAGCACATTATGCTTTTTTTTTAATTTTAATTATATAATAGACTGAACAGATGTAGAAACTAAGTCAGCGAGGTGGACCAAGGTGAGGCCTGGATTCCAACCCAAGTCTGTCTGCCTCCAGAACTCAAGCCTCTATCTCTTCCCTGCTTGGCCTCAGGAGGACACGAGACATGTTGAGTGCCCAGCACTGTGTGTGGCACATAGTAGGTGCTCATTAAATAGCTGAGCAGCCATAGGCACATCCAGTTTTCATGTCATGGCCACTGTATTGCCCCCGACCCCCCATCTTCTGGGGTTTGGTGACCCTGAACTGGTGGGTTTGAAACGTCCATGGCTCGGGCAGTGATGAAGGAGTTAGAGATAGAGACCCTGAGCAGGACCCCTCTTCAGCCACTGCCCAAGGTGTTGCTGTATCTATCTGTGTCCTAAGGGCCTTGACTAATATTCTCACCTGCCCCTTGGGCCCTGGCTGACCCCACACGGCTTGGACACAGTTGGCCAGGAGCTGCCTCTGACCTCATCCCACCCTGGTTACTCTGGCCTCGGATGCCCCCCACCCACCCCTTATGCTGGGTCAGCATCCCACTTGCCCGCCAGCCTCCCCAGGCTTTCCAAGGACAGAATGAGGTCAGGCCTCCGGGTGATGGATGGATTCATAACAGCCATTCCTCCCACCAGCCCATTAGCCCTGCTCTGACCCAGGCTCCTGTAGGGGCCAGCATGAGCCTCATCAGTCAGGGGAGCACAGTGAAGAGGGGCAGAGAGCACCCTCCTAGCCCGCTCAGGGTCCTCCGGAGCCCACAGCAGCTCAAAGTTGAAATCTTGGGACGTGGACCCCCAGCTTTAGCCCCTCTCCTGGATGGTGGCATGTCCTTAAGCAAGCCGCTGCTCTTCTCCGAGCCTCAGTTTCTCCATCTGCAGCATGGAGCGGCTAATTCCCACTGCTGTCTCCTGGGGCTGCCGTGGGAACCGAGCCAGGAGCCGATGTGGTCTCGCTGTATAGATCTCCGAGCTCACAGAAGAGGTGGTTCTGGGAGTTGGCAATCTTACCTAAGTTGGGTTCCCCCAGGAGCGGACTAAGACGGGGATGAGAGTTCCCTTGGGTGGGGACCCCAAGAAGCACTGGTGGGAAGTGGGGAAGGGAGCCAGGGAAGGAAGACAGCGATTCAGGGTGTGCTGATGGGCAGGCCGCAGCCGGGCAAGGGGGTAGGGGGTGGGGCTCAGGAGACGGGTAGAGTGGGCTTGGATTTGTCCTCGCCAAGAGGTGGTTAGGCTGCCGAGACCGATTTGGCTCAGTGGATAGAGCGTTGGTCTGCAGACTGAAAGGTCCCAGGTTCGATTCCGGTCAAGGACATGTACCTTGGTTGTGGGCACATCCCTGGTAGGGTGTGTGCAAGAGGCAGCTGATCGATGATTCTCTCTCATTGATGTTTCTAACTCTCTATCCCTCTCTCTTCCTCTCTGTAAAAAAGTCAATAAAATATATATTAAAAAAAAAAAAAGAGGTGGGTAGGCTGAGCTGTTTGTCCACCAGCTCCCAGCCACCTGTGGCTGAGGACTGCTCCTGCAGACTGCGTGCTCCAGCACTTCCGGCCAGCCCCATGAGGGGGCAGAGCAAGCCCCCGGGAGAGGACGCCCTGGGGCTGTGGGTGGTTACATAGGAGATGTGAGCAGGAATGGGGATGCTGAAGGGCTGCAGGCAGGGCTCCACACACGTGACCTCACTCTTTGCCGCCCTCACATCAACCTTAAGACGGAGGTAATAGGATTAGCCCCGTTTTGCAAAGGAGGAACCTGGAACTCAGAGGTGAGGTCCCCTTGCCCCAGGCCACACAAAGGGTGGGGCTGCAGGGTCTTTGGTCTTTTCACTGCCCCCAGATCAGCAGGTCCCAGGGGCCTGTGGGCCGCAGCCAGCAGCTGGTAAATGTTTGACAATGGGAGGGAAAAACCCCACCAACTCGGCTTACAGTGTTTGCCGGTTGCCATGGTGTACATACTCCCACCACGGCCCATGTCATGCTACCAGAGCGACATCTGTCACTGGGCTCAGAGTTGGGAAAGGATGCTGACAATGGGCTCTTGGAGCTGGTATGAGCTGGCTCCTGCAGCCACTGGTTGGACCGTTTTTGGTCTCATCTCCTACCCAGCCTGGCCCCCAGCACCACTCAGCCTGAACATCTCTCTAAGGGGCAAACATATCCCACCTGTCCCTTTGCTGCTGTCAGTCTTCACCCTGGAATGCCCTTTTCCTCCTCTCCTGAGCCCGTCTTACCTTTTCAGAGCCTGCTCTGGTCCTACATCCTCCAGGCTGCCTTAGTCAGGATCAGTACCGCTAGCTGCTGTAACAACCCCATCCTCTCAGGAATGTAGCCCAAACTAAGTCTGTTGCCCCTAGACCTGCTTCCTCTGCAGGTGGTGGTGGCGGTGTGTGTGTGTGTGTCAGGGGAGGGGCTCTTGTCTCTGCAGCCACCCAAACCCATATTCTTTTCACACCTCATGTCCAAGTTCACCTCCAAGGGGGAAAGGTCACGGAGGACCCACAGGTTTTCTGGCCGGGCCTGGAGCCGGTGTCCATCTCTTCTTCCAGCGGTGTGGGCCAGAGCCGCCCCTCCTCACGGCAAGGGACCAGGCAGGGAGGTTTACCTGGAAACGAGGTTTTCCTCCAAGGAGAAAGTGAAACCATGACAACAAATCAAAGCCAGCTTCTGCTTCTACTCCCACAACTCCCACAGCCTGACCAACTTCTTTCTTTTCTAGATTCTTCCAGAACATGCCGTCCAGAAACTGTTTTCTTTGGGTTTGGACTCAGACTGCCCAGCGTGGTTACTGAGTTGGTCTTATCTGCCTTCATAAACTCATCGAGATGGAGCTTTGAAAGGTCTCTAGAGACTGGGCTCCCAATGCCTGCTTCAGGTGTGAGGCGCCTGTGGTTTTGGGGTTCCCGGGCGTGATAATGCAGGGGTAGGAAGGGCCCGCAGCCAGAGTTTTTAATTAGCTATGAGGTAGGGCGGATGTACAGCTCACACTGGAACTGCCGGCCGCGGCGGAGTCGGCACCCCAGGTGGCGGGTTGTGGGATCAGATTGGGCCTGGGTTCAGCAACCTCAGCGCCTGAGTTCTGGCTAGGCGAGCATTACAGAGCCAAGACTCAGACTCTCAGAGGACGCTGTTTGGAAAATCACAGAGGTGGAAGAAGATATTTGTAGAAGAAATGGGCTTAGGAAACAGTTCAAGGTGACCGTGCTTGGGGTGAGGGGGGAGGGAAAGGTGGGGTGTTGGGGGGAGCATGCCGGGTCCTCTGTTCTAAGGGTTTTAAGGGTGGAGATTTTAAGGGAGGTCCCAGGTGTGAGAATAAACAAGTCATCTTTTCTGTCAAAGAACAGTTTAGACGGCCGCCATTTTGGACCACGTGACTTGGCAGCTGCCATGTTGGCAGCCCCCTCCCCTGGAGGCCGCCATCTTGAAACAGCAAGGGCCAACCCCTCCCTTTGAATTGGCCTATTGCGAAAGACTGTGCCCCTGAGCTCCAATCAAGAGCGAAGGACAGGTCACGTGCGTCAGGGATTATAAAGCCAAGCAGACCGACTGCTCGGTGTGCACACGCTTCTAGACCATGTGTGCGCACCCTTTTACGTAGAGGTATAGATGTTTGCCTTGCTGCCTGGCTCCCGAGTGTTTTGTGTTCTACCGAAACCCCTGACTTGGGGGGCTCGCCTTATTTCTAACATGGGGGAAGATCTCAGTAGAATATTCAGCAGATTTCCAGCTGTGTCCTTTCAGGGTCAAGGTCTCCACGGACTGATTGGTCGGCACCAAACACAGCTGGTCCTGAGGTCAGCCTTGGCCTTGGTGTTACTTGTCTGGTTTTGCTGCTTTTCTCGCCCTGGAGATGAAATATACCTGAGGCCTAAATGTTATCTCTAGGAATGAGAGGTCAGGGGGGTGGTCCAAACCACATGATCAGCCACATGACAGGGGAGGAAAGGTCACCCTGGGCTGGCCCCGCAGTCGTGTTGCTAGGCATCTGGGGCTTTCCACCATGGTGACCTTCTGTGCCTGAGCCATCGTCCTTGCTCTGCTCTTATCTGACTGGCTTTCAGAGAACCACCCATCCGGTCCAAATGTCCCATTTCATGGGTGTGGAGCCTGAGGCCTGGAGAGGCGGAGGAATTCACCCTAAGCCATGGTCCAAGTTAAAACTTGACCTGAGATTTGAACCCAGGGCTCCTGAATTTTAACCCCGGGCTCTGTTTACACGCTATGGTATAGCTGCCCTTAAAGACCTGACTGTCAACTCCAGCACAAGACACTGGGAGATGTTGAATCTGTCTCTTCCAACTACTTGGGATCTTAGGCAAGTCTCTTTACCTCTCTGAGCCTCAGTTTCCTCATCTGGAACATGGGGATGATGATAATAATACCTATCCCAGTGGTCGGCAAACTCATTAGTCCACAGAGCCAAATATCAACAAGTACAATGATTGAAATTTCTTTTGAGAGCCAAATGTTTTAAAACTTAAACTTCTTCTAACGCCACTTCTTCAAAATAGACTTGCCCAGGCTCTGGTATTTTTGTAAAAGAGCCACACTCAAGGGGCCAAAGAGCCGCAGGTGGCTGGTGAGCTGCCATTTGCCGACCACGGACCTATCCCATAGCGTGGTTCGAAGGATAAAAGGTAAGAAAAGTGCTCAGGGCAGTATCTGGGAAGTGTGTGTGTGTGTGTGGGGGGGGGGGTGTCCTCTTCTCTACACACATGCCCTATTGTACACACACATAAAGGCTACAAACTCGGAGGGGTGATTGACAACTACCGCAGTGTTTCCCAAAGTGTGGTATGCGTACCCCCAGGGGTACGGGAAGAGTTTGGTGGGGGTACGCGTTGCACCGGAGTTTGGTGGGGATATGCACTGCACCGTGCTTAGCTGCGCCTAATTCTACGTTCTCATGAGTACGAGGGGTACTCAGCGTTATGGAAATTATAGAAGGGGTACACGTATGTCAAAAGTTTGGGAAACACTGAGTCCTAGAGGAATAGACAGGGAAGGAAAAGACTGTACAGAGAGCGCAGGGCCTTAAATGGGATTTAAAGAGGAAGAAGGAACTGCGGGTCGGTGGTCCAGTGCGGCTGGCGTGCAGAGAATGAAGTGAGCAGCCCGGGTGGGAAATCCTTGATAAATACTTGCGGACGGCTCCGACTTCCTGCCGCGGTGAGCGATTGCTCTCCAGGAGCTTGGAGGCCTGTGGACAGAGCCTCCAGGATGAGGCTCTTCCAGGAGACAGGCTCCTCTGGGCCACGTTTCAGCCACCGAGCAGCCAGATTTTTTTTAATGACAATCAGCTCTCAAAGGGTGCATGCCAAGACCTTGGAAACTCCAGTCATACAGCTTGATCTTGGTTGCTATCCAATTTGGTGCTTAACTAATTGTTTCAAAAATATCCCGAAGCTGTGTGTGCGCACATACAAGCCTGGGCTCTGCTCCCGTGCACAGGGGCGGCGGGGGTCCCGCCCCCGGCGGAGAGCATTGGTCAGGGGAGGCTGGGCTCTGCTCCGTGCACAGGGGCGGGGGGGGGGGGGGGGGGGTTCCCGCCCCCGGCGGAGAGCATTGGTCAGGGGAGGCTGGGCTCTGCTCCGTGCACAGGGGCGGGGGGGGGGGGGGGGTCCCCGCCCCCGGCGGAGAGCATTGGTCAGGGGAGGCTGGGCTCTGCTCCGTGCACAGGGGCGGCGGGGTTCCCGCCCCCGGCAGGGAGCCTCGGCCAGCGGAGGCTGGGCTCTGCTGCGGTAACCATCAGCCCTGCGTCCCAGGAGCTCAGAACCACAAAGGTCTCTCTCAGTCGCGCTGCGTGTCCTCCGTGGCTCCGCTGGGGCGCTGCTGTGGTCGGCCCCCGGGCCACAGGGCGGAGGAGTTGCTGCCCGCTCAGTTGTTGCTGTGCCCCGTGAAGGAGGGAGAGGGAACCAGGGCTCTGGAGGTCTCACTCCGGCAATGAAGGACTCTGCCCGGCAGGGATTAACACCTTTGCTTGAGACCAAATGCAGACACCACCTCACTGAGGCAAATCCTTGGGCCCATCTCCCTCCCTGTTTGCATAAAGGGTATCAGAACACTTTCTAGCCCTGGCCACCGTTGCTCAATGGTTAGAGCACCCGCCTGCATTCTGAAGGGTCATGGGTTTGATTCCTGGTCAAGGGCACCTATCTGGGCTGCAGGTTCTCCCTGGCCTAGGTCGGGGCATATGTGGGAGGCAACCAATTGATGTGTCTGTCTCACATTGATGTTTCTCTTTCTCTCCCTCCCTCCCTCCTTCCCTTTCTCTCCGCCCCCCCCGCCCCCTTTCTCCTTCCCTCCCTCCCTTTCACTTTCTCTAAAATCAATGGGAAAAAACCCTCTGGTGAGGATTTAAAAAAAAATGAAAAAGAATGAGAAGGCTTTTAAGTTTTCTCCGATCCCCTCCTGCCAGACAGGTGAGGAGCCTGGTGTGTGAGGGTGTGGAGGGACGGAGGGCTGGTGTGGGGGAGGCTGAAGTCACAGGGGGGAGGTCCCAGCCGCCTGATACTTCCTGTGTTTGTTCTTGGGACCCAGCTGTCACCACAAACTGCAGCACCAAACCCACTCGCTTCCCTCCACATGCGCCCACCCCCCTCTCCTCCCGCCAGTGGCGTCTCGCTGGGACCAGGCCCCTCCCTCTCCCTCCGCCCACAGAGCGGGGTTCCCTCAGGTCAGGGATGAGGCTGCGGCCTGAGACGGACCAGCCCCTCTGGGAGCCATCGCTGTAGCCAAGCCCGCAGGCTCACTGAGGTCACACCCACTGACGGCGCCAGCTCCCCTGCCGCCGAGGTTACAGGGAGCCCCCAGGCCGAGGCTGGGGTGCAGCTCAGGGTCCATCCCCGGCCCAGAGCTCCTCCCGCCTCATCGACAAAGGTAGCTCTTGCCTGATCTCTCTCTCCGGTGGGTGCCACCCATCGTGAACACCTTTGGGACCTCTGCTAACCTCCCTTTGAAAAGGGAAACTGGCCGAGACCAGTTTGGCTCAGTGGATGGAGCGTCGGCCTGCGGACTGAGAGGCCCCAGGTTCGATTCCAGTCAAGGGCACGTGTACCTTGGTTGCGGGCACATCCCCAGTGCGGGTGGTGCAGGAGGCAGCTGGTCGACAATTCTCTCTCATCGATGTTTCTAACTCTCTATCCCTCTCTCTTCCTCTCTGTAAAAAATCAATAAAATATATTTTTAAAAAAAGAAAAAAGAAAAGGGAAACTGGCCCTCAGATTCAGAGCCCGAAACGGAAGAAACTGCTGGATCAGCATCGTCCTCATGCGATGGCTCAGCTCCGCGTATGGCTAACCCTGCAGGTTCCGTTCACACAGCACCCTCGGAAAATAAATTACATAAGAAACAATGAGTCGGTTTACAAAAACACAACCACCCAAGAGCCATCAGCGCAGGCAAAAGTGAAAGTGGTTTTGAATGCGGGCGAAGTCTGAGAAACGCAGGCCGAGGTTTCCAGGCTGGGAGGTGGATGGGACCCGGGTTTCCTCACCTGAGAGGTGAGAGGACCCTGGCCTGGAGGCCGCAGCGCTGACCCCGAGGCCCCGAGGCCTTGTCTCCAAACGTCCCGGTGCCAGGCTGCTGTCTGCAGAGCAATCTGGGAGCCTTGTGGTGGCCCGAAGGCTGGCTCCTGGGCGGAGGCCGCCCGGGGTGAGCTCAGCAGCCTGGCCTGGGGCCACTGAGTGGTTTGTGGCTCAGGACCTGGGAACCATCGGCCTCCTCTCTTCCCACGACTTCCCCCTCGCGTCTCCTACAAACCCTTCCGATCACAGGGCGTCTGGTTACCCGACCTTCCCCGCTCCCCGCCCACCCGCTCGGGTCACCGTTCCAGGTGAGGCTGAGGTTCCTCCCGCCTGCGCCTCCTCTTCCAGGCTCAGCCCCTCCCCTCACCCCCAGGCCCTGGCTCCGCGCTGCTGACCGAGCAGCCCTCAGCGAGGCTGTGGTGGTTTTCTGGCACCTTCCTTTAAAACACCATCATGGCCCAGCCCGTGCGGCTCAGTGGTTGAGCGTCGACCTATGAACCAGGAGGTTGTTAACGTAAAAAAAAAAAACATTCAAACCTGTAAAAGAATTTTTATGAGTTTATTTGAGCCAAACTGCTGACAATTGCTGGGAAGCAGAACCTCAATGGGTTGCGATAGTGCTCCGGAGAATGGTGGGTTTCATCGGTATTTATACACATTGCAATCAAAGGAAGGGACGTAGGTGGGTTACATGAAATCCATTGGTGATAGACTAGAGAGGCGGGAGAAAGCAAAGCAGGCGGGGAAGGGACCCCTGGGACTGGATAAAAAGTAAAATGATGGACACATACTTAGGTGGGTGCAGGAACAATTAACATGATAATGAAGGAATTTGTGGTATCTGTCCTGGCGCCCACACATTTGGTTGTGCCCGCAGGAGCTCCGGAAAAAGGGAAGTTACAAGTTACCCAGACATTTTAAGGGTCTGTTATGGATGCAAAAAGACAGGTGGGCTCAGTTAAGGTAAAGGTTGACCTTGTCAGTGAGGATATTGGCCTAGGACATAACTACCCACCATAACTGCTTTTAGTTAAAGTTTAATTTCAGACCATCCTTAGTGGTTACTTTAGGTCTCTGAGTTTGCAAGACCGCCTGCAGGCCTCCCTTGAGCTTGTCAGGTTGATATGTGGCCCCTTTCATCCACAAGGTCATGGTTGAATTCCCAGCCAGGTATGGGGCGAGCAGGAGGTAGCCGATCAATGACTCCCTCTCATCATTGATGTTTCTGTCTCTCATTCTCTCTTCTTTCCTCTCTGAAATCAATTTTTAAAAAATAATTAAAAAATAAAATAAAACTCCATCGCGACCAGCCCCTATGTCTGTGAGAACCCTGGAGGACTGGGCCAGGACTAGGGTGAGTCTGGTGGGCTGCGGAGGGCACAGGGCTTACAGAGGCCCCGTCCTCAGGGGCCACCTGCTGGGGCCTGATTCGGCGGGGGCCAGATATGGCAGGGATCTCCCTTTTCCAAGTCCAGCACAGAAAGAGAGATGAACAAACCGGTTCTAAGTGGAGGCGGCCAGGGATTGAGAAATAATAGAAAGAAAGCAAGATGCAGAAATAGATTTAAAAAGCTTGGAGAGAGAGAGAGAGAGAAAAAAAATAAAATAAAATAAAGAACAAATGGGGGGGAGGGCGGAAAGCTGGGAGCTGGGTGGGACGCTGCTCCCTCTGAGGGAGAGGCAGGAGGAGGACAAGCCCTTGCAGCACACTTATTTTATACCCCCAATACCAGGAAGTAACACCAAAACTTAGGATCAAAGGAGCTTATTTGCATTCTTGAGTAGGCCCTAGCATTCCTAGTGCTTGACTGGATTTATATAACCAGACCCGCCCCTGCCAACACGGGGGCTGATATGAAGGCCAAGCTGACAACACTGTCCGCCATCTTGGGGAAATGTGTATCCGAGATGTGGCTCTGCCAGTCATCTCGGACTCAGCTGACAACAATTTAAAACAACGCCCATGTGCCTTCCCGGGCGGCCCTCTATAGCTACCCTGACAGCAAGGGCCTCCTTAACCTGTGTGCCCTCCGCACGTCCCTGCTCTGCACAGGCTCCAGCTCTGGGGCAGGACAGAAAAGAAACGTGTTCTCACAGCAGCTCACCCCTGGAGATCGTACCACATCTCGGGCTGATGCCTGAACACACTGTCTGCAGTGGGAGTGTGGCTGAAGGAAGGGGTGTCTGAGCGTGGGGGCTGCGCCCACCGGAAGGTGCACCTCTCAGTATTCTGTCCACCTATAAATGCTTCCAGTACTTCCTACAGGGGTGTCCACTGTGTTAGCGGTGGCCCTGGGGCCCATGAAGAACACGTGATCGGAGGCGCAGGGACGCGCCCCAGGACAATAGCTGCTGAGCTGCACCCCTGCGTCTGATTCTTAATCTTCCTTTGGTTTTGTTTGTTGTTTAAAGTATTACATATGTCTCTCCTCCGCCTCCCCCTCTTCACCATTGATCTTTCCTCGGCCACTCCCATGCCCCAGGACAAGCCCACCACCCCAGTGTCCGTGTCCATTGGTGATGCTAACATGCATGCACACAAGTCCTTCGGTTGATATCTCACTCCCTTCTCCCCCCCCACCCTCGCCCACCCCTGCCTTCCCTCCAAGGTCGTTCCCTTTGCTCTTTACCGCTCTAGTAAAAGCTGTCAGAGGACCGTGTCCCACAGGCAGAGGGGAATCCAGGACGGGGCGTCCCTTTTATGGACTTTACTCGTCTGCCCGGCGCAGGCCCAGCAGGGCAGAGTTAATTCCCTCCTTAATGTCGGTCAGCCGCTTGGACTCGCCTCTGATCCTGCGTCTGTCTGCCCCGGACTGGGAATTCCTGGCGGGCACAGACCGTGTCCTGCAGCCTCGGGCTCGTCTCCAGCCCGGCGCGCCGTGTCCATGTCACCCATGTCCGTGTCCTGGGACCAGGAGCTGGGGCTCCGCACCCGAGGACAGAGCAGTAAATAAGACACAGGCCGTGAGCCAAGAGCAGCTAAAAGCAATCCCAACCATGACTTGTGTCTTTCGGATACTCTTTAAAATCCCTGCCCCTGATGAAATCGGTTTGGCTCAGTGGATAGAGCGTCGGCCTGCGGACTCAAGGGTCTCAGGTTCGATTCCGGTCAAGGGCATGTACTTTGGTTGCGGGCACATCCCCAGTGGGGGGTGTGCAAGAGGCAGCTGATCGATGATTCTCTCTCATCGATGTTTCTAACTCTCTACCCGTCTCTCTTCCTCTCTGTAAAAAATCAATAAAATGTATTTTTAAAATTTTTTAAAAAATAAAGTAAAGTAAAATCCCCGTCCCTCCAAGTCCCTGATCCTCTTTCTCCCACTTTCTGGCTTCAGGCCCTCTGTGACCCAAAGCCTAGAGACCAGTTTGTCCAAAACCCAGCGTCACCTGGCAGAGCAGGAGCAGGTGTTGCGAGTCCGCTGGTCGTCCTCCAAGCCCCCCTCCTCCGCTTCCTCCCTGGCTCGCGGTGGTGCCCCTGGATGGCATTTCCCAGCCGCCCTTGCAGGCGTGGCCACAGAACTGAGTCCCGGCCATGAGAATGCGATTGCCAGGGACCGGAGCCTCTTCCAGGCAGGCTCCCTCCTACGCTCAGTGCTGCTGAAATCAGACGCGGCTGCCACCCACAAAGACCACAGCCTCGAGGGGTGGGAACCTGGGTTTCTGAATGACTGCGTGGAGCAGAATGCCTCCACACCTGGCACATTCTCCCCAGGACCGTTGTGTGAGCGAGAAACGCATGTCTGTGTTCTTTAAGCCGCTGTGTTGTGGAGTTTCTTTCCCTCAGAGGTCAGCTTTCCCCCCTCACTCTCCGAGCAGGGGAGGGAGAGATGCTGGCTGAGAAGAAGGGGGAGCGGAGCCTGGGACCAGTCCCCCGTGACAGCCCTGTGCCACCCACTCCCACAGGACAGCTCTGTGCCACTCACTCCCCAGTGACAGCTCTGTGCCACCCACTCCCCAGTGACAGCTCTGTGCCACCCGCATTGCGGAAGGACTGAGTTGCCGGGGGCGGTTGCCATTGCAGTGAAGGTGACTGTTTCTTGTGCAACAAAAGGGGAAGGGGGAAGAACGGGGTCACAGGTCATCGGGGTGCGGTGTCGACAGCGCCTCCAACGCAGTAGAGGCCACCTCCATCTCGCCCAGCATCATCTGCCGGAGGCCCTGGGCCCCCGCGGCCTCCCCGGGGGAGAACAGCAGCCCCTCAGCTCACCGGGGCCTCCCCAGGCGCAGTGGCTGGTGTGACCGAGGTCACCCTGGCCTCAGAGGCAGAAGGGGCCGAAGGAACCCCAGGAGAGGATCGGGTGCCAAAAAGGATTTGAAACTGGAAGCAGAAGGGGAAGCCAGTGAGGGAACTTCCGGAGGCAGAAAGATCGAGTCAAGAAGCCGCCTCCGAGGACAATGGATGGAAGTGAGCGAGGAATTCCCGGAAGGAGAGGAGCTGTGGCACCTGTGGACCCCTTGCCGCTTGCAGGGCAGCAATCACTCGCCCTGGCAGCTGGGGGCTGGCGGAGGCAGAAGGACGGAAGCTCCAGGTCTGAAAACCACCAGGATGATGGGGACGAGGCCCACAAGTTAAGCTGCAGAACCTTGTGCAACAGGAGTGAAACCTGGGCTCTTGTTCAGAAAGCAGAGAAAATGTGTCATTGAAGGCACACAGGAGACTTTCTGCTTCTTCCTGTAACCTCTCCCTCTCCCTCTCCCTCTCCCTCTCCCTCTCCCTCTCCCTCTCCCTCTCCCTCTCCCTCTCCGTCTCCCTCTCCCTCTCCCTCTCCCTCTCCCTCTCCCTCTCCCTCTGCCTCTCCCTCTCCTCTCCCTCTCCCTCTCCCTCTCCCTCTCCCTCTCCCTCTCCCTCTCCCTCTCCCTCTCCCTCTCCCTCTCCTCTCCTTCTCCCTCTCCCTCTCCTTCTCCCTCTCCCTCTCCCTCTCTCCTTGGCACTGTGATTTTTATTTGCTATTTAATGTCACTCAGAGTAAAGAAAAAGTGAAATTTAAGTGATTAACATGAGTTTTATCATTCATCTTTATATTGTGCAATATTGGTTTTAAAGGCAAATATCAAGAGCATTTAACTCACATGTGGAATCACAGAAAATACATAATCTGTATCTCATGACTCTTCCCCCAGGGTGCCCGAGCTGCCAAAGAGGCAAACAGGAAAATAACCGCTCCCCAAACCCCTCCACCCCAACAGAACAAGGGAGCTAGCGCTCCTGGGCACAGGGACACCCTCAGGATAAAGACTCAGACACCCAGGGGCCCGGCCCACCACCGGGACACACCCACTCCTGGCAGCCCCCAAACGTTTTCGAACTGCCATTTCAGGGTGACCTCCCTTCCCTCATCCTGAGCCTGGGACCAGGGTCCCGCCAGGCACAAAGACAGCCACAGTGGGTGGGGCCCGGGGTACTCATGGGCCGGGGAACAGGTGGCAGGTGACGTACGAGCTGAGGCCAAGCCCCCAGCCCAGGCTCCCTTGACCCATCCGACTCACTCACAAAATGCACCGTCAGAGATACAATCACTGAGGACTCCAGACAGCGATGGAGGAGGCCAAACGCCGAGCCTGGGCCTCCTGAGCACAGCGCCCTGTCCAGGGGCAGCTCCGGGAGCTGGGCTGGGAGGAGGCGAGCTCCTTTTAATCGGAGTTCAGAAAAGACTGTGTTCATCCGGAGACTGTGATGTTTGCACGGAGACTTGAAGAAGGAAGGGGGTGAACCGCTCGGGTTTCAGAGGGAGGCGTGTCCCGGCAGCGGGAACAGCGAGTGCAAAGGCCCTGAGCTGGGCATGTGGCTGGTGTGTTCAGGGCACACGGGAGGCCCCTGTGACTGTGTCAGGGTGAGGTTGCTTCTGCTGCATCTGAGTTGCTCACGGCCCCTTGGGTGTGGGCTTATTTAATCACCAAATAATCCTACCAGGTCGGTATTGATGGATCCTCCCTTCCCCCAATGGATGGACGGAGTATGACGTAACCTGCACCTGCAGCCTGGACGTTCCCGAGCACCTAACCGGGCACCTTATATGGACTGGACATTGAACCACCTGCCAAATACCCTAGGCCCCGATTCCTAAGTCCCTAAGTGCCTAATCATGTGCCTTATATGAATCCATGTCAGCGCCTGCCGAGGACCCTAAGCCCCTTCCCTTCCCTTTCCTCCCCTCAGAAGGCGTGTTCACTCTGCACGTGTGGCTGTTCTCCCCTGCGAGACAGCCGGGCAGGTCCGTCACCTCCAGTGAGGCCTGTGGTCCTGGTTTCCGGCCTCTCTCTCATTCTTTCAGACATGGTCCCTGCTGACTTTTCCAGGAAGGAGACAGCAGCCTGAGCAGCCTGTTCGGAGGGGGAGACACTCAGCCATGCTCTCCGCAGGCCTCATGAGACAAGCGGGAGCAGCACTCAGCTGAGCCAGGCGGACGGCCCCCCCGACGGGGCGGCTTCTGGGCAGACACTGGATCGAATCCCGTGGAGGCACATGGAGCACCGGGTCCTGGGGAGGCGTGACGAGGCCCCGGCGTGAACGGGTTACATACCTGGTGACGTGGGACAGGCTTCCTCGAGGGCAGGTTCTCAGGTCCTCCTATCCACATCTCTGAGCCCCACCCGTGGATCCAGAAGCTCTGAGGGCGCTGCCTAGGAATGTGAGTTATTGGGGAGCATACCAAAGGAACTGTGGCCGGAGGGGCAGAGGCCAAGGCATGGGTGGTGGCTGGAAAGGGGGCCCCAAGAGCAGGGTCTGGGGTGGCTTCCGCTGGCCTGCCACCTATGACAACGGCTTCCTGTAGAAGGTGGCCTATCTGCTGGGTGTTGAAGGGGGTGGAGTGGGGTTTGCAGGGTAGAGACCTGGGAGATAAGGAGGGACCATTCAAGCTGAGGGAACAGGCAAAGATTTGGAGGCCGGGGGTGCTTGGAGGAGAGGAGGAAAGCAGGGAAGAGGAGCTGTACACAGACTCTCTGTGCTTCCCACTATGACCAGGGGGACAGGATGATTGCAAATGGGCCCCTATTGGCTGCACGGGTAGCCCCTCTCCCCTTGCCTAAGCTCCCAAGATGGGTGGATCAGCTGGGCCCACTGGCCCAACCTCTCTTCTTCCTTCCAAGGGAGCACATGTGTCAAACACAAGGCCCGCGGGCCAAATCCGTCCCGCCAGGCCTTGCAATGTGGCCCGCACCGCGCTGTCATCACTGCACTCCGCTGCGTTTCCATCACAATGACAGTTTATGACTGTTCAGTAAACCATTCGGCCCGCGATTTAGGCTGGATTTTAGATTTTGGCCCCTTCTCTGATTGAGTTCGACACCTCTACAAGGGAGAGATGGATGAGTGATTCCACGGCTTTTGTCCCAGAGGCCAACGGGGCTGGAGGGCTGGTGGGATGAGTGGGCTTCTGTGTGGGTCAGGGCTGACCTCATGGCCTTCCCGGGGGGCAGTCTATCTTCCAACTGGGGCCCCACGCCTGCGCTGGCTGCTCTTCTGCAAAGGCAGGCACACCCCGAGGGGCCCCGGAGCTGGGTGGTTCACAAGAACAGATGGTTCCATATTCAGGAACTTTGCAAGCTGGTTGTTAAACTTTTGGTAACTTAAAATTAGACACAATAGATGTATTTAGACCATGGATATTTATGAAAAAAAGAAAAAAAAAATCAAGAACTTTTGTAAAACACAAGGAAAATGACTTCCTAAAGAAGAAAAATTCCAAAACCTAGGCCTAGTTTATTAGGAGCCAAGACATAAAATTACTGGGTCAAATTGCTCTGCGAGCTCTCAGCCCTTCATTTCTGTGTCCATGTTGGTAGAGATGGGCTCGTGCAGGGATCTCTGTGGCAGGCAGAGTTAGGACAAGTGCTCTCACAAAAACCCTGTCTTGTAAACGAGGAGTCCGTTGCTCAGAGAGGGGAAATGGCCTGCCCGAGATCACACAGCTGGTGGTGGCAGGGCTGGGACTCACACCTGTGGCTGCCGGCCTTACTGCCCTCAGCCCCTCTGGCAGGTGCGGCCCAGTCCCCCAGCAGAGCCTGTAGCCTCGTCCTCCTCTTACCACAAGGTCAAGAGCCCTGAAGACAGGGACATGCAGCCAATGTAAGAGGGAAGCTTCCCTGCCGAGGGTCCCACTGCAAGAAAGTGGCAGCGGCAGCGAGTCTCCAGGCCTCCTGATGCCAGTCTGTGCTCCGTTTCCCCATTTTGCCCGCCTCTGTGTCTGTGTGGTGCCCTCCAGGCCGGACAATGCCAAGGAGAGCAAGGGAAAGAGAGGCAAGAAGAGGCAGGGAACTCATCAGTTGCTTTGTTATTCTTTTTTTTTTTTTAATTTCTTTACTGGTTATGGTATCACATAATTGTCCTCATCCCCCCATTCCCATCCCAAACCCCTCCCCATGTATGCTCCCACCCCCCGTTGTCCATGACCACTGGTTAGGCTTATATTAAGGTGACCAGACGTCCCGATTTTGAACAATTTGTCCCGCATCCCGCGGCATTTTAAAAAAACTCCCGACTTTTAAAGAAAAATCGGGACTTTTTAAAAATGCCACAGGATGCGTGACAAATTGTTAAAAATCGGGACTGTCCCTCCAAAAGCGGGATGTCTGGTCACCTTAGCTTATGCATGCATACAAGTCCTTTGGTTGATCTCTCCCCTCTTCCCCACCCTCCCCTTTCTTCCCTCTGATGATTTGTTATTCTTTTTTTTTGTTGTTGTTGTTAATATTCGTTTCTTTTTATAATTGTTCATTCCTTTTTTTAAAAATATATTTTTTATTGCTTTTTTACAGAGAGGAAGAGAGAGGGATAGAGAGTCAGAAACATCGATGATAGAGAAACATCGATCAGCTGCCTCTTGCACATCCCCTACTGGGGATGTACCCGCAACCAAGGTACATACCCTTGACCGGAATCGAACCCGGGACCCTTTAGTCTGCAGACTGACCGCTCTATCCACTGAGCCAAACCAGTTTCGGTGATGTTTTGTTATTCTTAAGTAGCTCAGCAAAATCCATTGCGGGAGATCCCCCTGTGGCTGCCCAGGCATCAGAGGAGGCAGCTGCTGGTCCTGCCAGGATGGCCCTCAGGAGCGCCTCCCGCCCCTGTAGGTGCTGCTGCTTCTCCCCTGGCAGAGGGCCATCCAGCTGCTGGGCTCGCCCTGAGAGGCCCGGGCAGACCTTGCTCCAGGCCTCTGCGCCAGGCCCTGGCCAGCTGCCCCAGGGGACACCAGGGCGCCTGATGGTCTCCAGGCACGCTCAGCTGCTGGAGAGGCAAGCAGGTTCACCAAAAACCATAAAAAAGAGCCATCACCAGAGTCAGCACCTGGTGTACCAGCTGAGCTCTTGCCACAGGCCAGGCACGGGGCTAAGCATTTCCACATGTTGTCCCGCCGAAGCCTTCTGCCGCCCTCTAAGGCGGCTTTCCCCCCTCGGACACACACGGAACCTGAGGCTCATTGAGCTAACGTGTGTGTGTGTGTGTGTGTGTGTGTGTGTGTGTGTGTGTGTTGAGGTGGGAGTGAGGTGTGAGGGTAGCTGTGCCTGGGGGTACTGGGGGTGGAGGCCAGCTAGGTGTTCTGGGCACAGGTAGGGAGGCTGGCAGAGTTGAGCAGGCAATCCGGGGGGATGTTTCCGGAAGAGGAAACAGCGTGGAAAGCGGCTGAGGGGGAAGGGTTCAGAGGCAACAGGTTGGGGCTGCTGGTGGTGGAACACGCAGGCGGAGAGGCCCTGGAGATTGGGTGAAAGGGCAGAGCCAAGTCTAAGCAGGAACCCCCTTGGGCTCCTGACTCACAGTAACCCAGGTTCCCTCTGATTCCTCGGGAGAGGCCGTCTCAGACCCGGTCCAAGTGGGGAGGAGGTGGCCCCAATACCGCAGCAGGGAGTGAGGTGGGGCCTCAGGGTCTGACACAGCCTGGATTACCCACAGCTCAGGCTGGGCCGGCTGGTTCCAGTCCCGAGAGAAGCCCCTTCCCTGAGGGCCAGCCCAGAATTATGGTGATGGCCACTCCGTCTTCACTGTTTATCCAACACGTGCCGAGCAAAGCTCAGGCCTGTGGAGACACATAGGAAAGGGATTGTATTTTATTATTATTTTAAAAAATATATGTTTATTGATTTCAGGGAGGAAGGGAGTGGGAGAGATAGAAACATCAACGATGAGAGAAAATCATTGATGGGCTGCCTCCTGCAATCTCCCCTTCCTCATTGGGGACTGAGTGCCCCTGACCGGAATCGAACCGGGGACCCTTCAGTCCTCAGGCCGACTCTCTATCCACTGAGCCAAACCAGTCATGGCAAGGGATTTCAGTTTTATTAAAATATGTAACATATATAACATTTACTATATGCCAGGCATACTTCATAATACAAAAGATGTCCCAAACATTAACTCTTGTAATCCTTACAAACGCCCATGAGGTATAATCCCCATTGAAAGAACGAGAGAGAGGCCGGAAAACCAGGACTGCGGGAGAAGGGCCTGCCGGGCTGTCTCGCAGGGGAGAACAGCAACACGTACAGGGTGAGCATGCCTTCTGAGGGGAGGAAAGGGAAGGGATGGGGCTTAGGGGACTTGGCACACACTGATTGGTGGTTTCATATGAGGCACATGATTAGGCATTTAGGGACTTGGAATTGGGGGCCTAAGGTATTTGGCAGATGCTGATTGGTGGTTCAATGTCCAGTCCATATAAGGTGCCTGGTCAGGTGTTCAGGAATGCCCAGACCACAGGTGCAGGTTACATCGTACTCCATCCATCAGTTGGGGGAAGGGAGGGTCTATCACCCATCTTATTTATTTATTTATTATCCCCATTTTACAGGTGAGGAAACTAAGGCTTATAGATTTAAGCAACTTGCCTAAGGTCATAAAGAAGTGGAGGAGATGTGATCCGAGGCTCCAGTATCAAGGCGTCTAACCACCGTGCTTTGCTAGTGGGAGAAAGAATACATACCCTGATGTAAAAACTCACATTTCACAGATGGAAAAACTGAGGCCTATCCAGACGAAGGGACTGGCTGGCTCACAGGGAAGCAGGGAGGACAGATCACCTGAGTGAGAAAGCAGGGCTCCTGATCCCAGCCGAGGCTCTGTCCTGGTTCCCACTGCAAGCCCAAGTGACAGCTGGAGAGAAGCTGAGAGCCCTCCTGGCTCCCTGGCACCTTCTATCTCCTGGGGGTCCCTTAAGGGCCCAGCGGGGGAGAAAAACAATAAGACTACAATTCCGACACCATTTTCTTAAGGACAAAAGCCAGTTATGCCCACCGTTAGCCTCCCTTTCCCTTTAATTGCCCCCCCCCCTTTCTGATTACCGAAGGATAGATGAGCATTGTAGAAAATTTCCCAAAGATCAGATAAAAAATTTAAAAAAAGAGAGAAGAAAAAAAAATCATCTTAATATTCCTTCTTGGATACTGCTATATTTTCGAGATTTCTTTGCTCCCTTTTTTTTTTTTTTTTTTTTTTTTTGACACATTCAAGCTGGGAGGCCAGAGACTGGGTTTCTTGTCCTGGCTTGCTGTGTGACCTTGGGCAAGCCCCTGGCCTTCTCTGGGCCACATGTCACCTGTGAAATGAGAGTTTGGACATGGTGCCCTCAGAGGAGGCCCCTTGCGGCTCTGACCTTCTGTTACTGCTTCTGTTTCTGGAACTGGCAGGAGGGGCACAAGCAGGCCGCCCGTCTGCGGGAGATGCACGGCTGACAGCTCGCAGCACGTCACCTCCGGGAGCCTGTGCCGGCCCTACAAACAGCCGTTATTGCCGGCCCCGCGTTCCCAGCCTGCCTGCTTCACTGGGCCCATATGGTGCCCCCTGCCAGCCGGACGCCACCAGCTGCCCTTCACCGGCCAGCCCGGAGTGACTGCTTTTCCAACAGGCTCCAGAACGTTCTCTCTACTGTCCCAGGACCCAGCTGACTTGGGGTAAGAGAGATGGGGAGGGGCTTAGCCCTAAGGACCTACCCATGGCCACAGCCCTTTGTGGGAGAAGGCATTCTGGGGTGGTGAGAAGCTGAGGAGAGAGGGAGGGAAGAGGAGAGGAAGGAAAGGAACATTGAGATTATTCCAACTCCATTTGGGCCTCTTGTTAGGCATCTGGATTCAGAAAAACTTAACTGCCCTTGAAGGACATAAGGTCTAGTCAGCATGAGAAGCATAGGAACAGACAGCAGCGCCCTAACTGGTTTGGCTCAGTGGATAGAGTGTGGCCTGCAGACCCGAGGGTCCCAGGTTCAATTCCAGTCAAGGGCATGTACCTTGGTTGTGGGCACATCTCTCTCGTTGATGTTTCTACCTCTCTCTCTCTCCCTTCCTCTCTATAAAAAAAAAAAATCAATAAAATACATATTTTAAAAAAAGAAACAGACAGCAGCAACACTTGCCATGCCCAAAGCTCGGGCCTGTGGGGTCCCATAGGGAGAAGCCGAACCAGTGGGTGACAGTCAGGGAAGGCTTCCTAGAGGAGGCAACCTGACCAGGTGAGTTCTCCAAGACAGGACGCAGCCTTTCCAACTCTTATTTAACCCTACAGACCGCCCCGGGGAAGAGCATCGGCTCCCCTTTACAGACGAGGCTCAGAAAGGTGAGCTCACCACCACCAAAGGAAGGAACATTTGGGTTCAAACCCCGGCACTCTACTCCTGCCCCTGGGCCTGGGTTTGAATTTGACCCCAGCCTCTGACTCAGAGGCCCGCAGTGAGTGCTTCTCTCCTGGCCCCTGGGCTATTTCCCTGTAAAACGGGGCTATTGCTGGCTGCAGCGTGGTTGGAATGGCCAGAGAAGCACTTAATTTATATTCAACGGAGAGAGGAAACTTCAGCAAGGCCTCTAACAGCTGGAGGCAGCACAGCCCAGTCCCACCCCAGACTCAGAAGCAGGACTCCTGCCTTCGGGCCAGGCGCAATCCCAGAGGCTGGTTTGCCTTGCTGAGGCAGCCCAGCTAGAAGCAGCCAGAATATATGTGCTCTCCTTTGGACTCCCTGTGGCAAAGCCTGATGGGTGGCACAGGACCCTAGAGAGATCTGTAAATCCTGGAGTTAAAACATCTGTGCTTGAGGAATTCTAGCACCCAGACTCCCCTCCAAGTGCCTCCTAGCAGGCAGGGTGTGTGTCATGTCGCACTGGCCCTGGCAGATAAGAAGGGTCACTAGAGATAGGACTTCCCAGGTAAAGATGAAGACCCAGATAGGGAAAGGTCACCCAGCAAGTCGGAGCCAGAGCCAAGGCTGCTTTCCCTCAGAGCACAACACCCAGGCCATACCATCTGGAGGCTACTTGAGGAGTGGGATTGGCATGGGGCCTCCCAGCATGCCCAGGTGATACCAGGGAGCAGCCTGGGTGCTACTGCGCAGGTGAAGTGCAACTGGTCTTGCTAAGGCCAACTGTTATGTTCCTGCCCTGTTCCCAGCCAAGTTCCACAACCTCCACCTCTCACTCTAAGGCTCCCGCTGTCCCAGGCGCCTCCCTCCTCTTGAGCATGACCCTTCTCTCCAGCCCTCAGTCTCCCCTTTTCTAAAAAAAGGTCTCCAAGTGCCCTAACGCTGCAGGGTCTGGACATCCTAGGCTCCCGCCTCCCGCGGCGGGGGAAGGCGGCTCGCGAGCCTCAGACTCCTATGGGGTGAGTCATCAGGGGGCTGGAGAGAGAGGAAAAGAGGGGGCTTCTGGGGCTCCCTACCTTAAAGGATCCTTTGTCTGGACTGCCTGAGGGGACAGGGGCAAGAGACCAAGCGGGGCGGGGCGGGGCCTGGAGGCCGTGGGCGGGACCTGGAGGCCGTGGGCGGGACCTGGGCGGTCAGTGGGCGGGGCCTGCCCGGCCTCGCCCCGCCCCGTCAGACGTCGGCGCGGGCCGGCGCTGGGAGGGGAGGAGCGCGGGGCCCACGCGCCGCCCGGCCCCGGAGGAAAGTTTTCCCGGCGGAGTTTCGGTGGCTGCGGCGGCGGCGGCGGCGTCCGGAGCGGCCATGGACGCGCTCAAGTCCGCCGGGAGGGCGCTGATCCGGAGCCCCAGCCTCGCCAAGCAGAGCTGGGGGGGCGGCGGCCGGCACCGGAGTGAGTGTGTGCGCGGCCGGGGGGGCGGCCGGGGGTCAGGCCGCGGGGCTGCCTCCTGCGGGCGCCCAAGGGAGAGGCGGGCCTGACCCGCGTCCTGCGGGGCGAGGGAGCCGCTGGGGTCAGGTTTGCCTCTCCCCCCGAGCCCGCTCCGTGCAGCCGGGCCGCGGGGACCGAAGTTGGGGAAAGAGGCCGGAGCGACAGTGGGACGGGGTTGCAGGTCCGGAGCAGAGACCTGCGCGTCCCCCGCAGGCTCTGCACCCGCCGCCCCGGGCAGCTGGGGGAGGCGGGGCGCAGCCTCGGGGCCCGGGGTGGGGGGGGGGCAGTGGAGAGGGGGCGCTGCGGCCGGGGAATACGCCCCCACCCCCTGGCCCTTGCGCCCCCTCCAGCGGTCCAACCAGGAGGTCATCCTCTGACCCCGCGGCGCCCAGAAACCGCCCCAGGTCTGCGCCCCGCCTCGCAGGCACCCACTTGAAGTTGGGTCGAGGTGAGCCTGGGGTCTCAATGGGGCCACCCACCCGGCCATGGAGACCCCTGCGCCCCCGCCGCTGGCCCAGTCCAGGAGCTGTTCTCCCTCGCACCGTCCTCCGCGGGCTTCAGGGTCCCCGAGCACCCAGGCGGCCGGCAGACTCGCCAGCACCTCTCCCCGGGGCGCCTGGGCGGGGCCTGCCCGCTGCCCCGGCCCCCCCTCCCAGGCTCGAGTTACTCAAGGGAGCCCGTCACCTGGCGCCTTCCCCTGGGGCCTGGGAAACCCAACCTGAGTCCCCAGGACACACCGGTGGCTTGCCTCCCTGGTGGATGGAGCCAAAGCCGGCTCCCACACACCGCCACCCCCTGCCACCCCCCTGGCCTCTCCCGGGAGGAAACCTGTGACAGCGCAGTTACAACACCGCCCCCCGCCCCCTTCCCTTCCCTCCGCCCCGGGCACAGCCGGAGAATGAAGTGCCCGCGGCCCCGGAGTGCCAGCGTGTCTGGGCCTGGAGAGCCGCCCCGCTCCTCCTCCCCTGCGGTGCCAGCTGTGGTCTCCCAAACCCAGGCTGGCATTGGGAGCTGGGCGGGTGGGTGGGGGTGGGGGCAGACCCGTTAGGGCCAGGCATGCACCGTCTCCCACACTTAGGACTCCAGAAGAGCCCCTTTAAATGTCTGTGGGATTGGACCAGGACTTCTGAGGATAATGAACTGTTCTAGTGGGCAAACCCTGCCAAATTTTCTCTTGGGATAAGGGAGGGAGGGAGGGAGGAAAAGAGGGGGGGGGGCAGCTGGGCAAGAGAAGGAAACATAGAAACCCCTCTGATCTGGAGACCTGGTCGGTAAAAAAGAGTTTCTCCTGCCTGCTCGGATCTCGGACAAGCCGCTTGCCCTTTATGATCCTCAGCTTCTTTGTCTATAAAAAGGGTATAAAAATTCTAACCTGGCAGGGGTGTTGAGGAGGTTATTGATAATCATACTTCCTTCTGGCACCAAGTTGGTGGTTTTCTTTCCCCCACTCCCCTTCACCCGCCTGTGATGTGTACATTGCACACGACTGTTACTGTGGAGGGGCGAGTTTTGGGACGGGGGTGGGGGGGGGGTGGGGGGGGGGTGGTGTCCTCAGAGCCTGTCTGTACTTGCAGAAGAAAGGAGAGGAGACCCCCTCTCTCCTGTTGACCCCAGTCCGGGGCTTTGTGGACCCAGGATGATCTTGCTCGAATCCCTACCCGCCCCTCATTCTAAAGTCTCAGTTTCCTCATCTGTAAATTGTAAATAGCGGTAGTAGTATCTACATCATATTTGGGCGGCGGGGGCGGGGTGGGGATGGGGGAATAAATGAAATGGTGTTTTGCCTGGCACAGAGAAAGAGTTTGATAAATAGTAACTACTGCTTTTGTCATTTTAAAAAATGCACGTTTTTATTGATTTCAGAGAGGAAGGGGGAGAGAGATAGAAACATCAGTGATGAGAGAGAATCATTGATCGGCTGCCTCCTGCATGCTCTCCCTACTGGGGAGTTAGCCTGCAACCCCAACATATGCTCTGACTGGGAATCGAACCCAGAATCTCCTGGTTCATAGGTTGACACCCAACCACTGAGCCACACCGGCCGGGCTGCTTTGTCATTAATGTTTTACACAGTATTTTTGTTTACTTTTATTTAATTTGCTCCTGTGAGGTGACAGCAAGGATTCTTACCAGACTCATTTTAGAGATAAAGGAACAGGGGGGCTCGGGGAAGTGGAGTCATGGACTGGCACATCCCCAGCCCAGTTGTCGACATTGTGCCTCATGGACTCTGGCCCTGGGAGGAGCAGGTGCAGGCCCATCCCAGGCTGCGCTGCAGCCCTGAGGACAGTGGTGGCCACAAGATAGAGAGGAAAGCTGAGGGGTGTTTGGGTGGGATGTGGGGACAGCCTGGCCTGGGGTGGTGTTCCAGCCAGACCTTAGTCTCAGACCTTGAGGACCAGGCTGCCTTGAGGCCAAACTGAAACCAGCGGAATTAGGGGTACACTTGACACCTCCTGTCAGCTGTGACCTGCTCCTCACCCCTCAAGGTCCTCAGCTGCGATTAGCACGATTATTGTTTTATTTCTGGAGAAACTGAAGCTCAGAGAAAGAAGGAAGATTGCTTGCGATCACACTGCAAAGCCAGGACCCCAAGCTTCTTTGCACTGAACCTCACGGTTCCGTCTCCCAGTTAGTCCTAGCATCAAAGGGAGATGTCCCTCTCCCACATGTGGCTTCCCCCCTTCTCTTCAGGAGCCATAACACTTTCATTTCAGCCCCTGGCCAGGGGTTTTCCTTTCCTCCAGCTCTCCCGAGGGAGACGCCCCCAGTCCCTCAGTCCCCTTTCTTCCAGGAGGGTCCCTCTGACCCTGGGCTCCTTTGTGGGTGGTGCCAGCCTATCACAGAGCTGTGAGAACAGCTAAAGGAAAAGAAAGCTATTTCATGGTGGAGGACAGGGGGCAGAGGATCTAGTCCTACTTATCTATGATAATAAAATCATTGTATGCTAATTAGACCAGACAGTTGAACGACCTTCTGGGCATGAAACTGCTGTAGCAGGGGCCGAGGCAGAGGTGGTTAGGAGCTATCAGGCAGGCAGGTGAGTGGTTAGGGGCAATCAGGCAGGCAGGAAGAGTGGTTAGGGGCAATCAGGCAGGCAGGTGAGTGGCTAGGGGCAATCAGGCAGGCAGGAGAGTGGTTAGGGGTGATCAGGCAGGCAGAAGAGTGGTTAGGGGCAGTCAGGCAGGCAGGCAAGTGGTTAGGAGTCAGTAAGAGGGATTTCCAACTGCAGGCAGTCAGACATCCACCAAAGAGTCCCGGATTGTGAGAAGGTGCAGGCTGGGCTAAGGGACCCAAACCTTTCCCCCACCCCCGTGCATGAATTCCATGCACTGGGAATCTAGTTTTTTAATATTTACCATAAAAGGTATAAACGAACACTCAGACTAATACTTACTGAGCACTGACTATGTGTCAGTCACTGATGGAGGCGTTGGGGGTCTGGTGAGCGAGTTGGTCTCCCTTCAGATAGTGCTTACTGCCTGGAGGAGGAGGCAGGTTGACCAGGGTGCAGATGGTCAAATATTTTGTGGGCAGTGGTGATGCTATGAAGAAAGAGAAAGTGGGGTGAAGAAATGATGGGGACAGCTTCTTTACCTAGGGTGGTGTTTTCATTTGGATTCTTCTAGAAGCAAATGCTGAGACAAAGATTTGAGTGTAAGCCCTGGCCAGGTAGCTCGGTTGGTTAAGCATCATCTTGATACCCCAAGGTTACGGGTTTGATCCCTGGTCAGGGCACATACAAGAATCAACCAATGAATGCATCACGAGTAAGTGGAATTACAAATCGATGTGACTTTTTCTTGCTCTTTCTTCCTCTCTCCTCTCTCTCAAATCAATACATTTTTAAAAAGATGTGAGTACAAGTCGTTTATTTGGGAAGAGGTCCCAGGAAATAGTGTGAGGAGAAGTGAGGGGAGTCCAAAAAGTGAACTCTGAATACAGTAGATCCTCGGGTTACGTCGGAGATCCGTTCCTTCGGAACCCACCCACACAAGCACCCACGTCACTCACATGGAGCACATACACAGCGGTGATGAAGTGAAACAGTAAAAAAATTAAGAGAAAGATAACAATTCCTGACCTTTACTTGTGGTAAATAAATAATAAAAAACATAAAGCACATAGGTACATACGTCGAAATGACGGAACTTTTTTTTTTTTTTATACATAAATGGGAGATGGTGATGTAACCACCACCAAACGGCATGCACATGTTGAGTCCGATGTAACCCAGGACTGTTTGTAATCTAACCCCCTTACCCCGGGGGGGGGGGGGGGGGGAGGGGGGTGACTGCAGGCAGTCCCGTGGGGAGCGCTGGGAGGAGGTGTGCTGTAGAATGCGCTCTGTGTTTACTGTTGGAGGGGCTGTGCCGTCTGGGGTGGGAGCTCTGATGCCCCAGTGCCCAGTCTGCATCTCCAGCAGCCAGAGAGAGCTGCAGGCTGAGTGGAAGATGGTACCCACCGAGGCGATAGATAGGGCACTGGGAGTGTCCAGGCAGGAAGTCAGGGCGGGCCCCTCGGAGAAGGTGACTGTAATACATGATGAATACAGGAGAGGAGTCTGGGAACAGCATTCCAGCAGAGGGAACAGCAAGCACAAGGAACATTAAACCGGAGACTGGGACTCTGCTTCTCACAGGTCTGACAGCGGAGGGGTATGTGGCTTGAAGGAATCAGGTCACCTCCTGCCCACTGAGGGTGAGCCAGACGCCCTTCAGGCAGTCCTGAGGGGCAGTGTGCCCGCCTCTCCTGGGTGAGCCCGGGTCTGACTCCTGCCTCGCATGGCAGAGGGTGCGATGGGCTGCAGGTGTGGGTGAAGAGACCCAGCACTGTCAGTTGTGAGCCATGGCCAGACTCCTCTGAGCTTCTTTACCTGGGAAACGGGAATCCTGCTACAAACGGCTGTGAGCATTAAAGCTCTTTGCACTTGACCCTGGCAATGACAGTAGCTCACACTTCAGTGGCACTTGGTATGTACCAGGCATGGTTCTGAGCCCCCCTCATGGGTGAGCCCCTTCCATCCTTACAACAGCCCCGTGGGGTGGAGAGTGTTACTATCCCATCAAGTGAGGAAATGGAGGACCAGGGAGGAGGAGGGACTAGGAACCCCTCAGCTCCTATCCAAACCCCATCATTTAACCTTGATGGCATCTTTTTCTTGTATCGTGTAAATAGGTACTTAATGATAGCTGCTGCTATTTTTAAAATT
This sequence comes from Pipistrellus kuhlii, assembly GCF_014108245.1. Lineage (NCBI taxonomy): Eukaryota > Metazoa > Chordata > Mammalia > Chiroptera > Vespertilionidae > Pipistrellus > Pipistrellus kuhlii. Next base: position 181,346,756 of record NW_023425515.1, on the reverse strand, counting down.
TTCTCTTGAAAATATTAACAACTTTAAAAAACTAACTGATGAGAGAGAGAGAAGCATCGATTTGTTCCACTTATTTGTGCACTCCTTGGTTGATTCTTACATGTGTCCTGACTGGATATCGGACCCACGACTTTGGTGTATCAAGGTAACACTCGAACCAACTGAAATGAACAATTTCCAAGATTTGCCCAGCACTTTGCACATCCTGAACTTTTCTCTGATGATGCCCCGGAGGGACTGGACCCATTTTAAGGAGACCGCAGCCTAGAGAAGCAGCCACACTCCAGGTCACAGCAGAGCCTGAGTCTCCTGAGATGTCCCTCTGAGGGTTCTGAGGCCGGCTCCCCTCCAGTCTTCAGAGGCCCCTCCTCTCCCTCCCGGCCATGGGTTTGGCTGCAACGCTGACATTTCACAGACCAGCCAGGTCAGGTCACTGGCTCAGCAGAAGGGCACAGGGCACCCTACCCAGCTCTGCCTCCTGGGCAGGAGGCCTTCGTGAGGACGGAGCACACGTCTGCAGCCTCGAGTTAGACTGGGCAAACGGTCTGTCCCCATCTAACTCTGAGAGCAGGTCATCTGTGAAGCGGCAGCGTTAAAACAGCCTAGTCATTACCCACCGCAGGGCCAGAAATAACCCGGCCGGAACGGCTGTGCGCTAGGCCTGTGTTTTGTCTGGGGCCCTCTGGGAGCTCCTCCCGCCGTCTGAGGTGGCTGGGTGGAGAGCGTGGCAGGAACCTCCCCTCTGTGTATGGAGAGCCCTGAGGGCTGGTTTCTTGACGAGGGCGAGGGCATGAGAGAACGTAGCAGAACTGGAGAAGCGGAGGCTGGCTTCCCCGCGGGGGAGGGAGGGTCTCTGCTGTCCGGGAGGCGGGGGAATGGGCGGTGGGCGAGGGAGGAGGACAGGCAGAGCAGCAGTGCCGGCAGGAGGGCACCTTCTGCATACCAGTTTCTGGGGAGGCAGGCAGGAATGGGAGTCCTCTAACAGGAAGACACATGGCGGGCAGCTGCTTGGCTGTGGGAGGGAGAAAAGGAAGTCCACACTCCAGAGGCAGGAGCAATCCAGTGGCAGGAGGGAGGAGGCCCTGAAAGCTGGGGCTGTTGTCTCTCTTTATAGATAAGAAAACTGAGGCCCGAGGAAGGTAATTTGCTCAAGTCTACTCAGTGTCAGAACTGGGATTCTAGGACTGAGGCCCTCGCTCTGAACCAGTAGGCAATCCTGCCTCAAAGAAGGCTTCCTGGAGGAGGCTGGATGTGAGGGGTTTCGGGGAAGGGAGGGCAGGGGCATTTGTGGTAGAGGGAACCAAGAGGGAACCACTTGGGCAGAGGCACAGAAGTGGGAAAGTGAATGCCACCCCATGAGGAAGAAGCTCTGCCTGGTTAAAACATCTCTGTGTGTGTACGGGGTGTGTGTGTGTGTGTGTGTGTGTGTGTATGGGGGGAGATGGTGTGTGTGTGTGTGTGTGTGTGTGTGTGAGAGTGTGTATGTGTGAGTTTGTGTGTGTGTGTGTGTGTGCTGGAGAGAGAGATTTGGGGGAGAAGTCGGGGAACCTGTAGCCCCCCAACAGTCATTGCAGGAATTGCCTGTAGTGGATTGGGAGCTGGGGGTCCCTTTACTTGATGACTCGGCACAAGTCCCATTCCTCTCCGGGCTCAGTTTCATCACCTGCCAAGGGAGAGGTTTGGGCAGGTCTCGGAGGCTGATGAGTGGCAACCTGTCCGCTAGGGCCCTCTTCCATGGGGACCACAGTCTAGGGGAAGGGTCAGGCCAGGGAACGAGGAATGCAGAAAAATGTCAAGCATCTCAGAGTTCAAGGAGGGCCGGGGAATGTTTTGACAGCAAAGAGGTTGTCTGTGACCTTGGCAAGCTTGGGCCCTTTGGAATGGAGGGAGCGGAAGTGGCTTTGGACACGGACCAGGAAAGGCCGAGCTGGAGGAAATGGGAGAGTGGGAGACATGACAATGGTGGTGGTGGGGGTGTTTGCCATAGGGCAGTGATGAATAGTGAGGTGAACAAGACCATCCCTGATCAATTGGTATTGCCTGCCTGTAGCCTTATGTTGAGGAACAGCCCAAAGCCTATAAATCAGAGGGAATAGAGCTACAGTTGATTAGCCATGTCTGCCAAGGACACCGAGACAAGCATGGCAGTGCGTACGTTGCCCTCCTTAGATGGATTTCTGGAAATGGTCTAAGGAAGCTGGCCTTGGCCATCTCGGAGGTGGACCCTAGAAACGGATTCCTGTCTGAATCCTGCTCTAGCCATGGTGGTGTGTGAGGCTGAAGAGTAGTTTCCTCATCTATAAAATGGGTACAATCATAATACCTCCTGCATTACAGCATCCGATAGAGGGTGCTGAGGGATGGACAACGGCCTAACAGGCAGGAGCATGGATGTTCAGTTCATGATGGGCTTGGAAGGATCGGCGGAGGCCTGCCTTCTGGCCTCACCGCTCCCCAGCGAAGTGACCTGGTGCCTCTGGCCTCAGCCCCTGAGGAGGAACCTGGGGATGGTCACCCTGTCCTGTCTCTCTGCCTGCTCGGAGTCCTCTCCCAAGTGGGTGGGGTGACGGGGGGTGGGGGGGCTCTTTCCAACTCCACTTCCTGGACTTTTCCCCTCCCAGGGAATTGGCTCGTCCCTCGTTTCCAACCCTCTGACCTCCTTCGTGGTCCGAGTTTTCAAAGGACCCCTCCCTTGTGCCTGCTCTGGGTCAGGGCTGCAGCGCAGGCATTATTCCTCTCAGAGAGGAGAAGGAATTCTCCAGGCCCAGCAGGTGCTGGGAACAGAGCTGGGTTCACACCCAGTCTGCCCGATTCAGGCGGCCTTCACATGGTGTCATTTGAGCAGTTACCTCCCCCTTCCCAAACCCTTCCCCTCACCCTCCCCTTACTTCCTTGGGCTGGTGTCTCTTTCCTGGTCCCCTTCCTCCTGTCTCCGTGGAGGACAGCAGAGCAGGCTGAGCTGTGGAAACCGCCCAGGTTTGAACTCTAACTCCGCCCCTTTAACTCTGTATGGGTTCTTTGTCTGAGGACTGGCTCTCTGAGCCTCAGTTTCCTAGTGTGTGAAGTGGGGATAATTCCACCTTACAGGGTTGCATTAAAGATTCAATGAGAAATGACATGGTTTGCCCTCAGCAAGTGTTAGTGTTGAAGTTGAGTTTGGGCTTTGGGCTTGAAATTATGGGTTCGAATCTTGGCTCTTATACCTGCTTGCTCTTTGGACTCAGTTATGTGATTTTGCCTCAGTGTCTTTGTAAATGGTATGATAAAGTGCTCTACTTTCTAGGTTCTCGTGAGGATTAATGAGAATATTTTACACAAAGCTTGCTACCACAGGGATCAGTACATAATGGAAAATGTTAGTTTTGCCCTTTATTAACTATAAAAATAATGGTCCCACTGGAGTGGCTCAATGGTTGAGCATCGGCCTATGAACCAGGAGGCCACCATTTGATTTCCTGTCAGGGCATGTGCCTGGGTTGCATGTGGGGTATGCAGGGGCAGCTCATCAGTGATTCTCATCATTGATGTTTCAGTCTCCCCCTCTCCCTTCCTCTCTGAAACCAATAAAAATATTTTTTATTTTAAAAAAAATCTATATTTTATTGATTTTTACAGAGAGGAAGAGAGAGGGATAGAGAGTTAGAAACATTGATGAGAGAGAGACATCGATCAGCTGCCTCTTGCACACCCCCCACTGGGGATGTGCCCTCAACCAAGGTACATGCCCTTGACCGGAATGGAATCTGGGACCTTTCAAGTCCACAGGTCGACGCTCTATCCACTGAGCCAAACCGGTTTTGGCTAAAAATATATTTAAAAAAATAATGGTTGATGGCAGGACCCGCAGCCCCCTGCTGGGCCCGTGGGAGAGGGGCTGTTGCCGTGGTGGCCTGCCCGGCAGGTCTGAGCGCCTGTCCTCCTCCCGCCAGAGCTGCCTGAGAACTGGACGGACACCCGGGAGACTCTGCTCGAGGGGATGCTCTTCACCCTCAAGTACCTGGGCATGACGCTGGTGGAGCAGCCCAAGGGCGAGGAGATGTCCGCGGCCGCCGTCAAGAGGATCGTGGCCACGGTGAGCCTCCGTGTGGGCAGCCTGTCCAGCCTCTTCCCGGGGTGCTGCCTGTCCCCCTTGTTACCCCAGTTGGATGTGTCTGGCCTGTCCCCGCCCTTGAGTCCCCTTGCATCTGCCTTGGGGACTCTGGGAAAGGGTGGCAATTGGACTTGCGGGGTGAGGGGCAGTGTCCCCCCCTCTAGCAGTTGTGGCCATGTCCTCTCCCAGCCTCCCCTCCCCTCCCTCAGATCCCGAGCCCAACAGCCGGAGACTTAGTGCGAGGAAGGGATGGGGGAGGTTACTGTCACCCAACCACTTGCTATGCGGCCTGCGGGGCAGCTCAGCACACCAGAGACCAGATGTCCCCTCCCCTGCTCTGAGTGAGCATGGCCCTATACACCCACCTCCCCTGTTGATCTCAGACCCCTCAGCTCAGGCCCTCGCGGGGTCAGCAGGTAGAGCAGAGTCCCCAGAAGTCTTCCTACTGGGTTGTGGCAGCTCACGCAGAACTCAGAGTGTGAGGTCTTTCTAGCTGTGTGTTTCTGGGCTGGTCCCTTAACCTCTCTGGTCCTTCTCCTGGGGAGAAGCACTGCTGCCTGTGATGACTCGAGGACCAGTGCTCGGCAGACAGCGGCTGCTCTGTGAGAAGCAGTTGTCCCTATTTTTATTAGAAGAAGGTGCTGGCTGAAATGCCTTCTGAATCACGCCTTCCAGTCACCTAAGCTGAGGCCTCCCAGGGGCCTGGAGGGTGGGGGCTGGAGTAGCTGGACATAGCCATGAGGGTAGGTCCCAAGCGAGGTAGGCAGGCTCCTTTGACCCGTGTCTGCCCCAAGGCCAAGGCCAGCGGGAAGAAGCTGCAGAAGGTGACTCTCAAGGTGTCCCCACGGGGAATCATCCTGACCGACGGCATCACCAACCAGCTCATTGAGAACGTGTCCATTTACAGGTAAGCCTAGCACCACCACCTTCACCCTGCCAACTGGGGCGTGGGCAGAGTGCCCTGCCTGAAGCCAGGCAGGCTATGCCATGCTCTGTCGAATGACCTTGGAGCCTCAGTTTCCTCATCTGTAAATTGGGGTGGACACAGATCCTGCCTCTGGGGGCTGTTAGGAAGCACTGAGTGCACAGCACCAGGCTCACGATGGGCGCTTGGTACAATGGCAGCAGCTGCTGCTGTGATCCCTCGTTGCAGCAGGCACTGAGGCTGGACCAGGCCTGCGAACCGCCTCCCCAGCCCCTCCTCCCAAGCGTCCTGCTGAGTCAGGCTTGGAGCAGACAGCTGCTGAGTCATGGTCCTTTCCTTGCGCTGTGAATGCAGCAGCTCTGCCTGGACATCTGGCCAGGCGTCCAGGGAAGCCACTGAAGTAACTGGGGTGTATCTGAAGGCAGAGCCTGAGGCCAGAATGTAGACAGTGGCAGCTGGGGTGGGTGCCTGTTCACGAGAGGCAGAGCCAGCCCCGGGAGCCTCAGGCTGTCCCCATCCTCTTAGCTTAGGGGTGTCGAACTCAATCAGAGAAGGGGCCAAAATCTAAAATCCAGCCTAAATCGCGGGCCGAATGGTTTACTGAACAGTCATAAACTGTCATTGTGATGGAAACGCAGCGGAGTGCAGTGATGACAGCGCGGTGCGGGCCACATTGCAAGGCCTGGCGGGACGGATTTGGCCCGCGGGCCTTGTGTTTGACACATGTGTCTTAGCTGGTCAGTTACAGGATGTCAGAGCTGGTCAGTCAGCAGAGACTCATATTACAAACGGAGAATCCGAGGCCCAGAGAGGCCTCGAGCCCCCAAGGCCGCACATGAGGTAGTGCTAAGCTGGGCCAGGACACCAAGGCCAGAGTCCTGTCCAGCAGGCCCCGGTCTGCCAGGCGTCCCTCCGCCATATTGCTCTGTATCTAAGCAGGTGGCTTAGCCGGTTGGGGCATGCGCCAGTACTGGGGTTGGGGTGGTTTTAAAGTTTCTGGCTGCTGTTTTTCACCTTCTTGGTTTTGTCTGCCTCCTTTACCCAGGTGAGGCATCAGACCCAGCCCTGCCCTCAAGGAGCTTCCAGTCTAGGAGGGATGGAGAGGAGGAAATAGGAGATAGGGTATAAGTGTTTCCCAAGAGGGCACACTGGGGGAGGGTGTCTGCTGAACCGTCTCCATTCTGAGCTGCCAGTTCCTCTACTGATTGCAGTTCCCAGCACGATGAGCCAGCATGGAGGGTCAGACAAGGGAGGCGAGTGTCTAAGATGAGGGAGTCCTGGACCCCTGGGGCTCCTGGGCTGGCCGTCTCCACACATCCCCACCCTGCTCCCACCATTCCACTCCGCCTTGCTCCGGGAGAATCTGCTGGCAGTCTCGGTCGCCCTGGGAGGGCCAGTCCTGGGACCCCTCTGGCCTCTGGTCAGGGGCATGAGGGCAGCTAGGGGCAGGGGAGGCCGGCTAAAGGGTCTCAGTGGGTGGGCAGTTTCCCATCCACCTGTTAACACAAACCCTTGAGAGGTAGCATGGCAGTCGGTACGGCCTCTGGCATCAGCGGGTGAGGTCAGGTCTTAGCTCTGCCACTAGCGTGGTGGTCTGAGACTGCTAGCTTCAATCTTCTCATCTGAAAAGTGGGAAGAACAAGACGACCCTCCTCAGGGGGCAGCTGCGTTAAATGAGGTGATAGCTGAGCATTGCCTGGTGCACAGTAAGGGCTCAGCTATTACAGGTTTGGGGTATGGCTCCGTAGAGGAGGGAAGTGCCCTTTCTCCAGTCTCCCCCCAGGCCTTCGCATGGTTGGCCCAGGAGGCCAGGCCCAGAGGCCAAGGCCGTCTCTCCGGATCATACACCGGTGGAGTGGGGAGCAGGCTGCCTGGAACCCAGGCGAGATGCAATACGGGTGTTCTGGATGTTGTCAGGCATTTCCCACTTGCCTTTCAGGATCTCCTACTGCACAGCGGACAAGATGCACGGCAAAGTGTTTGCCTACATCGCCCAGAGCCAGCACAACGAGAATCTCGAGTGCCACGCCTTCCTCTGCACCAAGCGGAAAATGGTCAGTGGGGAGAGGCCCGGGCTCGGGCAGGCTCTGCTCGCCTCGGCGGCCTGTCCTTGGCGGCCCTGTCTGGTGGGAAGGCAGAGCCAAGGTGACACATCACTCAAAATAGGAAATCCTGGGAAGCCCAAAGGGCGGTAAGAGCTGAGGGCAGAGTGGGCTGTGAGCAGTGACAAGCCTGTGTCCCCAGTGGTTGCCAGACCTGCCTCTCTAACACGATTTGGATTTGAGATGTTCGGGGTCTCCTGGTAATCGTATGGTCTGGAGGTTGGCGATCATCCTTGGAGATTGGCGATCGAGGGGCCCAGAGTGAAGGGAGCAGTGGGAGCCTCGGAGGACTGGCTTCCTGTGGCCAGAGCGGGGAGGGAATCGCCGTTTTCGGTATGAACCACGTGCTTGTTTCAGAGGCAGGCTTGAAGGTGTCTTCTCATTTAATACACCAGTGCTGTGGGTGGGAGCTGAACTGTCTTCATTGTTTTTATTTATTTTTATTGATTTCAGGGAGTAAGGAAGAGGGGGAGAGAGAGAGAAACATTCATGATGAGAGAGAATCATGGATCGGCTGCCTCCCGCAAGTCCCCTTCTGGGGATCGAGCCCACAACCCAGGCATGTGCCCTTGACCGGAATCTGGAACATTTGCAGGCTGATGTTCCATCCACTGAGCCAAACCAGCCAGGGCTTTATTTTTATTTTTAATGAGAAAACAGACTCTTAGGTCAGCTGGCTTTTTGAAGATGACACAACTAGCCAGGCAGAGGGAGGGTCTGAACCCAGGGTACCGCCCCTCCCAGCATGACTGTGAGGAGCAGGGACTCCTGGCCATTTCCAGCCCAGGCCACACCTGGCTGGGACCGGTGGGAACCCCGAGGCTCTGGGCTTGTCTTGAGCTTTGGGGCAGGATCAGGGGGTGAGTCAGCCTTCGGTGCTGGAAGCCCCTTCATTTCCAAGGCCCCCAAAGCCTGAGCATCTGCCCTGGAAAGAGGTTCCAGACATCTACTGGTTTCGTGTTGGCCTCTGTTAATCTGTACAGGGAGCCAGAGCCCTATGGGGCATGCCCTTCCCATCATCAAGGACATCACAGTCTTTACACGGACCCCCAGACTTCCTGCTATACCCATCAGCCATGCTCTAGATATAGATTTCCTATTGTTGCTGGAGGGAATTACCACAAACTCAGTGTTTAAAACAGCACAGATTTATTCTTGTCTGGTTCTGGAGGTCAGACGTCTGAAATGGGCCGACAGTGCCGCTCTCCTTCGGAAGGTCCCAGGGGAGGCACATTTTCTTGCCATTCATAGTTTCAGAGACCTCCTGCCTGCCTGGGTTCATGACCCCCTTCTCCAGCCCCGGGGTCAGCAGTGTGGCATCTGCCAGTCTCCCCTCTGCTTCCCTCTCATATGGCCGCTTGTGATCGGGCCCACTGGGCACCCAGGATAATCCCCCATCTCAGAAATCCTCCATGTAATCACATCTGCAAGGTCCCTTTTGCCTTGTGAGGTGAGGTTCCCAGGTTCCAGGGATTAGGATGTGGAGCTCTTCGGGGTCACAGGTCAGCCTCCCGCAGGTCCCTCGGAGGGAGCACTGCAGGAGAAGGCAGACGTGGGTCGGATCCCGGCGCATGTGCTCACTGCGTGACCGTGGACAAGACCCTGCCCTCTCTGGCTGCTTGCCCATCAGCAGATCAGGATTGTTCCGAGAGGCCCAGTTCTTTTGTGCACCGTGATTCTTCCCCGCAGGCTCGGCGTCGCTGGCCACTCGCCGGTGCCTTGTGACGCCCTGAGCTGCGGTGGCTCCTCCCGTGACAGTGGCCGCCTGGCTTTGTTTCCTAGGAGGCCACAGAGACTTAAAACACAGGCTCATCACGTCCCCATTGTTTGTCTCTTCCTCCCCAGTGACCAGAGCAGGCGCTGGGCAGGGCAGCTTGCCTCAGCCATTGCTGTGGGGTTCCTCTGGGAAGGGAGGGTGGGGGATAAAAGAAAGCGGATGCTGGGCCAGTGGCGAAGGGAGGCCTGGTCTGGTACGCAAGGCCCAGGGGCCTTTAGACGGCCCCGACTGAAATCAGCCCGTCCAGGCCCAGAGGTCAGCTACTGAGGAAACAGCCCAGCCACCACCTCACGCTGACAGCAGAGAGCCGATGGGCACAGGCACAGATGTCCACTCTTTTTTATTTAATTTTAATTTTATATTTTATTGATGTTTTTTACAGAGAGGAAGGGAGAAGGACAGAGAGTTAGAAACATTGATGAGAGAGAAACATCGATCAGCTGCCTCCTGCATCCCCTCTTCCCCCCACTGGGAATGTGCCCGAAACCAAGGTACATGCCCTGGACCAGAATCGAACCTGGGACCTTTCAGTCCGTAGGCCGACGCACTATCCACTGAGCCAAACTGGTTTTGGCAGATGCCCGCTCTTCTTGGCAGGTTTTCATCCATGTCCGGGATGACGGGATCACGGCTTGTCCTCCTCCTCTCCCCGCCGCCCTCCTGGCTTCCTCCAGGGAGCCCTGGGGAAGCCCCTGAGGAGCTAGCCCAGCCAAAGGTGGTGTAAACTGACTATCTGATACAAGGATGGGGTTCTTGTGGTCCCCAAGGCCTCGGCGGAGCCCTGGCCGGCCTGGTGCCTGGCTACAATGGAAATCCCAAGGTTCTTGGGGAGGAGGCAGCAGGTGAAATGGTGCCTCAGGTTTTGCAACCCACCTGCTGACAGGTACCCCACTGATGTTTGCTGCTATCTGTCCTGGGCTGAGCCCTGCATAGGGCTCTGGGACCCGGGAGATCAGCCATGGGGGTATGAACAAGGTGGTGGGGGAGGAGGGGCCGGATTCAGTAACTGGAGTGCAGGGTCTCGGTTCTAGTGTCGAGGTTAGTAAGTCTCACTGGAAGTCCGCAAGACTTCCCAGAGAAGGAGATGTTTTGAACTGGGCTTTGAAGGTTGAGTAGTAGGTAAGCGTTTGCCAGGCCAGGAGAAAGGGGATGGGATGGCGAGAGGGTGAGCACAGAAAGTAGCAGGTGCAAAGACACAGAGGTGCAAACGCAGTGGAGTGAACGGCAGCTGAGGAGCCCGGAGGGTGGCAAGGTCCTGTCCTCCTGCAGGGGAGCGTCGACTTTGGATGTTGACACAGTCCTCACTCCTTTTGGCCTGGGGCCACAGTCCCTGCACCCTCGCCCTGATGCCCGAATGAGCCAGATGCCTGTGACCCATCCGGGGTGGGGGGCAAGGGGTTCTTTTCTGGGTTGCCCACCAGTTCAGCTCAACTCAGGCAGTACCAGGCCTCCCTTCCCCAGTGCCTCCTCCCCAGGATTAATTTCTCTACAAAGAAACGTTTCCATCAGCCCAACTGGGACGCCTCAGTGAGCACTTCATCCTCGGGCTCTGGGGTGAAGGTGGAGCTGCTGACGGCGCCCAGGGTTTCAGAGCAGGTGTGCCGGCAGCGAGCGAAGTGATACCCTTAATCCTGCTCCGGGCGGGGCCGGGGGTGGGGGGAGACACAGAGCTGTTCTCTCTCACATGGCCATGGCATTTCTCAGTGATCCTTTTTGTGCAAAGGTTTAAGCTTCAGGGGCTGCCTTGGTCTGAGTCCTGGGATCCCAGGGCCCTGGCCCAGCTCTGCAGCCCTAAGCTGGCCCTGGCCCCTCGGAGAACTAACAGCCTGGTCACCGACAAGAAAAAATGGAGGTGGAACGTGGTCAGGGCAATCAGACAGGCCCTCAGGCTGACCCACTCAGAGGGATAGACAGGCTTTTGTCCTGTGGAATCCAGGGAGACTCCACCCCTTTCCCCCCTGGCTGCCCCCCATACCTGTGGGCGGGCTGGAGCGGTCCTTTCTTAGGATGCTGCTCAGATTCCTGCAGCCGCCCCAGAAAGCGGCACCCAGCCCCTCCCAGTCGGCCAGCCTGGGCTTGTAGCCGCCTGTACACCTACCAATCTCGGGTTATATTTGGTTTAACTAGTAGCTCAGGACTTTAGGGAGAAAGGGCACGAGTGTATGCAAATGGACAAGCAGATTAATGCAAACGCAGGCTTGTGTCCCCAGAGTTCCCGAAGGCAAAAATCACGGCGTTTCCGTCTCCCTGCCACAGCGATGGCCAGCCTTGCCTGGTGTGTACTGACGGACTCGGGCTGGTAATTAGTCCATATTTTTAGTTCATGGGCAATTCTCAATGGTAACGGAGTCTATTCAATTTGATTCAGTTGTGACAGCTTAAATTGTAAACAGCTGCGAAGAGTTTCATACTTAATTACCATATTTAAGTTTTGCCATAAAGTCCCCGTACTTCCATCAGAAATGTAAATGATGGAGACATTCAAATGAGATTTTATACTTCGTGAAGTTTAATTGGCATGGATCAGTCAGCTTGTTTAGGGGTTTTAAATTAAAGAGAAAAAAAGTTTTAAAGGCAGTAGCCATGGATTCATTTCCCAATTAAATTGAGTTGTCTGGCGAGAGGAAGGGAGCGGGGCCGAGGCTGGGTAAGCCTGAACTTGTACACTCGAAAGGGTCTGGTGCTTCCTTCCCCGGCCCGGCTCTCGGCTCTCGGGAGGAAGCCAGCTGTCGCCTCCAGCCATAGCTGCGGCTCTGGGCTCGCACTCCCCGAAGCTGAGCTGATGAGCTGGACTCCGATCAGAGAGGAGGGGGCCGAATGGAATGTGGCAGGGTAGGTCCTGGCAGGAGTGTGAGGCCTCAGAATGCCTGCCTCGTGGGAAAACGCAGTTCAGCCGGCGTGTTGCCGCTCTGGGGGGCTCTGGGAATCGGGTGATTCCTGCCTGTGGGGAGCACCCAGGTGGGGTGACACAGGCATGTGAGCTGGTGACATGAGAGGGGGGTGATGCTTGCGTTGGGCTGGAAGAGTGGGAGCGAGGGCCCCCAGGGTGGAGGGCCACGGTGTGGCCCCGCCTTACAGGTGGGTGATGGCCCTGAGGGGTTTCCCCCGGCCACGGTGTTCGCGGACAACTGGCTTCTGTCAGGAGATGTAACAGCTCCCCGCCGCCTTTGTGGGGTTCAGTTATAGGCCCTCTGCCTCTGTGCAGTCCTAACCAGTCTTTGCCCCCGAGGCTCATTCAGACAGTGGTCAGACCCTTTCCAGCGCTGGCTTTTCTGTCCCTAACTCCACGGGTTAAGTAATGTGTGAAGCCCTTGAGGAGTTGGGGAGGGCTTCTCAGAAGAAGTCAGCCTCACAGTTAAGTGAATTTAGGAAAGCCCCAAGGGAATGGGGGAAAGTGGAGGTGAACAGCCATGGCCAAGGTCCCGGCTGGAATGAGGGTGGGAGCCTTGGTTGGGCTGCAGGTGGAGAGGGGCCCCAGCTGCCTGGGGAGGGTGTGGCCTCTTTATAACCCGCCTGCTGTGTGACCTGGGAGGGCCAGGACTCTGCCGCCATCCATCAGGCATTCCAGAGCCTTGGGATGGAGCCAGGTGGGCCTGCCCAGGAGCCCCCGGCCTCCAGTTCAGACTTGCTGTTACCCCCTAATGCTGCCCCCCTCCCCTGAACTCACTTCCTGTTTTTCAGGCTCAGGCTGTCACCCTCACCGTAGCCCAGGCCTTCAAAGTTGCCTTTGAGTTTTGGCAGGTGTCCAAGGAAGGTGAGCCTGTTCGCAGACATTGTGAGTGGGCGGGGGTAGGGCAGCGCTGGAGAAGGCTGGCGGGGTGGTGTGGGCTGGGGAGGGGGCGGGAAGGCCTGGACTGACTCCCACCCTCATCACCTCCCCAGTTTGTGACTTCAGACAGGTGCCCTGTGGGGTTGACCTGGAACCTGCAGTTCCTTTCCTCCTGCTGGAGGCAGACCTGCCCCCTGAGGCTGGCCACAGCCTCCTCCCCGCCCCGCAGCTGCTGGGGATGGAGTGCTGGGGGCAGAGGCACTAACGCGCTGTGCTTGATCCCACAGAGAAGGAGAAGAGGGAGAAAGCCAGCCAAGAGGGAGGGGACGGCCTGGGCGGTGGCCGCGGCGGCAGCACCCCCTCGCTGAAGAACCGTGAGTCTTGGGCTGGGGGCAAGGCTGGGGGCAGCTGCGGTCTTGGGGTCGGCCCTTCACCTGGAGGCCCTGCTCCCTCCTGGGTGGGAGCTAACTCTCGGTTTTTTAATTTTTACTTTTCTTGTTAAATACATAACACATGGTCGTTGCAGATAGATTAGAAAATGGAGACAAAGGGGAAAGTTACTTATTATGAACTGCATGTTCTCCCAGATGCGTCCCTGTGCAAAAATAGGAGCATATGCAGACCTCTCTGCGTCTGCACTTCACATGCAGTCTGGGACCCCTCCCTGAACTTCACACCTGTTGTGAGCATAAGCCGCCAGCCGGGGAGAGGTCCTCACGTCGAGGGCAGCTGTCGGGCTGCTTTAGAGCCGGCCTCTCCTCTGATGCTGGGTGCTCTGGGTGTTCTGGGTAACGGGCCTTGGGAAAGGCCGCGTCCAAAGAGAGAGTTGGGGCCAGGACAGGCCAGGAGGCTCCAGGAGGGACAAGGAGATGAGGCTCCTCTCCCACTGACGCCTCTGACTGGACCCTTCGCAGTGGCCACCATTGGGAACCTGCTGGACTTGGAAGAGACGGCCAAGGCCCCGCTGTCCGCAGTCAGCGCCAACACCGCCAGCGTCGGCGAGGCCCCGAGGCCTCCAGCCCTGAGCAGCGGCAGTGTCGTCTGGGTGAGTGTTCGTGCAGCCTGCTGACCCCACGGGGACCGGTGAGCCCTACCCCCGAGGAGGCCCCAGGGCGGTCCAGGGCCTGGCGCCCATGACTTCCAGGCCTTTGGGCAGGCCAGCCCCAGCCCAGCAGCTCCCAGGCCCAGGGTGGGCGATGAACAATGTCCCCTTTGAACCCGGGGCTACGTCCCCAACAGGCTTGGCTCCCAGCACAGCTGTCGCCTCACAATGCCCGGCCTCTTGGCCTGAGCATCCCAGACCGCAGGACGAGCCAAAGGCCCCCTTGTTCTCAGGGTGGGCAGAGTTTGCGCCTGACCCGCCGCCCCCCTCGCCGTCTGAATGAGGAGTCTGAGACCTGGGCGGCCAGCAGCTGGCCCCTGACATGCTCTGCAGGCCCCTGACCTCGGTGTGTCTCAGCTTTTTCATCTCTCAGTGAGGAGGATGGCCTGCCTGCAGAATCTCCCAGAGAAATCTGACTTTTTAAATTAAAAAAGTTTCTTATTTGGAAATAGTTTTAGAATTATAAAATGTTACAAAAATAGGACAAAGAATTCCTGTTCGCCCTTCATCCAGATTCTCCAAATCCTGGCATATTACGTGACCACATTGCAGTGATCAAAACCATTAACATCAGTCCGACACTGTTACATAACCTCCAATATCTCCAATGTCATTTTCCTGGTCCAGACTCCACTGCAGAATCACACACGACTTGTCATGTCTCTTTAAGAAACTCTGGCACCTTGAAGGACACGAAAGACTGTCAAATGCCTCTGCCTGTTGGGGCCACCCAGGTCCGCCAGGCGGGCGCACTGAGCCTGTGTCCCCGTTTGTCTGGAGCCGCCCTTGGCACCCACCCTCTGGGGGACCCATTGTTTCCCACCTCGGCACTTATCCCCTGAGCTTGGAATTTGGGCTGGGCTTTTGGAAGTGGATGAAAGCAAGAAAACCTTCCCGCCCTCTTCCTCTCAGAATTGGAAAATCTTAGCAGCCGTCAGACTAATCCTCTAATTTGATGGAAGGAAAAGCTGAGTCTCAAAGAGGAGTAGTGACCTACCTAAGGGGTCACTGGAGTAACGACAGAGCTGGGAATTGAACCCACCCTGGTCTCTTGGCGCCCAGGTGCCCTTCTCCTGTCCCTCCCCAGGTGAGGGTCCGTGGGCAGAGAGGCTGGTGGCAGTAGCTCGGCGGAGGCCTGCCTCAGCCTGTTCCTCCAGGCGCCCACCAGACTCCTATGCTTGTTCTGAGTCCCCGTAGCTCACCCAGGGCGGGGACAAGTCCCAGCCGAGAGCCCGGCTCCCCCGCATGGCCTCATATCTCCCGCTTTGTTTTCCCCAAGGAGCTGGATGACGACCTGGATGAAGCATTTTCAAGGTAACGTTAACTGGGCTCCTTGTGCTGGGGAGGGAGGCCTGGCTTTTGTGGGCAGGTCTCTGAGGACCTTTGCCAACTCTGAGCATCTCCAGAACAAAATCCTCAGCTTGAATAACTCCAGGGGTGGGGAGCTCACTACCTGGGGTTGGCCTTGTCTGCTAGAAAGCTCTTGCTAGTAAGTAAACAACAGTTCCTAGTGGCTGCTTCACCACAGTCAAAGGTTGGCTTTTAAATCATATATGTATATATTGACTTCAGAGAGGAATGGAGAGGAAGAGCGATCAATGATGAGAGTCATTGATCAGCTGCCTCCTGCACACCCCACTCTGGGGATCGAACCTGCAACCCAAGCATGTGCCCCAGCCAGGACTCCCAACTGTGACCTCCTGGTTCATAGGTCGATGCTCAACCACTGAGCTACCACGGCCAGGCCAAAAACTGGCTTTTTTGCAGCCTTTGTTCCCTCCAGAGGTTTTCCGTTTATAGGGAAGGGCAGGGAGAAGGTATTGGCTCACTTAAGCCCTCCCACTACCTAGAGCGAGGAGTTGTTTGTGTCGAGCCTGAATGGTGGCTGTTCCCCATCTTCCCAGCCATCCCTGTACCCATGGCTGCCTGGGGTCCCAGTGAGGCCTCTCTTTCTCCCTGGGAGCAGCCCCCTCCATTCCTTTGCCCCCTCCCCAGGTCCTTCCTGCCAGAGCCTGGTGGGAGCCCCTGGCCCTGGAGGTGGGGGCAGCCTGTGTGGCTCCTCCTTTTACTGTCTTCCCCGCTTCCCCGGCTGACTACCTCCCCTCCCCGTCGTTAGAAAATCTTCCATTTACTTTTTCCAGATTACCCAAGAACCATGTTCCTTTTATTAAACACTTCAAAAATCAGCAAAGCATTAAATTGGAAATGATACCATCCCATCGTCCCACAGCCCAGACTTTTAGGCCTAATCCTATCCATATACATTTTTTTTTTTTTTTTTGCATTGATCAGCTTGTCATATTTGCATTTGGGATGCTGATATCCACTTTTGACACTGACCTACCAGGAGCAACTCCCCAGGTGTCAACAATGCCTTGGGCACACATTTCATCCTTTGCCTGCGTTCTTTGGGACGTGGCTGTAATTTAAGTAACTCGCCCCTCGGGTTGCCCCCTTTTTAAATTCCTTTTTGAACAGACTGTGTTGCACACAGTTATAGCCAATAGTCTCAGGTTGTACCCTCCCCTCTCCCGTGTGCCCTCTGGTGCCCTCTCTAGCTCGGCCCTTCCCCTTTCTTGGGCATTTCCTATTGGAGCCGTGGGTGGTGTGTGTGCCCCTGCCTCTCTGTGGAGAGAAGCTTCCTGAGTCATTTACCCTCAAGGGTAGGCTCTCTGCTCAGAGACTCCACCTTTCCTGACATCTGGGACCTTCTCCTTTGACCCCATGTCCTGGCATCTTCCCACTTGCGCCCTCTCACTTCAGACCCTGGTGCTGGCCGGGCTGGACTGGCTCCTCAGGCCCCCGCCAGCCCCTTGCCTGCACCTCGGCTCACACCGCTGTACCTTCCAGGCTCGCCCAGTCCCGGACGAACCCCCAGGTCCTGGACACCGGCCTGACGGCCCAGGACATCCACTATGCCCAGTGCCTCTCGCCCATCGACTGGGACCAGCCCGACAGCGGCAGCCCCAAGCAGGAGGACCTCTTCAGCTTCTGAGCGCCGGGGCTGGTGGGGCAGGGCAGCCCCGGGCCCCAGCCCCCCTTTTCCGGTGGGCAGCCCTGTCAGCCTGCAGGTCAAAGCTGCCACCAGCCAAGCAGAGGGCAGGAGCCGTGTTCTCGAACCCCGCTCTCTAAGGACTGAAAGGGGCCTTGAGTATTTATTCAGCGACTTCTGGTTCAGCTCGGAAGCTGGGTATGTGTCAGCCACGAACAGTGTTACAGCCAGCTTCCTGCCTCCGCCCGAGCATGCTCTGCTCTGCCGTGGTGTCCGCACGGCGACCAAAGCGTTTCTCGTCCCTTTTCTCCCCGGCGGCGGCTCTGCCCCTCACTGACAGCAGCAGAGCCCTCGTTTCTGTCTTCTGAGCACAGGAGAGCACCGCAGCCTCCACAGGGGACTGCCCCTCCGGCCCATCTGCTGCAGGGGCCCCAGCAGGCCTGGGCGTGCGCCCCCCGCCTGGGGGTGCTCAGAGACGGAGGGACAGCCCCCGACCAAAGACGACACAGCTGGCACTTTAAAGCACACACGGCTGGGGTGGCTCGCAGGCTGCCCCCTGGCGCTGCCATGCAGAGAGCTTCCTGCTGCCCTTCGGCGAGCAGGGGCCCAAGTCCCATCGGAGGGCCCGTCAGTGCGCCCAGCCAGGGCAGGGCGACTGGCCGCCCACGGACTCCCAGAGTCTGATTGCGTGACTGCCCTCCATCGGTGCACCCCACTCCACCCCACCCACCCTGGTCCCCCGTACGGATGAGCTGTGCTCCCTCTTCCCTTTTGTCTGTGTCTGTGTGAGTGTCCCCGAGCCTCGCCCTCACACTTCCTGGACTTGAGGCAGAATATCGTTGTCTTTTTATAGACGAGAAAACCGAGGCCACCAGCATGGAAGGGGTAGAAGCAGAACCCAGGCCTGATGCCAAAGCTGCCTTCTCACCTGTGCCTCCCACAGTTCACACATCCTCTTTTCTAGCTTTGTTGTCTCCCCAGAAACCAAAAAGCCCAGCTATTTTCCGACCAAAATATGTTTCGTAACAACCATCTGGTGCCTTTCTGCACGGAACTGGCAGGAGCCTCCTTGCTTGCTGCCTTGTTGCTATTGATTTCCGTGAAAACGGAATTGTTTGAAGACTGTTCGTTGGGACGGTTCAACAAAACCAAACTCCGAGCATCTGGACACTCTGACCCCCGGGTCGGGACACACCAGCAGCCAGATATTTTCAGGGTGTTCCTTCCTGCCTCCCTCAAGCCCACAGGGCTCCCGCATCCTGACACCAGCCAAGCTGCCAGCACCCTCTCCGCCCGAGGTGCCTGCCCGGCCTGGCTTTGCTAACCTCCATTCAGACGCTGCTGGTAGTTGGAGCAGCCCAGGAAAAACACACCATTTCTTAGAATCCACTTATCTAAGCGCTTAAACCAAAATACAAAGAAGTGCCTGGGTGAGGGGAGGTTGGGGTTTGCAGGGTCTTATCAGGATATAACAGCCTTTCCCTGCCCAGCTCCCACACCCCCACTGCCCTTCCCAGGCCGGTACCAAGGCCGTGAGATTGGGCCTGACAAACCCAGGAGTCTGGCTGCGGGTGGGATGTGGCCTCCATCATGGCCACCAGCGGTGGGTGTGCTCCCTGTGTGTGCACAGATAAGTCTTCTTGTGCTTTTCTTTGTGTTGCTGTCAAGGAATTTATAAGGAAAAGGATAAGTAATAAATGTTCTTGTTTTGAATACAAAGAGCATGTGATGGAGTGGCCTAGGGCCGCATGGGCAGTGCCTGCCCTCCAGGGGTTGGAGCAGCGGTGACCTCGGACTCAGAAGTGGGAGATAAGGTCTTTGGTCTTAGAAGGACCCGTTTTCACCAGCAGGTGGGGATGTGATGAGGTCATCTCTGGACCGCTCAGCTTGTCAGCTCTGAAGAGTCAGGGCTTTCTAACCAGGGTATGCGAACCCCCAGAATTGGCACACGATTGTGTATTTCTATGTACATTTTCCTTGGGGAGGGTGTGGTCCATCATTTCCATCACATACTCGAGTGGGCACCCAAAATTTATTCATTGACTGACTGTGCCAAACGCAGACCGGCCGGGGGCTCAGTGCTGGGCGGCTGTCCAGAGGGCCCAGGGGACTCGGGGTGTGTGGCTTGGGTTGATGGGACTGGGAGGGGCTGGTGGGAACTGTGTTTCAGTGACTTGGGAGACCTCAGGTCTGGCTTTGGCTCTGCCACTAAGGGGTTTGACCTTGGATCAGTTACTCCTTTAGCCTCAGTTTCCCGTCTGGGAAAAGGCTATAATAAGCTTTACCCTTCCTACCTGCCTGGGTTTTGTGAGACTCAGAGGTGACCGTCATCATATTGGTGATGGGTTTGGAAGGCTTAGCTAAAGGTTATCTCAGAGCAAAAGGCGATTTGGACCAAAAGTGTTTACGGATGTCAAAGCGAAACTGATAGCTGACAGTTCCTCTTAACTGAGCTCCACTCTGTGGCCCGGGCTCTGCTTCATCTCATCACGGTAGCCTGTTGTCCGTAAGCACCAGGGCCCTGCGGCCGGGAGGAAGGCAGTCACACTGCCAGCACTTGTGAGCCACAGCCCAGACTCGGAAATGTGTGACCCTTGACCCCCCATGCCCTGGCCTCCCAGAGCCACACAGAGCCTGCACGGGAGGGCTGCCCTCCAGGCTCCAGTGGGAGGTCTCCTCGGACTTTCTGCCTTTGTTCCTCTCAAACTGATTCTCCAAACGTCCGAACCCAGAGGCAGAGCCCTCTGATGTCAGCCGTGGGGAGGATTCGCTGTGAATTCTGAGTGGATCTTAGAGGACTTACAGGCTCTCCTTTCTTCTTCCCCCATAATCTGGAAAGATACCCAACAAGTTCATCTTTCGGTTTAAATTTGGCCGATGTCTTTAGTGTCCCGATGTCTCAAATTATGAATCCCGGGCACCCGCTGTCTGCTCTTTCATGTGTGAGGGAAAAGCTGGGAGAACAAAGTTGCCTTTGAGACTGGATGTGACCAGCTCTGCTGGTGGATGTTGGGGGTCTTCTCTCCCAGGAGGAGATTCCGCCCCCATTAAATCTCTCCAGGGTCTGCCCACAAACTCGGATGGGCACTCTGGGGAAATCTGTGCCCTCGGTGCTGGCTTGGGGTTGGAGCTGGTTTGGGGTCTGGTCTGTCCCTGGCCGCCTGCTGGGTAAGGGGTCATAGCAGGTGGACTGTTTGCTTATTCAGAAGTGAGCCTTTCTCCAGGGCTCACTCCATTTTAGGTTCTTTGTACCTCACATCAGCGTCCTGGTGACCGTGCTCCGAGGCGGATGATGCTAGTCTCAGGTAGGAGATGGGATGACTGACGCAGCCCGTAAGGAGTGGGCCTGGGATTCCAGCCCCAGTCCTGACCCCAGAACTTCTTTCCACGGCACCACCACCCTGTGCCGTACCCTGCTCTGCCAGCAGCCCAGCCATGGACAGCCTCTGCCGCCGGACGGACAGGAGATGCTGACCAGCGGGTGTCTCCATGGGAGGTTGTCAGGCCTAGGCCAGGCCGGAGCCGGGGGCAGGGCTGTCCCCATAGACTGGCTAGAGCAGGTCCTCCCCACCTCACCCCTTTGGGGCTGCTGCTCTGGACTTGCCCAAGTTAGGACTCAGCAGGGTGTGACCCATCACATCAGCGCCCGGTCTTTCCCCAGTAGGCGCTGCCCGGCCTATGGGGTACAGGCTGGGAGGGGGGCCCTGAGCTGACTCAGTGTCTTGCCGGTGGCAGATGCCTTCTCAGAGGGGCCAGGAAGGAGGGGAGCAAGCAGCACCTGCACATGTCAGTTGTTTGAGCGGCTGCAGCGACTCTGCTAGCAGGCAGTCCCAGCCCATTTTAGAGGCGGAGAAACTGAAACCCACGGAGCTAACGCCGGCCTGGGATTCAGTGCCTGTGATCTCCTCTGTCCCGGGTGGCGCTGCCTCGACAGGGCATGCGAAACACTTGGACATCACAATGGTCTTGCTTAGGAGCTGAGGGTGCACAGAATAGCCTCAGCCAAGGGCCCAGTACCCAGATGCTGGGTCAGGTTGGTGCCTTGCCTTCTAGCCTGGACAGATGTAAGCTCTGTCTCAAGATCTTGTTGCCAAGCAACAATTCTGACTATGTCTGCTGAACCCCTGCGTGGGGTGGGCTGCAGGGGTCTGGCTTGATTTCTTCAGAGCCCAGGGGTTGTGGGTCATGGTGCCCTGGAAAGTTCCTGGGCGTGGGCTAGGCGTGCACCACACCCGGGGGACATTGGGAGCCAGGGGTGAAGCCGGGAGGTATGTCCCTCTGGGCCTTGGAGGGCAGAAAGGCTGATGTTTGCCTTTGCTAGCCTGTGAGCTCCAAGAGGCCCCGGCCGTGTCTGATTCACCCTGTGGCTCCAGTGTCCAGCATGGAATGGCCATCAGTGACTCAAGTCAACTTATCAAAAGGGGGACAACCAGCCTGGCTTCCTCAGAGAGACAGGGCAGTCCTAGTCAGCTGGCAGGACCGGCGCCTCTGCAGCTGGATGGACCATTCACAGTTATCTGTTCCATAGGCAAACCCATCCTACGGCCAACTCCCCCATCGCTGAGCTTTGACTAGTTCTCTGCCCTCAGCTCTGGCCTGGCCCACCAGCCCAGCCTGGCACGGTAAAATGTGTGGTCCACTCCTCTGCCCTGACCAAAGCTCTTGGTTTTTAAAATCTTCACAGGATTTGGGGAGTGGATGCCAGAAGAGCCGGTAACGGTCCTCAGCCCACCTTCTGTGTGCAGTTGGGGACCGAGGACCTCAGAGGCCAGGACTCCCCCAGGCCGCAGGGCAGGTCCGCAGAGCTGGGATTTGAGCTCTGCTTTTCTCCAGAACCCAGGCCCCGTCCTCCATCACCCCCAGAGGGAGAGAGGCCGTTCCCCATGTGCTGGAGGTGGGCGGGCTATGGGGAAGTGGCGGTGATTATGATGAGAGGAACTGGAGGAAGGACCTTAGTGGATTCTCAAGCACGAAATGAGCATCCACTCATCACCGTCTCTTCATGCTCCCTCCTCCGGGGCCCCGTCTCTGCAGCCCGAGCTGCTGGCACAGACGCCTGGGAGAGCACGGGGAGTATGAATGTGAGCGCCGCCTCTGGAACCAGACTGGCTCTGCCATGTACCAGCCATGGAAGTGCGTCACCAGCAAATGACTTCATAGCCTGGGTCTCGGTTTACTCGGGTGAAATAGGAGGATGACAGCTCTGCCCAAACTGGGGCGTTGTGAGGAGTGAATGAGTTAACGAGCTAATGAGCTAAAGGCTGCGGGGTGCTGAGGTCACGGCTCACTATGGTGGCACCATGTAGTTATTGTTGCTGCCAGGGCAGCCCTGAGGGTGAGCAGGATGGGGTGGGTGGGGGGAGCGAGTGGGGAAGGCCAGAGGAAGGCCCGCCCAAGGTGGCAGAGTTGGGGAGGAAGCTGTCCCACCAGCTTCCGGCCGGATGCCACCAGGTATACACGCTGGCCCGCCCTCCCCCCACAAGCCACCTTAGAAACTTCCTTGTCCAGTAAGGATTCAGTCAAGAATACCACCCCCGCTCCCTGCTGTTTGAAGCAGGAAATAAAGCCCTTCTGGAGATCTGCTCACAGCACTGGTGAAGGGCTGGAGACATGAGGGAGGCTCTGTGAGGGCCAGGGACCAGAAGAGATTGGCATTGGAATTGCCAGCGGTCCGGCGCCTGCTGCCCCCACCTCATTGGCAGGAGCTGATGGGAAGCTGCTGGCGAGTGGAGGCGGGATGGTGGTTTGCAGGCGTCCAGCCTGAGACACTGGAGCACACAGAAGAGAAGGGAGGGGGTGCTGAGACACGGCCACACCCTGTGGGTAGGGGGTGAGAAGCCGGTGCTTAGTCCAGAGCAAACCGCTGCCATAGGTGCTATCACACATTTTCTCTGAGATCCTCACAACAGCCACGTGAGAGCTGAGACGCGGAGGTTAAGTGACCCCGTAAAGAAGTGATGGGACCAGGTCTGTACCCAGCTGTGTCTGCACAGTGGGTGCAGACGCCCTCTCTGAGCCAGGCAGGGCGTCTGCACCCACTGATGGAGCGCCCACCGTATGCCAGGCGGGCTTAGGTGCTTGGAACATGGCAGCAAACCAAATGACAAAATCCCACCCTCGTGGAGTTGCCATGCCACTGGGTGGGGGAGACACAGCACCCCAACCGTGCATACGTCATCTCCATGGTGCTCAGTACCGCAGAGGAGAGAAGGTGGGAGTGGCCAGAGCTACTGTATGTGTGTGGTCAGGGCCACCTGAGCGGAGACGGAAGGAAGTGGGGAGATGAAGCAGAGCACTGGGACAGAGGAAATGGCAAGTGCAGAGCCCCTGAGGAGGGCGGGAGCGTGGAACCTGCACAGAACAGTGGGGCTGCAGGGAAGAGGCCGGGGCCAGGAGGGCAGAGAGCAGGGCCTGCCGTGGGCCAGCAGGGCCGTGGCCAAGGCCTGCGACTTGTTTCCGAGTGACGTGGAGCCTTGGGAAGCTCTGTGCAGAGGAAGTTGGGATGGCAGAGGCTGCACGGGAGGGTTGGTGCATAGACCTCCGGGGACAATAGCAGTCATCCGGGGTCAGGCCCCAGAGAAAGGGGCCCAAGAGAAAGGGGCCTGAGGCTTGACAGGGGGCAAGAGAAGGCATAGGGTCCTTGAAGAGGAAATGGCATAGGGTACTTATACAAGGGAGGAGGGAGCCGACGTGTGCTGGCCCAGGCCTGGGTGTGGGGCTGCTCCCAAGTCTGGGTGTCTGTGGGTCTGCATCCGGGTTTTGTGCGCCCTTGTGTGATGTGGGGAGCTGGCCCGCTGTGAGGGTGTGGTGCAGAGTGTGCCCTGGCATATTGTGTCAGTTTCCTGGTTGTGTGGAGCAAATGTGTGTTAGCTAGTAGGTCTGAGTGTCTACAGGTATGCATACCTGAACGTGAGCACGCAGACCTATGAGCCGGGCTGAGCAGGCGTGTGTGTGTGTGTGTGTGTGTGTGTGTGTGTGTGTGTGTGATATCAGCCCATCTGTAGCGGGCAGCAATGGGGAATGTCTTTCCGTTTGCCTCATCATTGCTGGGCCCCCTGCTCACTTGACATTCCACAGAGCTCAGCTCTAGTTTTTATAGTGAACCAAAACTGATGGCTCCTGGGACCCGTGGGTTAATGAGTAAATTCTTGGAGACTCAGGTTGAGGGCCGGCCCCTGAAGTAGGGAGAACTCCCAGTCCCTCATCCCCACAATGCATGCTTTAAACCCAGAGACCCCATCCCTCCCAGCCAACCACATGGGCCAGGGTCCTCACCACCCAATCAGGAAGTCTGGGCCCTGTCAGCCCTCAGCGAGAGTCAGGTTTCTAAACCTGGGTGTCTCAGGAAAAGCCAAGATTTCGGCACTGGAATGAGCCCAGAGTTAGGAGTCAGAGTTAAGCTCAAATCCCACCTCTGTCACTTACCACTTCCTAACCTTGGTCAAACGACTGCTCAGTTTCCTCTCTGTAAGTAGGGACCCACCTCACGGTGTTATTAGGAAGATTAGATGAGCACTTACTATGTACCAGGCACTGTGCTGAGGGCACAGTGAATCACTTCATTTAATCTGCACACGAAACCTCCGAAGTGCGCACTGTCCCCATTTTACAGAGGAGGAAACTGAGGCCCAGGGAGGGGAGCTGACTTGCCCACAGTCACTCAGCTGGGAATGGGCAGAGCCTGGGTTTGGACCAGACAGTCTGACGGCAAAAGCAGCAGCATGAGGCAGTGAGTAGGAAGGAGAGAGCACACGTTCGGCCAATGGTGGTTATTGTTATTGATCCCAAATGGCTATTCAGGGTCAAACTCCTGACCCTGGAAGGATAGCTCTGGGCTCTCTTTTCTCCTTTTAAATTTAAGGAGGGTGGGAGGGAAGCACCAGGCTTGGGAGACCAGAGTTCAGACCTCGTCTCTGTCTCATTCACCGTGTGACCTAGACTGCTCCCTGCCCCATCCCAGCCTCCGTTTTCCCATCTGTAAATTGAAGACACGCATTTCCCACCTGCCACCAAGGATCAAATGTGTACAAAGGAGTGTGCTGCCTGGTGTGTGCTGACCTGTGTCCTCCCAAAAAAGGTACCTGGAGTCCCAACACCCAGTGCCTCAGAATGTGACCTTTTTGGGAAATACGGCCTTTCCAGAGGAGGTCAAGGTCATTAGGGTGGGCCCTATGCACTAAGACTGAGGTCCTTATAGCAGGGAAATCTGGACATAGGGACAGACAGACACAGAGGGACACAGGGAGGGCGACCAGCACAGGTTGGAGTTATGCTGCCACCACTGACGAACGGCAGGGGCAGTCAGCGCCTGGAAGAGGTGAGGCAAGTCCCCCCTGCAGGTGGCGGAGAGAGCATGGCCCGCTGACACGTGGATTTGGCTCTCTGGCCTCCCAACAGTGAGAGAATGAATGCCACCCAGCTAGTGGTGCCTTGTTAGGGCAGCCCCAGGGAAGGAATGCACCGGTGACAGCATCCACCATGCCCACCAGTATTTTTGGGATACAACCCTCCACCCCCCGCCCCCTCATTGACCCTGTGAAGAGTCCGAGGCCCAGAGAGGTGCAGTCAGCAGCCCCATCACACATCCAGGGAGCGTAATGCCAGGACTTCAACCCGGGTCACCCCGACCCCAAGTCAGTCTGCTCTGCCCAGAGCAGGGCCCGAGGCGGAGTGAACCCAGAACAGCCAGGAACCGGGGCCCAGATCTTCGGCTTTGCTCCTGGCCCGTGGCCCCTCCCTGTCCTCCTGGGTCCTCGGACGTTTGCCCTGTCCTGCGTGTTCCAGGGCTGCTGGCTCTCATTGGGAGGGTTAGCTTGACACGCGAGCACACAGCAGGCTCCAGCGGAAGACACTGGCAGGTGGGACAGAGGCAGACAGGGCAGTTAGAGGCAGACAGGGCAGTTGGAGCCAGCCAAGTCACAGGAACCAACCAAGCAGGATAACAACATATACTTAGACTCAGAGCCGAGGGCACGTGAAACTAGGAGGGTCTGCAGCAACAAGTGCACTAATGCATAGAAACAGGGAAATCCAGGCCGTTGCTGGGCACGAACAATTGAGGAAATCAATCAGGTGGCAGCACAGGTAGATGCAGAGCAGGCTTGTAGCACGTGCAAACCCCTAGACCGACTACCTTCATGGGCAGCCGTTATTGGGCTCCTTCCCCAAAGTGGAGTCTGATTCTGCTTGTGATAAATTTTCCACGCTTTTGCGTAAATTCGTCTGAGGAGATTGAAAGACACGACTGCTGGGGGAGAAAACCTCGGCTCACCCTCTGGTTATCCTCGTGGCTGGGGTCACCGGGACCCGCAGCGTGTCTCTGGCCTCACGGCATTTGTAGGGGAGGGGGGCGGTGGTGGCTTACTGGGCTCAGAGTCAGAGGTTTGGGTTCAAGTTCTGATTCCATCACGGTCTGGTTATGTGACGTGAGTGAGCCACCATCCCTCTCTCTGAGCCTTAGTTTCCTTGTCTGTGAAATGGGACCATGCCCGGAGGGTGGCTGTGAGAGTCCAGCGCGGGTAGAAGCTCGAGGGTGGGGGGGGGGGGTATGTGTGCTGTAAGTGGGGACTGCTCCAGGCAGGGCTGATGCCTGGGGCCAACAGGGCACCGTGTCCGCAACCCTGGCTGATGGGTCTGATCTAATCAAGAGCGGAAGGCAGGTGGGTCAGGTTTGGGAAAATTCTAAAAGATCCAACTTTCCTCTTTCGCTCCCTGGACTTTGGTCATTTCTCAGCCCCCGGGTTACCATGGGAGATGGATTAGAATAATCACAAACATAATTTATCAAGTACATAGCCTGTGCCTTAGTTTCGTTGTAAGGTGATTTTCACCACAGCTCTGCATAGTAGGTGAAGTTGGTCCCATTTTACAAAGGAGGACACTGAGTGAGGCTCAGAGAGATGAAGTGACTTGCCCCAGGTCACACAGCCAGGCGAGGGCAAGGCCAGGGGTTGAGGCCCGGCCTAACTCCACACGCCAGCGCCCTCTCGTTCACAGCTGCCCCCTCGCACTGTGCCAAACCTGACATTTGGTGGAAACCAAGGTGGGGCCCAGGGAGGGGGTGGGACTTGTCTAAGGTCACACAGAAGGGCAGGGGCCAGACCTCAGGGCAGGGGACAACACCTACACATTAGCAAACCCCAACTTCAGGTCTGGAGACCTCCCAGCCCTCCCTGCGGGGAGGAAGCGGTGGTGCCGTGAGGCAGCGGCCGGAGGGCTGCCAGAGGCGCAGGTGCGGTGGTCCAGGCTGGTGCTTGATCTCAAAGAGCAGAAGGACTCCTGCTGAAAGCACGGAGCTGCGGGGTGGCTGGCTCAGTCAGGGGAGGCCTGAGCTGGGCCCGGGTGCCCGCCAGCGGCGCTGGCCCAGGGTGCTGCCCTCGGAGCGGGGCATTCAGCGCCAGCCCTGCTGAGTCACTCCGGGGGGAAGCCGAGGCCCGGTGCATTCTCACTTTCACTTCCCGAGAAACACCAGGAGAGAATGTCTTGAATGCTGCTTTATTGCAATAAGTTTGTCGATTCAGCTCATTACATTTAATTAGAATTATTTAATTAGAATCTTAATAAAAGAGTAAAGCGGGGAGGCGGCTGAGGCACGGAGGTAAGGAAATCCGTGCTGAGCGTGTGAAGTAGACCCAGCTGGAGAGGCGGGGGGTGGAGGGGCTGCCAGGACATTTGCCTGGAAGTTTGGGGGAAGGGGTCTGCAGTGCCAGGATCGCCGGGGCCCAGGCAGGGCTCTTACCACCCATTCTTTAGCAGGTGCCCCCTCTGTGCCAGCCGGGCCTGGGCTGAGGACCCTGGGCATGTGGCGGTGAACAGGACCTGTTTCCTGCCCTCAAGGGGAACTGACAAGAAGCCAGATAGTTGCAACACCCAGTGCCAGAGGCTGTGACGGAGGAGGCAGAGGGCACAGTGCCAGACACAGCCCCGCTGACCTGGCCTGGGGTGAGCAAGGCCTGGAGGGCAGAGGTGCCTGGGTGAGGCCTGAGCTCGGAGCGGGGTTAGATGAGGAGAAAGGAGCTCCGTGGGCTCGGAGGGAAGGCCATGAGCCGAGGTGCCTGTGGGGCAGGTGGAGTGAGGTTCAGTGTGAGGACCCGGGGCCCAGTGGCCGGTTCCCTATCTGGCACCACCACCGTGGGCTCAGTGGGTCCTGCCAACTCTGAGCCTCACCTTCCTCCTCTGTGAGGGGGCAGCTTGGCCCCCTCGGGGGCTGTTGTGTGTGTAGATGAGCTGACACAGGAAATGCGATGTGCACCAGCGATCAGGGTGATTGCTCTGTCGTCTGAGTGGGGGTGTCCAGTGGGTGGTCGGTTACCCAGTCTGGGCGGGGACTGGTTCTGGCAGTGGTCAGTGAGACCACAGTGTGGGTGGGCACCCCAAGAGAGTATGGGGGCACATCACCCCATTCTCTGAAAGACTTGTTTTGTTGGGAGATCTGCCTCCAGCAGCGTCCTTGCTCTTCAGGGCTGCTGGCCGCACAGCCCGGCCCCTGTGGGATTCAGCCAGTCAGCTTAGGGCATCCCCGCCCCCATCCAGTGCCAGGGTCCCCTGAGTCCCCTGCGGCTGGAGAGCGACCTGGCTCCTCGGTCAGGGGAGAGCTTCTCCCCCGAGCCCCCGCCCCCGTGACCTCCCTCTTCATTCAGACTCCCTCTCCCCAGGGTGTGCATTCACAACGAAGCAGGCGCCCCCTCACCGCCCCTTAGGGAGCCAGGCTTAGCGTGAAGCCCGTGGTGTGTTGGTGACACGCCACCTCTCCAATCACAAAACAAAACTGGCACCGGTGTGTAGCATTTACTGATTTCCACGCTGCAAATAGCCCCTCTGTGGCCAATTTCAAGCTGCCAACATGCGCGTCACAGCACATGGAGATCGGATGCACACCATCGGCTGGATGAGGCCGGCCGGAGGAGGCCGGGTGAGGAAGGGAGAAGGGCACCAGCCCCCTGACCGCAGTGGGACTGCGGGGAGCTGGGCCACGCCAGGAACCGCCTGCCCCGGACCTCCCCTCTTGCAGAGTTTTCTCTTTCTGGCAGCCGAATGCGTCCCGCGTGCTGCAGGCATGCAGAGCGACAGGAGAGGGCCCAGGCCCAGACTTGACCAGCTGTCAGCTTTCACACAGCGAGCAGAGGGAGAGATCTGCCACGGGCATCTGGCAAAGCGGCGGATCGGACTTCGCCTTTGGTTTTCCACAAACTTAATCCCGCTGCGGGGAAAGATAAGAGGATGTGTAGCCCAGCTATAGAACGTTCCTAAGCTCCAGCCTACGCCTTGAGCCACGAATTTAGTGATGAAAGCTTGCTATTCTTTCCCCTGTAATTGTCCGGGGTCACAGGGGCAGCCGGCCCGTCTTCGGAATCTTCCTGCCGTTCGAGTGGGCAGGGGCAGTGGCAGCTCAGGCCTCAGCGCTTTGCCTTCGGTGGCACTTTTTTCCAGATGGCCACGGGCCATCGTGTAATTAATTTAATTTAATTTAATTTAATTAGCGGTGTCACCGCTACATACTGCAGGCTGCTGGAGCCTCATCCTCAGGCAGGAGCTGGATTCTCTCGTCCTTTCGTCCTCTCTAGGCCAGACCCTGGTTTCCCCATTTCTTTGTGGGCGTCACAGAGAGGAAGGGAGAGGGATAGAGAGCTAGAAACATCGATGAGAGAGAAGCATCGATCAACTGCCTCCTGCACACTCCCTACTGGGGCTGTGCCCGCAACCAAGGTACATGCGCCTTGGCCTGAAACCCACCCCCTCCGCTCAGCTTCCAAACCAGTCAGGTTTCCTGGTGGGAAACAATGGAAGCGGACGCTCCCTCATGTAAGCTGAACGGGAATGTATCGGCAGGACAGCAAGGAGCTTGCAGAATCGATTAGAGGACAGGATCAGGGAAGGGGCAGATGTGGAAGGGAGCTGGCTGGCATGAGGCCCCCCCAAACAAGAAAGGGAGGGAGTGCTGATCAGGAAAAAAAAAAGAAAAAAAAGAAAAACAGCATCGCCCCCTTGGTGAGGCACCGGGCTAATGTTTGCCTGCGTCATCTCAATTTCCTCCTCACAGCCATCTTTTCTCAAATCGGTTTCCCCGCCGGGGAAACAAGATCTGAGTTTCGCCGAAACCGGTTTGGCTCATTGATTAGAGCATGGGTCTGCGGACTGAAGTTTCATTTTGTGGATTCACATCCCAGGTTCAATTCCGGTCAAGGCGCATGTACCTTGGTTGCGGGCACAGCCCCAGTAGGGAGTGTGCAGGAGGCAGTTGATCGATGCTTCTCTCTCATCGATGTTTCTAGCTCTCTATCCCTCTCCCTTCCTCTCTGTGAAAAAATCAATAAAATAAAATAAAATTTAAAAAAAAGACCTGAGTTCCTTCCTCAGGAATAGCCCCAGATTAGTGGGGTACTGGCAGGGCCAGGCTGGGTACCATGGATGCTGGACAGCTCAGAGCAGATTTTCGGAGCAATTGCCTCTAAGTTGAGGCCAATCATGGCCTTTGGGCCTCGCAGAGGCGGCAGAGCCTGCCCAATCAGCACTTGCTAATTCTAGACACCGCCACTGTCACCCTGCTTGGGAGGGGTCCCGGACCCTGGACCCGGGGGGCACCATCCTGGGGCCTGGCAGCCACAGCTGAGCCAGAGAGTTTATCACCAAAAACAGCTTGTGTGACAGGACCGAGCTTTCTGCGAGGCCTCCGCACACGTCCGTCTGTCCTGAGCCTGGCTGCAGCTCACGTGGGGCCTCACGTGGGGCCCTGCTGTGGACACCGGGAGATGCCGGTTCCGAGAAACAGAGGTGTGAGCCCTCTGCCCACATCTGGAGAGAGGAGACGGTATGTGAAAAGGAGAGAGAAACGGGCCAAAGCCCGAGCATTGGCACAGGGCCTGCTGCTGGACCAGGTCTCCCCGTCAGACTAAAAGCTCCTGAGTCGGAGGGGGTCCCTCTCCTTAGCATGGAGGCTCCTTTGCGTAGAGTGACATCCCTCCCGATGGATCCAGAGATCCTGTGGGCCAGGCTGTGCTGCCCACCTCACCCTGGGGCTGCTACGGGTGTCTCTTCCCTCCGATTGGCAGGCTGGGTGTCCTAAGTCAGTGCAGCAGGCACCAGGCCGTGGGGGGGGGGGGGGGGCGGGAAGGGGGGTGCAGGGAGACGTGGGACTAGCAGAGCTGATGGAACTGTTACGCCCAGACTTCGTGATCCCCAAGGACCACCAGGGAGCCGAGTCCGATGCAATAAACAAAAGAGCCTGTACCATGCTAGCATGGGCTCCTCCCACCCACGCCGGCAGCATGGCGGAAGAGAGAGCGAACTTCTCCCAGTCCAGGGGTTTTACTCTGGCCGGTGGTGATGTCACTGCCTCGGCTAACCCTGATTGGTTGGGTGAGGGCTAGGGATAACTCCGCCCTGCGGGGCAGAGTTGGGAGCTCATCCTCGCCCCACCCTGTCCTCTCAGAACCTGATTACACTGAGGGGGAAATCGAGATCCACAGGGGCAGGGACCTGCTGAGTTCATCCCTGACCAGGACTCTCTCCCAGGACCCCCACCTCCCAGCCAGGAGGAACTGGGGTGACAGGGCGAGGTGAGGCCTCAGGAATGCAGCTCCCAGAGCCAGGCAGCCGGAGGAGGTGGCCCTGCAGGGACCCCGCTGCCAACCTGCCCTCGGAAGAGCCTCGTGTTGTCTGTCCCGGTGTCTGACTCCTGGGCCAGGCTTCCGGGCGATTGCCTCATCCTGTGAGGCCGACAGCTGTGCGCAGCTGGCGGAAGGGCTCTGTGGAAGCTGGCCCTGCCCAGCATGGGCCTGGCCATAGGAGGTGCACATCTCAGCCTAGTCCTGGCCTCAGCTCGTGCCTGATTGTGAGGCTCCGGGCAGGGCCATGGCTTCCCTGGACCACGGTTTCCTTTTCTCTCTAATGAGAAAGGTCTTCCTTCTTTTGTCAGCCATTGACCCATGATGCGTCCGGCTTTGTGCTGAGCACAGTGTGAGCCAGTCCCGGCAGCCCAGCCTTCAGCAAGTTGATGCTCCAAAATGAAAAAAAAACAGTTTCATTTTGTGGATTCACATCCCTGAGCCCCAGCCCATGTCTTAACCTTCTCTCCGCTCCAGGCTGAGGCTGATCCTGGCCTTGGCTGCACGCTAAGCCTGATCATAGTCCCAGGCTGAGTCCTCGCCCTGCTCCAGGCGAATCCTGGCCTTGTTCTAACATGGAGCCTCTTTTTCTAGATGATTCTTTGACCCTGGTTCCAGGTAGGTCCTTACCATAGATGAAGCTCTAAACCTATCCGCCTACTAAATCTTGACTCTGGTCAGAAATTCAGTCATGATCCGGCTCTAAATCAGTGCTGACCTCCATCCTTGGCTGAACTGTGACTGTGGCCACAGACTGACCGCTAATTTCCAAGCAACCAACCAACCCTTGACCTGAAACCTAACCCAGCGGGAGCCCAGGGCCCTTCCTATGGCAGAGCGTGTGCCAGAGCCAGAAGGGATGCCAGTGTTTCCCTGGCAGAGGCCCGGGACCTGCATGAAGCATGCAGGGACACGGAGGGTGCAAGTGGCCGTTTCAAAGAAGGGAACACAGTGGCCAACGCCTGGTATCCAGACTGTGAGGGGGCGTGGACGGACTCCGGGTCAGAGTTCAGAACTCTGGTTCTTTCTCATCCAAGCTCCGTTGTTTACTGACACCTGACCTTGGATGAGTGCGTTGTCTTGTTGAGGTTGTTTCTTTATCTTAAAACTAGAGGCCCAGTGCACGAAATCACGCATGAGTAGCTTGAAGCTGCTTGCCACTGCTTGCTGCTGCTCATTGCTCACCACCCCACCCATGGTGGGCTGGGGGTGGGGGGAAGGGTTGGAGAGGGACCGAGAGGTGACTAGTGGAGTGGTTGTCCCAGTCGTTATGCTTATGGTCCCTGGCCTTTTATTATATGTAGCTTTCCTCCTGGGTTAGGTGGCTCCTGAGAGTGACCTTTGCCCTGTTGCCTTTAGGTCTTCTTATATTCTGTTCCCCGTGGTGGGACCACTGTTCTTTCCTCTTCCACCCTGCGTCCCCAAGGCCAGACGCGCCTTCCTGTAGGTCTGGAGTCTAGGAAGCCTCCCTGAAGCTCCTCAGGGTGGACACGGGCGTCACCCAGACCTCTCTCCAGTGAAAGACTTGGTGCCCCGGTCTGCAGGCAGCCCTCACCCTTCAGCCATCACCCGTCAGAGCAGCCCACATCCAGTGACTGAGCAGTGGGTGATGGTAGGAAAGAGAATCAAAGACCCAGCCATCTCCAACCAATTCAGGACAGCTCTGAAGGGCTCTCCTAGCTCCACAGCTCCACCGGGTCCGCTGGGGTCTCCTCCCACCCCTCAGCTTCCTGCCCCTCCATTCCACAGGTGTCGATCTCAGAACAACCCCCTAAAAACACCTGCATGCTGACCTCCATCTCAGACTCTGCCTCCAGAGTACCCACCTGTGACGACATTCCCGTCCAAGCCACAGGTTCCTCCCACACACTGGGTCATCTCTTTGTAACGTTCATATGACTTAGGATTCTTCCTTGTTTCCTGCCCACTTCCACTGGGCTTGTCATGCAAGGGGCGTGGACACACAGCACCAGTGTGGGGGCAGAGAAAGGTCACGGGGGGGTGGGCAGGAGGAGGGGGGGAACTTAGAAGCAGAGAAGCAGTGGAGTGTCTGCAGTCCCTGGACTCCCGTCACCCTCATGGGCTCTCAGCCTGGCCAGCGTGTCCTCCCAGGGCCGGTGCCCCAGCAGAGGAGCCCCTCGGCCAGCAGGCTGGCTGTGCCCCAGGCTCCAGGAGGAAGGACCCACCCACGCTGCTGGCTGAAGAGAGGAGACAAGCCATTTCTCAAAATAACAAGAAAATATCCAGGGCTGTCTGGGCGTGGGCGGCACCGGGGAGAGTGCTTACTAAGGCCGGGGCAGCACCCCGAGGACGGGAAGAGCCTCGGAGTGTTACTGTGCACAGGAACACTGACGTCTGTCCGCCAGAGCCCGTGCTGGCGTTCCCCACGGGCCGGCCTGGCGCCCAGCCCAGCCAGTTCTCCGTCAGCTACCAAAGGCAAGCGGGGGCGGGGAGACGAGCCCCCAGGGCCCTCCAGACTTGTCTTTCATAAAAAATATATGCTTCATGAGGGTAGGAGCTGCGCCTGCTTGTTCCCTGCTCAATAAAGGATGTGTGCTGTGGATAAATAAGTGAAAAGATCAAAAGATAAGGGCTAGAAAAATCAATTAACAAATCTGAAACATTATGCAAGGCAGGGGATAATTGGGGAGACATGCTTCTTCTAGAAATGATTCCTTACCAAGGGCCAAAAAAAAAGAAAAAGCTATTAATAGACCTGATTAATAAACATCAGCCAAGGTAAATGTTAACAGGAAGCACCTCTGCAAGCCGCGGCAGTCTCTTAGGCAGGGCGGGGCTCCCCCTCCTGTTTGCTCACAGCACATTCTCAATCCTAGGGGAGCCCCCTTCCCGAACCCAGAGCAGGGGGAGCAGGGGGTGGGCACAGCCTAGGCTTCCTGCTTTCCGGAAGCTCCCTCTGCTCCAGCCACCGGCCCCTCAGATGTTAGCCCGTTAGCACTGGGGCGTGGACATCTTCGTCCTCACTGTACCCGTTGTCCCTCGCCCTCTCACTTCCTTCAGGTTTTTGTACAATCGTCCCCTCCTCACAGATCCCTTTTCTGACCCCGTTCTAAAATAGAGCCCATGTCCCCATTGCTGCCCGTCTTTTGTAGAAAACAAAATTTACACAGCTCTGTTTTAATTTATTGCAAGGAATTATTAAAACCTGCAATTGTATCTATCCTATCTAATAAAAGAGTAATATGCATATCGACCATCACTCCAACACACAATATGGCTGCCCCCATGTGGACACAAGATGGCCAGCAGGGGAGGGCAGTTGAGAGAGACCAGGTCTGCAAGGGAGGGCAGTTGAGAGGGACCAGGTCTGCAAGGGAGGGCAGTTGAAGGCGATCAACCCTGTAGGGGAGGGCAGTTAGGGGTGGCCAGGCCGGCAGAGAAGGGAAGTTGGGGGCAAACAGGCTGGCAGGGGAGCAGTTAGACATGAATCAGGCTAGCATGGGAATGGTTAGGGGGTGATCAGGCTGGCAGGCAGAGTGGTTAGGGGCAATCAGGAGGCAGGCAGGTGAGCAATTGGGAGCCAGCAGTCCTGGATTCTGAAAGGGATGTTCGACTGCCAGTGGGATCAGGTCTAAATGGGCAGTTTAACATCCCTTGAGGGGTCCCAGGTTGGAGAGAGTGCAGGCTGGGCTGAGGGACACCCCTCTACCCCATGCACAAATCTTGTGCACCGGGCCTCTAGTATAATTATATGTATTTTATTATTTTACTAGAGGCCCAATGCATGAAATTCATGCACTTGGGGGGGAAGGTCCCTCAGCCTGGCCTGTGCCCTCTAGCAGTCTGGGAGCCCTCAAGAGATGTCCAACTGATGGGGATGGGGCCCAAGCCGGTCAGTCAGACATCCTTAGCACTGCTGCAGAGGTATGAGAGGCTCCAGCCACCATCGCTGCACTCGCCAGCCGTGAGCCCAGCTTCTGGCTGAGCAGTGCTCCCCCTGAGGGAGCGCACTGACCACCAGGGGGCAGCTCCTGCGTTGAGCATCTGCCCCCTTGTGGTCAGTGCGTGGTCACTCGGCCATTCAGTCTATTTTCATGTTAGCCTTTTGTTAATTAGGATTTTTATCCAACTCCCCCTCTATAATAGAATGAAGACCATGACTTTTTTTTCCCGTTTACTGCTATGACTTCTAGAACAGTGCCTGGCACTGCACTAGGTGCTCAGGAAAACTGCCGAGTGAGCAAGTGAGGGTCGGACTGGGCAGGTCCCTGGCCTTAGCCGCTCCCCTCTAACGGGCAGTGCAGGCAGCTGACTGGGCAGTTTCTCTACCACAGAGCGGAGCGATGAGATGAAGGGGTGCAGGGGGCTCCAGTGGCAAGCAGTGAGGAAAAGCAGGATGAGGCCACGTCTGAGCTCAGACCTGAGGGCTGAGGAGGAATTCTCCAATAAGAGGAAGGAGGAGAGAGTTCTGGGCAGGGGGATGTGCAGGCACAACAGTTTGAAGGTGAGAGAGAGCCTGGGGAGTTGGTAGAATGTACACAAGTTTCATGTGTCTGGACCAGCGGGGACTAGGCGCAAAAGAGACGGGGCTGGTGGGCTGGATGGGGCCCGTCTGCTCATGGAAGATCTGCAGTGGACACTAAGTCTGAAAGTGCTGGGACCAGAACATTTTCCTTCATAAACATTCACCATCTTTAGGAATTATGGCATATCCTCATCTCTCGTGCCAGTAATAAATATTATTCACTTAATATTTTGCATGTAACTGGGTCACTTAAGTATTGTACATTCATTTATAATTTTTAATAGATATATTTTTTATTAATTTCAGAGAGGAAAGGAGAGGGAGAAATAGAGATAGAAACATCAATGATGAGAGGGAACCATTGACCGGCTGCCTCTCGCACGTCCCCTATTGGGGATAGAGCCCTCAACCTGGTCATGTGCCCTTGACCAGAATCAAACCCAGGACCCTTCAGTCCACATGTCGACACTCTATCCACTGAGCCAAACCGGCTAGGGCTTAAGTACATTAATTTAAAAGAGAAACGCTTTGTAACACTATCTGAATTTGTGTCAGATACACAAAGTGACATAAAACTAAAAATGGAAGTGAAATAATCCCATCCTTACATTCCATCACCTGCGTAAGGCTCTGAGCCCAAAGTCCACTTTCTCTTATTTAAAAAGGGAGACTAATACTAATAAGCGTCATCAAGGTGCTGAGAGACTGACAGCACCAAACGGGACTTTCTCCTTGACATAAGATCGGAAGGGAATATCTTGTTATGTGTGTCAGTGTTACTTCAAGCTGTGTCTGGATTCCTCCTAAGATTATTTCAGTAACTACATACAGTAACCTTATATGTGGCTAGTGGTCACATTTACACACAGTGAGAAACTCACTGTACACCTTAGACATCATCTCTTGAGTGGTCCCCTCAAGGAGATGGACCTCCGAGGCATGGGGGGTGTCCCTACACCCCCAACCATATTCAACCGCGGCTCTCGAGCCACAGTCCGCTCTTTGGCCCCTTGAGTGTGGCTCTTCCACAAAATACCACGTGTGGGCACGCACATACAGTGCGATCGAAACTTCGTGGCCCATGCGCAGAAGTCGGCTTTCGGCTCTCAAAAGAAATTTCAATCGTTGTACCGTTGCTCTGTTGACTCATGAGTTTGCCGACCACTGAATTAGAGGACAGGACTCTGGAAGACTTTTTTGAATAAAGGTCTTGCTGTAAAGGAAAAGAGTTAAGACTACTGTTCTCATCCAGGGGCCTGCTTTCATGAACGAAAAGGCAGGCTTAGAGGAGAAGGCGAATGCCCAAGGCCACAGAGCCGGAAGGTGGCAGGGCAGGCTCACTAACCCAGTTGCCCTGGCCTTCCTTTTTCTTTGCTGGGCATCTACCTGCTGGCTTAGCGGGGCTGAGTCATGGCGGCCAGGGGGCTGGGATACTGCCTCTCTACCCCAGGAATTCCTACACCTCACCTAGAGAGGGCGCAAGACCCCGTTTGCTGCTTGTGGGCTGAGGAAATATTACATTAAAAAAATTAACCCAGTGTCCTCAGCGTTCCTCGGCTCTCTTCACGGGCCCTGGCTGCCAAGGGAGGCAAAGCAGAGGTACCAATTGCACCCCAAGCCCCTTCTTTACAATGGCCTCTTCTCCTTAACAGCCCTTTGTCCTGGAAATTTCCACCTGTTCAGGTTATGAGAACTGAACACGCTTTGTTCGCTGTGATTGGGGTTTTGCCGCTGAAACGGATAAGCCCTCTTGGGAGAGGCACGCGATGCGTCCCTCCCCTGAGGGTGCCATTGCCCTCTGCTCCCTCCCCGGTGGAGGGTGACCTGGCAGGGCTCCCCCTGCTAGGCTGTGTGTGACGTACTGATGTTCTCTGGAAGCCAGGCCAAGCCCTGCAGGTCCGACCTTGTTCTGAGACCTCTCACCTGCACGCCCTGTCACTCTCAGTCTTCTGAGCTCGTCCACATTGGTTGTGGCTTCATCCTGCTGATTTGCTGGGCAGCTTTGTGCCCCACGCCTGGCTTTTTAACACAGGCCAACTCATCTCTGCTTAACACGATGCAGCTGTTAAAACAGAGCGGGCTCTGGAATCTGTCCACCAGAGTTCAAATTCCAGGGCACTCACTGCTTACTGGCTAATGCCCCTGGGGCAAATTGCTTACCCTCTCTGGGCCTTCGCTTCCTTGCCTGTGACATGGAGATATAAAATAACAGGGAGATCAG
Organism: Pipistrellus kuhlii; assembly: GCF_014108245.1. NCBI lineage: Eukaryota > Metazoa > Chordata > Mammalia > Chiroptera > Vespertilionidae > Pipistrellus > Pipistrellus kuhlii. Next base: position 181,308,689 of record NW_023425515.1, on the reverse strand, counting down.
AGAAGATAGTGTGCTAGGATCTGAAGAGAGAGGGGGAGAAGTGGAGAGGGAAAAGAGCTGTGGGTAGAGGGAACAGCAGATACAAAGGCCCTGTGGGAAGAGGGAGCAGAGAAATCACTAGGGACTGCGAGGAGGCCCAGGACTAGGGAGCTACGGCAGCACGGCTTGCTCAGCAACTTCCATGCACTAGAGACACCAAGAAGCTAGACTTCTCAATCCAGTGTCCACTAGGTTCTACTAACCAAGTGCAACATGAGCATTAGCCTTGGAAGGCAAAGGTCCTGAGATTCAGGTAAGCAGAGTCATGGGGATATTTAAAAATTCTTTTTAAAGCCTCATCCAAGGACATGCTTAGAGAGAGGAAAAGAGGGAGAGAGAGAGAGAGAGAGAGAGAGAGAGAGAGAGAGAGAGAGAGAGAGAGAAGAGAAGAGAAGAGAAGAGAAGAGAAGAGAAGAGAAGAGAAGAGAAGAGAAGAGAAGAGAAGAAAAGGGAAGGGAAAGGGAAGGGAAGGGAAGGGAAGGGAAGAGAAGAGAAGAGAAGAGAAGAGAAGAGAAGAGAAGAGAAGAGAAGAGAAGAGAAGAGAAGAGAAGAGAAGAGGAGACATCAATGTGAGAGAGAAACATTGATCAGTTGCCTTCTGTACATGCCCCTACTGGGAATTGAACCAGCAACCTTTAGGTGCACAGGACAACACCTAACCAACTGAGACATGCCAGTTGGGACAGGTGTGTGTGTGTGTGTGTGTGTGTGTGTGTGTGTGTGTTTGTTTGTTTTTTGTTTGTTTGTTTTTACCAGCCCTTTTGCTGTCTAAAGAGATTCAGATAAAAAAGCCTTAGTCGGGCAGCTTCCAGAACCTTAGCATGACCACCTTAGTCCACATGACCACTTTAGTACATGTGAATTAAGTGCATCAGACAGGAGGATCCCAGCAAAATCCCAGGTGGCCCTGTAAGAATTTGTTTACCAAACATTTGTTCTTTCTCATCTCCCTATGTATTGCCTGCCTCTCCCTCCTCCATCTAAAATGACATCTGTACCTCATTTTGCCTCCGGGTCTTGGGACTTTTCATGCTTCTGTGAATTCCCCACGCGCATACCAAAATTTGATTTTCTCCTGTTCATCCGCTGAATGTCGGGTAAACTATTCAACCAGCCAGGAGAGCTAAAGGGGGAAGTTCCCCCAGCTCAACCCTTGGCTCAGGCAGGTTCATGGATTTCTGGTTCCTTTTGGTTAAAGTAACAGTTTCAATTCGGTAATTAAAACTCACTTTCAGGAACTAGAAGGTTCGTTCTGACCCAGGGCAAGCAATGTAAAATTTTGATTCACTTCCAGTTCAAAATGCAAACCAATCCCTCCTTCAATGACCACTTGCTAAGTGCCAGCCCAGGTGTGGGGACAGGAGAGCTGCCAGATAAATCACAGACGCCCGCATTCGATTGGAATTCCAGGCGATTGATAGTTAATCTATTACTATATGTATGTCCCTAATATTGCATGGAGCATACTTCGAGTAAAAGGTATTGGTCGCTTATCTGTCATTCGGATGTAGCTGGACTTCCTGTATTTTTATTCCCTGACTCACAGTGCTGGAATGTGCTGGCCCTCGCTCTGGAGGAGTAACACTCCCTACCTCTGCCAAAGGCATGGGGAGCACCCAGGTCCCCGGAACACCTTCCCCCTACTCCTCCTCAGCACCGTGGACACTGTCTGAAGAGCTGACCATCTATAGAGGTGACATTTGAGCCACGCTCCTTTGTCCACCTGAGGCCCGCCCGTCTCCTGCCTCCTTTCCTGGCTTTGATCTCTGGAAGCGTTTGCTTCTTTTCAAATGGCCCGGAGAGCTCATGCCTCTGAGAGGGTTGAAGCCACACCAGCCAGCTCTGGAAGTGACAGCTGATTAGGAGGCGGGGTTTCTGAGAACAAGATTCCGTGGTGATTTCCTGGAAGGGGGTGCAACCCCTGAGGATCCTGGGCCCAGTTACAGGCTGAGCAGGACGCCCCCACACCCCTCTGAGCAAGGGCTGAAGAGACAGCATCACGTGCTGGGCCTGCAGACGCCATGTCTGCCTGGGGGAGGAGGAGGCAGGGAGTGCACGGGGGCTGGGGGGATGAACAGAGTGGATCTGGGGCCAGGCCCAGCGCCCAGTCTGAATGTGGGCGGTTGGAGCAAACGCTCTGTGTGGAGCCGCCCACCAACCTCTCTGTCTCCGTCCCCTCTCACTCCCATGCAGGCTGGCCTTTCTGCTGGTCCTACGGCCTCCCTCCCACAGCTCCCGCTCTGTTTCTGTGCCTGCCACATCCCTCCCCCCTCCCCCCATTGGCCATCTGGGGCCTGGCTGGGGGCGGGAGGCTGGCTGGGCTGGCCCCCAGGAGGAATGGCCTCCTCACACCTGTCCTCGGCCCCAGGCCTGCCCCTGGCTTTCTACCCAGAGCTGGTGCCTGAGTACAGGGCAGGCGGGAAGAGCAGGGACCCACGCTCCTGTTTTTAGTTCCCTCTCACCTTGACCTATAGATCCTCGCTGAGCCTTTGGGGTGGGGGGTGGGGTTCTAAGGTATAAATCCGGTTACTTCTAGTTTTCCCCATTGGCGATTTAGGGTTCAATGAAACCGCAGGATTCTTGGTTCCCCTGAGTTACAACCCATCGATGTGCACCTCTGCCTTTCCAATGTTACTTACCCGCTCGCTCGCCTGTGCTAATTGCCCTCGTGGCTTCATGCCTTTAGAAAAACCTCTTTCGCCTCCTGTTCGTGTGTGTGCTCCCTGTCTTCTTTAGTCAGGATTTATAGGTAGGCTAATTTAATCTTCACAGCAATACCGAGGGGCCGGCGTTATTATTCTCATTTCCCAAATGAGCAAACTGAGCTTAGAGAGGATGTCCATGGAGCAATCAGTGGCAGGACCTGGCACGGCCCCGGCCCTCCGTCTTTCACACTCCCCCCTCCTGCTTCCCCCAGCTCTCCCTGCGACGCTCAGAGAGCTGTGCCCTCCTCTCCCCCACAGAAGCTGGTGTCCATGTGGTCAAACCCCACAAAGGCCAGGAGGGCGCCCCGGGGGCGATCATGCCTTCCTCTCTGAACATGCCCTCTGACCAGCTTTCTGTAGAGCCGCAGGCACGCTGAGAGCCATAAACTACTGTCATGTCAAATGCAATGACAATCAGAAATGACCTTCACGTCCAGCAGTACTGGATTGGGTAAACAGAGTATGGCGTATCCATTTTGGAAATACTTGTGGCTGTCAGAATGATGAAGTAGAAGAATATTTAGTTTCATGGGGAAAAGCTCCCGACATATTGGTAAATTAAAGATCCTCGTCTCCTCCGCAGCAGGTGCAGGGTGATCCCATTTTAACAATAACACACATATATAATCACAGATTAATATGAAAATAATTAATATTTACCCGCAATCCGTAATCCTGTTTGTATAGGTCCCAACGCAACATCCCAAATAAAAAATAAAAATAAATAAATTCTGTCTTCCCCAGGGTATGAGATCAAGTTCTAATTAATGCCTTAGTCTCACCCTCCTCCCACCCCATCCTCCACCCCTCAGGACCTCGAAGCCTGCAGTTCAGATCCTGTGAAGAAAGTGCAAACTGTCCTCCCCCCCTCCCGCCGCCCCCTCCCCAACCCTGCCAATCTGCTCCTGGCATCTAGTGGTTAGCAGTCAAAGATGCTATTAAACATCTTACAATGCACAGAACCCCCCACCCCCATCCTCCACACACACACAACAAAGAATTGTCCAGCCCCAGATGTCAGCAGTGCCAAGGGTGAGAAACCCTGGCTTAAGGCCAAGGCTTTGAAGTCAGAAAGGCCTGGGTTTACATCCTGGCTTTGCCACACATTGGCTGCTTGATCGTGACCAACTTGTCTGACCTCTCAGAGCCTCGGTTTCTTCAACCTGTCAAATGGGGTCAATAGTAAATACGCTCCTCATAGAGATGACTGAGAATGAGGTAACTGGCTATCGAGAGCCTGAATGAGGCGTCACACTCATCCTCCAAGTGAGCAGAGGTTGGGTTAGGCTTATTATTGGGATCGACCTCCCAAACCTGAGTCCTCCGCCTGCTGGAATACTGTGGGTACTGAGGACATGTTAAATATTCACACTTTTCTCTTTATTTTCAACCTAGGCCTCTTAAAAGCCCCACCCCCCACCCCACCACCACCTTTTTTAATTTGAGAGAGTGGAGGGGAGCGGATTAGCTAGAGGGAGGGAAATGGCAGCTGGTTGTAATGCAGGAAAGAACCCCCACTGCAGATTGAATGGGGAGAAATGGGCCTGAGGTCTGGCCACAGCCTGCGTTAGGAAACTCGGGATTTCCTTTTCTAAAGATCCTTGGGCCAAAGATAGAGATCTACTATTTATTCAGGATGCCTCAGGACAATGGGAACCAAATGAGGGTCATTTCCATGGCAGCCATGCTGTCCAGTTCCATGGCCACCTGACTGGCTATACTCGGGGCTCCTGGTGCGCTGGGGACGTGGCTGGTCTGGATTAGGAAGTGCTGTGAATGTACAGTGCACCCCAGACCATGAAGATTTAGCATGGAAAAAAAATGTAACCTACCTCATTACTGGTTTTCAAATAATAATGGAAATGACACTATTTTGTATATATTGGATTAAATAAAATATATTATTAAAGTTAATTTCATCTTACGGTTTTTAAAATATATTTTTTTTATTGTGTTTTTTTTTACAGAGAGAAAGGGAGAGGGATAGAGAGTTAGAAACATCGATCAGCTGCCTTCTGCACACCTCCGTGTGGGGATGTGCCCACAACCAAGGTACATGCCCTTGACTGGAATTGAACCCGGGACCCTTCAGATCACAGGCCAATGCTCTATCCACTGAGCCAAACCGGTCAGGGCCATCTTATGATTTTTTTACGTTGAAAACATTTTTAAAGCCCTGTGGTCTCAGTGGCTTGACACAATGGATATTAATTCCTCCCTTAAGCTCCTCCATGCCCCTGCAGATGTGCAGAAGGCTCTGCTCACTAGAGTCACGCAGGGGCCCTGGCTGACGCAGCAGCTGCCACCGCAGTCCCTGTCAGTCACCTTGCCAGAGAGAAAGCTAGAGCTCTGGAGGATGTGGCACTGGCAACTACATGCTCTGGACTAGAAATGATGTCATTTCTGCTCGCAGCTCATTGGCTAGAATTAGTCACTTGGCTCTCTACTCAACCTCAAGGGGATGGAGCCATCCCATCATCCATCCCATCATCCATCCCATCATGTGCCCCAGAGGAAGAGTTCCAGAAATTTTTGGCAAACAGGACAAATGACTAGCTCAGTTCCTATCAGCTAGCTAGCTTTCTTTCTTTCTTTCTTTCTTTCTTCCTTTCTTTTTAATGTTTGAAAAAAGTAGATGGTATAAAATCGGAAATATAGCAGGGGGCATCACAAAAACATTTAAATCATGACTGAGTCTCAATAAATATGTGTGGAACGATGAAAATTATTTTTTAATGGGATCATAGCCACAATGAACATGTCTCCTCTGCATTAACACTAACCAAGTGCCTGCCCATGGGTTATCTCATTTAGGGTATTATGGGCACCCCTTACGGATGAAGAGACTGGCTCAGACAGGTGAGTGATGTACCCATGTCACCCAATCAAATGGAGAGCTGGGACTTGGGGCAACAGGGTAACTGAAACGCCCTCTTCAAGCTTCAATCTTTCTTCTCTTTCACTAATCAACCTTGAATCTTAAACTTGTTGGTTTTTTGCTTCTTTTAAAAATATATATATATTTATATATATTATTGATTTCAAAGATGAAGAGAGAGGGAGAGATAGAAACATCAATGATGAGAGAGAACCATTGATTGGCTGCCTCCTGAATGCCTCTCACTGGGGATGGAGCCCACAACCCAGGCATGCCTTGACCAGGAATCAAACCATGACCTTCTGGCTCATAGGTCAATGCTCAAACACTGAATCATGGTGGACAGGCTGCTGCTTTTTTGTTGTTGTTTTTTTTAGTTAAAACTTACATTTTATTTATTTGTTTTAATAATTCTTTATTGTTGAAAGTATTACATATGTCCCTCTTTTTCCCCCATTGACGCCCTCCAGCCTGCCCTCACACCAATGACCTCCCCTCCTCAGCCCCAGGCCTTCACTACCCTATTGTTTATGGCCATGGGTTATGCATATATGCATACAAGATCTTTGGTTTATTACTTCCCACTCACCCACCCTCCCCTGCCTTCCCTCTGAGATTCCATCTCGGTTCCATGCTTCCATGCCTCTGGATCCATTCTGTTCATCCGTTTATTTTGTTACTCAGATTCCACATACAAGTGAGATCATGTGATACTTGTCTTCCTCTGACTGACTTATTTCACTTAGCATGATACTCTCCAGGTGCTCCAGGCTGTCTCAAAGTGCTTCTTTTAATAATACTGACATTTGTCATGTACTGAGTGTAGTAATATTATTACTGCTATTTTTGTAGCCTAGGAAACTGAGGCTTCAACAGATGCAGTGACTTGCCTAGGGTTACACAGCCACCAAAAGGCAGGTCTTCGAGATTCAAGGCTCCACCCACAATGCTCTTTTGAACCTCTGGCTGATGGATCTGGTTCTACAGAATACGTGGATGGCATCATGGATAAGGTTTGAGGGAATTTCCCACGATGGTTTGGCCCACGTGGTCTTCACCCAGCAACACCTCCCTGATGCCTTGGGCCCTTCTCACCAGCCTAATCCAGGAATGGCAGAGGCTCTGAGACCCTGCAGAGACGTTGGAGCCTCATTAGTCCACTGACAGTCACAAACAGACCCACCGACAACCCCAAACTCCTTGCAAGTAGAACCAGATGACCAAATTATGCCAGGCTTACATTTTGAAGATACAAGTTTATTTCCTGCTTTCGGGGGAAATGGATGTAAGCTCTTAGAAATGTATTTTTATGAGATTCAAACTTTACATGCCCTTTAAAATGTACCAGCACCATAAATAATAATAATTAGCATTTAGTTCCTGCTATTTGCAGGCACTCTGCCTAGAACATTATCATGGATTATTTCACTCAATCCTCACCGTGTCAGCGAGGTCACTGTGACCCAGGACTGTGGGGGCGAGAAGCACCTTGACCCCTGAGTATGGTTAAGGAAGTCCCGAGACCCAGCGGCCTGCTCTGCCTCTACTGCAAGTTACTGATTTATACCCTCTGGTCCTGAGGTCCCACATCTGCATCAGTCTACAATTCAGCTGGATGGTCTAGAAACGCCTGGAGAGGAGGGGCTTACCCCAGTGGTGCAGAGCCCAGTGCTTACCACATCAGGACTTCACCAACGCCGCTATTATTGTGATGGAGACAGGGACCACATCCTCAGAAATGACAGGCCCGCGTGTGCAGCCTGACAAATGAGAGTTCTCACAGAGACTCAGGACAGGGTATGTGAAATTGGAGCTTCCCTGGAAACTGAATTACAAAGGTTTAGTTTGGGCTGCTAGCTTGCTTGTCATTAGGAAATGAGGCATCACTGATTCTTTTCATCTTTTTTATTTAAAAAAATATTTTATTGACCTTTTACAAAGAGAAAGGGAGAGGGATAGAGAGTTAGAAACATCAATGAGAGAGAAACATCGATCAGCTGCCTCCTGCACCCCCCCTCCCCCGGGGATATGCCCACAACCAAGGTACATTCCCTTGACTGGAATCGAACCTGAGACCCTTTAGTCCGCAGGGGGCTATCCACCGATCCAAACAGGTTAGGACTGATTCTTTTTGTCTTCGATCAGACTGGTTCACATTTCCCCAGTGCTCACTACCTCCCAGACACTGTGCTCAGACATTTACCGTTAGTTCCCATCACACCCTCCTATGTGCTGGAAACTGTGATTATCTCCATTTCACAGACGGAAGACTGGAGCTTCAAGCGGTGAGCAATTTGCCCAAGATCTCACCGGTGGTAGGAGATTGAGTCGAGATTCAAAGCGGGAGCTCTGGGGTCCTCCTTCTTATCGCCCTGCTTAACCTTCTCCAGCATACAGAGGACCTAGGTCTGGGGTGGGGCAGATCCAGAACAAGTCTAACCCAGCCCCTGCTCACTTGGAGGATGGGTGTAACGTTGGCTTCAGGCACTTTAATAGCCAGTTATCTCATTTCATTCTCACATCATCCTTATGATGTGAGAATTGGCTTGTTTGACAGATGAAGAAATCGAGACTCTGAGAGGTCAGATAAGGTGGCCAAGGTCAAGTAGATGATTATGTGGCAAAGCCAGGATGCAAACCCCCCCCCCCCCCTCTGACTTCAAAGCCTTGGCCTTAAGCCAGGGTTTCTCACCCTTGGCACTGCTGACACCTGAGGCTGGACAATTCTTTGTTGTGGGGGATGGGGGGTAGGCTGTTCTGTGAGTTGTAAGACGTTGAATAGCTTCTTTGACTGCTATCCACTAGATGCCAGTAGCACTCCTCCAACCATGACAGCCGAAATTATCTCCAGACCTGGCCAAATGTTCCCCGGGGGCTACATTGCTCCTGGCGGAGAAGTCTGGCTCCTGGTTGACCCGGACACCTCTGATGCGAGGCTGGGGACTCTGGCAAGAAGAATTGAAAGGAGACTTTCGTGGTCTTTTAAGAGTCTGAGGGGTGTGCTGGGCTCTGTAATCCCGAAGTCAGCCTCCGTGCACAGAGAGGTACCGGAGGCAGCCGCTGGAGTGAGCCTCGCACAGCCTGGGGCCTCTTATCTGGGGACTGACCTGGCGTGCTCTCACCCAGCAGCTTCTGTCTCAGCGTCTCTCCCCGCCCAGGGCTGAATCTGTCTGGAGGCCATTAAGGAAGCTGCCTGATGATTATCTCTTGGCTCGACCTTGGCTTCATTTCTAGCCTTTGATTCTAAATGGGACTAATGACCATTTGAGATTGAGATTCTGCACCAACTGTCTAAGTGCCTTCCTGGGCAGGCAGGAAGCCCTGCCTGGCTCACTGCTCTCATCTCAGCCAATGCCACGGTCCCTGGGCAAGTGAGAGGCCTGGGAATTGCTGCAGATGCCTCCCTCTATCATCATCTACTGCCAACCCATTATCAAGTCCTGGAAATTCTGGATCCTAAGTCTGATTTGGATCTTTCGGTCCTATCCATCCCCACTTCCTGAGTCCAAGACACCACAGACTTGCAATACCCTTGGAGGGGCACCCACTTCGTTCACTCCTGCTTTCCATTCTGTTTCACATGGTAGCTAGAGTAGCTTTTTTTTTTTTTAAAAAAATGTGACTATGAATCCACCCACCCACCTACCCCTACACACATTCCTACTCCTGCCCTAAGTCACCAGTGACATTTCCTGTCTCCATCATTCTCTTGACTGGCTTGTCTGTTCTCAAAAGCTCCATGTTCCTCCCACCTCAGGGCCTTTGCATGTGCTGACCCCTCAGTCTGAGTGTTCTGACTACCCCACTTTGCTTAGGTAACTCCACTCGTCCTTAGGGGAGGTCTTCCCTGACCACTGAGGGCCCACCCCGAGCCAGGGCCCAGCTCCATTGTTACACATTATGATAGCAGCATTTCTGTCTCCTTCCTTTCTCTTATCTCAGTTTGTATACTTATTGGAGGGTTGCTTATTTGTTTTAACTCCTCTCCCCCATGAAATTGTAAGCTCCCCAATGGGAATAATGTGTCTGTTTTTGGCTCATCATTATATCCCTAAAGTTTCTATATAGAGTGGAACATAGCAGATCCTTTATACATACTTGTGGAATGACTGAATGAGCTCCTATAATCCAACAAGCCTGTGATAATTTTGCCTGAGGCTAGTGATCTTTTTTGGCCATGCCCTTTGCCAGCACCTGCTGTCATGGCATTAAAAGATGGAGAGCAATAGACTCTGAAAGACAGAAGGGGGCCTGGAGCCTGATCACTTGGGTTCAAAATCCTCCCTCTGGCACTTCTCAACTGTGTGACATTAGGCAAGTTCCGTAATATCTCTGTGTTTTAGTGTCCTCTTCTGTATAATGTTGGCAATAATAGCACTTGTCTCATGGGTGGTTGTAGGATCAAATAAGTGAGCTTCTATTACATGCTTTTAGAAGGGCTTGACACACAGTGAATACCCCGATAATCATACTTATCATCAATACTAGAGGCCCAATGCATGAATTTGTGCATGGTTGGGGCCCCTCGGCCTGGCTAGCCATTGGGGGTGATTGGAGCCTGCTGGGCTTGGGGAGGGACTGTGGAGGTTGGCCAGCCACAGGAGGTTGGATGTAGGAGCACACAACCACCAGGGGGCAGCTCCTGCATTGAGAGTCTGCCCCCTGGTGGTCAGTGCACATCATAGCTTCCAGCCAGTCATCCAATAGTAATAGTTGCTTAGGCTTTTATATATATAGACTACAGGCCTGGTGCATGAAAATTCATGCACTGGAGGGTGTCCCTCAGCCCAGCCTGCCCCCTCTCACAATCTGGGAGCCCTCAGAGGCGGGAGGTGACGAGGTGATCAAGGGAAGGTGATGTCCCCATCACACCTCTGCTGCTGCCACAAGCCTTGGCTAGTCCTGGTTACTTGAGGGGACTGGAGACTCTGGAGGCAGGCGCACAGAGTGGCCTGGGAGTGGGCCTGGCTGTGTTGTGCACCTGCCACCGTGGCAGGGCTGAGGGGACTGCCATCTTGTGGCTGTGGGTGCCGCCATATTTGAGGGAGTGACAGTCAATTAGCATATTCCCTTCTTGTTGGCTGTGGGTATCACCGTCTTTGTGAGGGCATGATGGTCAATTAACATATGCCCTCTTTGTTAGATAGAATAGATTATTAACAGAAAAAGAATGGGTTCTGGGACAAGTCTTGTTTTCTCTCATATTTACAAATTATTTTCTATGTGACTTTGGACAGGTCATGTCATACCCCTGAGCCTCAGTTTCCCCATCAGTTAAAATGAGATCTCAAGGCCTACTCCAGAGAGGACCATTGTGAAGGTTGGATAGGATGAGAGTGAAGGACTTAGCCAGTGCCCAGTGCCTGGGATTCCCTTCCTAAGGGCTGAATTGATGCTTGTTGCCTTTCAGACAAGCATTCCCTGAAGATAGTCTTCATGCCTGCCCTATTTAGGGCTGTTATGCCAAGCCCCTCTGTGCCTGGCACATAATAGGTGCTCAATAACCAGTTCTTCACTAAAAGAATGAGTGAATCAACAGTGAGAGGGACCATGCCTTGCTCATCTTTATGTCCTCTCAAGGCTAGTGTAATACTTAGCATCTAATTTCAAGAAATGTTTGTGGACAGGATAAATAGATTTTTAAAATAGCTTTCATTTCTGTGCCCAATCCCACTTGATTTTCTAAATTAAACTGAGAAAGATACTTGTTAATTGACTCTCAATATGTCTAAGTCTTAGTATTCTTATCTGTAAAATGAGGCTATTAATAGCTTCATAAGATAGCCTTGAAAAGTAAATGAAGCAATATGTAATTGATATAGAAAAGGTTAGTTCACTATTATTCCCTATCAGGGCCTCAGTTTCCTCACCTGTGAAATGGGCATCCACTCATTCATTCATTCATTCATTACTCAACAAACACAGTACCCATATGCAAGACATTGTAGTTAAGGACTAGGGCAGTTAGAGAGGTGAACAAGCCATAGTCCCTGCCCAAGCAAACCCCAGTGTCTACATCAATGATGAGAGAAAAATCATTGAGCGGCTACCTCCTGCACGCCTCCTAATTGGAATAAACCCACAACCCAAGCATGTGCCCTGAATGGGAATCTAACTGTAATCTCCTGGTTCATAGTCGATGCGCAACCACTGAGCAACACCAGCTGGGCAGCAGCCTCATTTGATACCCCGGATCACCAGCATACCACAGACTGGTCCAGTGAGCATCCAGTTCAAACAGACATGTCCTCCTGAGACTCAGCCTTCCTCCCATTCTCCTGGGTCCTATCTTCTCAGGGGACTGAATAGTGATTTCCTTCCTCTTTCATCATGGAATGTGGGGTACTTTCAAGGAAAGCGGGGTTCCTCCCTGGTTCTCCAGAGAAAAACCTGCTGCTTCTGGAGTCAGACCCAGAGAGGAAATGCTTCGGCATTAGGAATCAGGAGCGGCCAGGCCAGGTTTCTGGGCTCCTGTATCCAACTGGATCACATCCTTGTCTCTGATGATGCCAGGGAACTGACTACTGCCAATCAAACTCGGCAAGGACTGAAACATCTGAGTTAGGATTTGTGGGGTTGGAAGAAACTGTTCAACCCCGTGGCCAAATTATTTGTACCTGTTACCCAGATCAGCCTTTATTCCCAACTGAAAGAGATTTACATGGCCAGGGTATTTAAATATCAGGGGAGCCTCTGCTGTCAATGGCCTGGCCAGAGGTACAAGGATGTCTGAGTCCCTATAGCCCATCCGTAGCGGGCCTCAGGGAAGAAGCGGGATTTAGGAGGTGAGAGTCTGCCTGGGCCAATTCTTCTGTCGGGAAAGGCCTCCCTGCAGTATTTTCTGTCTCGTCAACGCTGCATTTCATTTTAAATTGCAGCTGAAAGCAGATATTTTCCCTCTTGCCTATTACACCTCTTAATTTGTCTCTCCCTCTGCTGTTATTTGTCTCAATAAAGTGTTTTGCATGAAAGACCCACACAGCACAATGCTGCTGTGCCCTGGGTGAGATTTAACGGGAAGGAAAGACACAGAGAGACTTACGTCCCAGGAGGAAGGAGTGAGGGCCTTGAGGTGGAGACACGGGTCTGGGCAGTGAGCACATGAGCTTGGACCTAGCTGTTGTGCATCTGTGGGTATATGAATGCACATGCCAATAGTTGCACTAATATGTCTGTGTCTATGTATGCTTTGGTATAATCACTTGGTGTCCACACTTAAATTGTTATCACACGTGTATGTAATCCATGCATAGGAACATACAAATGCACATAAACACATGCAGGCATCTAGGTACCCATGCCACGAGTGTGTGTTCCTCGGTGCACACGACCAGGTCTCTTTCTTTCTTTTTTTTATTTTATTTTTTTAGTGTGGCCAGGTGGGATTTATTCCCAGAATGTAATGATATGACAACATGCAAAAATCAATCAATGTGATACACTACACTAACAGATTATCTCAAAGGCATTTAACAATATTTAATACCCTTTTAAGATAAAAACACTTCCAGGTCTCTTTCTTGCCCTTCTACCGCTGCGGTTAGCATCTCTCCCTGCCCCACCTTGGGGTCCCGGCCCGGTTTGGGGCTGAGGGAAAAGGAAGGCGGAACAGTGGTCTACAAAAGTCCAGCCTGCAAGAGTCCAGGCCTTAACCAGCCCAACAGCGGCCACAGCTCCCGGCGTGACCACCCCTTCCTCACAGTCGGCCACAGCAGCAGCACCACCGCGGCTTCTGCGGAAGCTCTGGGGTCCCTGGGCAAGTCCCCAGCACCCTGCCAACCTGGACTGACCCTGAGGGGTGAGAGAGGTTACCCAGGGCTGGCCAGAGCCCTCCAGACCAGCCAGACCTCCTGCCACCCAGGGACCAGCCACCAAGTGGCGGGGGCGAAGCGGGGAGGTCTCGGTCGCTTCCAGGCCAGCGGACGCTGGGCACTAACCAATGGGCGACTGGGGATCCCTCCGAGGCAGCCAATGCCCTCGCTCCGCTCGCCTTCCTCCCCCCCACCCCCCGTGCCCCCCGCCAACCCCGCGCCCCGGACTGTTGGTGTGGATGGGACGCGGGGAGTGTGCACGGCGCCGGCCGCTGGAGGGGCGGGGCGTGGCTTGGAGTCCGGACCCGCTCCCACCCGCGCCGCGGCCCCGCGCTCCCTCCACGACTGGCGGCTAGCGGCCTGGCTGCGGCGCTGCGGCCGAGCTGGCCCGTGGGCGCGCAGGGGGCGTGGCCGGGGGCGTGGCCGGGGCCGGGGCGGGGCGCTGTCTCTGTGGCTGCCGGGCTGCGGCGGCGGAGGCGGCGGGCGGCGGTGCGCTCGCGTGGGGCGCAGGCTCGGCGGCAGCGGCGGCTCAGCCTGCGGCGTGGCGGCTGGTCCGGAGCGGCCGCCGCGAGCACGCCGGCTGCAGCGGGGGAGGCGCCGCCGGGGCTGCGCGCTCCGCGGGGCCGGCGGGGACCGGGAACAGGTGATCCCCGCGCGAACCCGGCGCCCGCCCGAGTTGTCGGGGCCAGAACCCCCGCTCCCGGGCGCAGCTGCTGCGGACGGCGCCGGGCTCCGGACCCCGGACCCGGGCTCGGGCAGCCCCTGCCCGGCGGGCTCCGAAGTGTGGCTCCCGCGCCCGGCGCCGTCCGCGGAGGACAAAGTTGTGGCCCCCTGGCCGGGGGGTGCTCGGGGCGCCGCGGACACGCCGGCCTCGCCCCCGAGCCCGCGCTCTCCGGAAACGGCTTCTGAGGTGAAACTTTGGGCGGAGGGGCCCGGCGTGGCGGCGAGGCCTGCGGGCGCCTCTGCGTGGACAGCGGGCCCCGCGGACGGCATGTGACGGCGCCGGCTACGGCGCGGGAAGGCGCGGGCCCGGGGCTCCGGCCGCGGCGGGCGGGGAGGCTGCGGCGCGCGGCGGCCCTCGCGGGCCCGGGCCCTGGGCCGTGCCGCCCGGCTCGCCCGGGCCCCGCCGAGGCCGCTGCGCCCCCGCCCCGGCGCGGGAAGACTCGCCCCAAACTCCTTGAACTTCCGTCGGAGGCCGTCCCCTGCCGGAGACACCAGGGGCCCCCGCCTCGGCGGCGGCGCCCCTCGACGACCGCCCTCGGAGCCGCGGGGCCGGCGGGAGCTGCCCGTCGCCAGCCCCGGGCCGGGCCACGATGCTCATGAGGAAAGTGCCCGGCTTCGTGCCGGCCTCGCCGTGGGGGCTGCGGCTGCCGCAGAAGTTCCTCTTCCTCCTCTTCCTCTCGGGCCTCTTCACGCTGTGCTTCGGGGCGCTCTTCCTGCTGCCCAACTCCTCCCGCCTGAAGCGCTTCTTCCTGGCCCCCCGGACCCAGCGGCCGGGCCTGGAAGCGGTGCCCGAAGCCCCCGGGCATCCCCCGGCCGGGGCGCGGGAGCCGCCCCCCAACCCGGCCCCCGCCGCGCCGGCCCCGGGGCAGGAGGAGCCCAGCAGCCTGGCCGGGCCCCGCCGGAGGAAAGGGTGGGCGCGGCGGACCCAGCCCCCCAGGCCGCGGGAGGAGGCCACGGCGGCCCGCAGCGGCGGCAGCAGCAGCAGCGGCGGCAGCGGTGGCCGCGCCGAGGCCCCCCAGGAGGGGAGCCCCCCGTTCAGCTTTGACTTCCACGCCTTCCGGAGCCGCCTCCGCCACCCGGTCCTGGGGACCAGGACCCGCGGCAGCGAGGAGCCCCAAAGCCTGGTGCAAACCCGGCGGGAAAAGATCAAGGAGGTAAGGACTCCTCTCCCCAAAGAGAAAAGACCTGCTTGGGCTTCCATCCACTTCCCTGGGCCGGCTATCAAGACTGGTCCCTGGTCCACTCTAGACTCGCTTGGCACCCTCTGCACCCTCCTCTCCTCCCTCTCAAACTTCCCACCTCCATTCCCACCTGCTCACGTCCCCACCGTTGGGTTCCCTAATGGTCCCTACCCCTGGCAAGTGGCAGTGGAACCACTGGGCTTCCCCCACCCCCGGTCTCTGGTCCTTCCAGCCCAGGCCCCAGCCCAGGCCCCAGCCCAGGTGGGATCCACTCCGTCCTGTGGGGCTGCTAGTAGAGTTTTGTGCTGTTTCCAGTAAGGTTCTGGAATGGACATCCTATCTGCTTTAGGAGACCAGGGCCGTGTTCTTTCTCACTGGAAACCCTGACTTCCCCCAAAAGCCGCCTATACCTGGAAGCCCAGGGATTGGGGGGCATTTGGTACCCTGTAAATCTTTAGTAATCTGGCCAGTGACCTGCAAACCAGAGTGTGACTTGCATTCTGGCTGTCGAGCCTTGGAACAGTTGCACTTAATCGTATGTGATGCGGGAAGAAGTGATCAGTAAGATGGTAGTAACGTTACAGACGCTCCAGGATTATTGGCTTAACGAAGCGGTTCTTGGACTTGTTCCCTGTAGGGATTGTACTGGGGAGTGGTTTGGAAGAATCAACTTTGATCGGAATCTTAGTCTTAGTTTAAGAAGCCAAAAGTAAACGCAGCCTCACCGAGGCTTGAAGACCGTTGCCAGGCTGCCACTGGTACCTAAATAGTCTGCTCTACCACTGCTGGAGCTGCAGTGGAGGTTTTTGCCCAGCCATGCACAGGGGGCTGCGGTGACACCCCGGGCCACCAGGGGGCCTTGGGCAAGCAGTGGGCCTAGAAAGGAGAGGATGCTCTTTCCCGGCCTCCTCTTCCCTCCCCCACCCAGGAACCCAGAAGGAAAGGGCTACTTCTCTCTGGACTTCTTGGTTTGGGGCAAAGGAGTGAGCAGGTGTGCTGTGATTTCCAGGGGGAAGGCAGCCACGTCGGGACCTGCCTGCTGAGACCTACTCAGCCAGTGGAGAGCCTAGTTGTCCCCCTCTCCTTGTCCAGATTATCCTTCCCAGCACCCACCTTTCCCCCACTCCTTGGGTCTGCTGCTACTCAGCTCTTTTGCTCTAAGTCTTGTTTGGAGACTGTCTTAATAAGTATTTGCAGGACATTTTGTGACATCAAGATAGAAAGCCACAAAGATGAGTCCTTGGTGTGTGTGTGTGTGTGTATTCTCACCTTTCAATTTGTGGAAATCTCAAAGGTGTGTGAAAGGCTGGGACTTGCAGTAGTTAAGGAGGGGTTAAGAAACTTGTCGAATACTCACCTGGACCACACATAGCCCCCTTTCTCAAAGCTGCCTTTGAGTTTCTGCCCTTTTAGACCTCCTCAGGAGGGCACTAACCCCCAGGGAAATGATGTAAAGGGCAAGGATGCAGTTTTTCATCCAGAATGTCCAGAGCTGCCAGAGATTTTCAAAAGGATCCCCAGGTGTTTTCTGCATTTGTATCTGGATGTGTGATCTGTTTCTGAAAGCCTGGGGTTGGGGTCCTGGTGGCCTGGCTAGTGGGGACTTGGCTTGCTCCTCTGTACAAAGACAGCCTCTCTTGCCGGCAGAGGCTGTGGGCTGGACTTGCTGCAGCAGTGGGGGGTGGGGGTGGGAGGTGGGAGTGGGGACTATGCTTTGCAGGTGGGTGTAAAATAACATAGCGGGTGGAGGTCCGTATTGGGTACCACCTGCCTGGATCTTTCTATTGTGGCATCTCTGTGTGCCCAGCAGTAGTTGGAGGCCTACTTGCATTGCCTGAAGTTGATGTTCAATGAGCCCTCTCTTACTATCTTGAAGACCTTAAGCTCCTCAGAATGGAGCGGCCTGGACTGTATGATTGTGTTTTGAAGCCTATTGCCTCTTCAGACTTCCTGAGTTTGGACTCCCCTCCTCCCCCAGCCCCCACTCTTTCAAACAACCTGAATAATGTGCGGCTGAGTTTTTGGTTTAACTCTTAAGCCAGAGTGATCTTGTTCCCTGATGTCCTGCCTGACGGAATGCATACGACTATTGCCGGAGAATGTCTTTATTTCCTCCTCACTTAAGTTTCTACCTGTGCCATGCCCAGGGGTGGATCATTTCAGAAAGGTGTCTGTTTTCATAAAAGGTATTGTAGCTTTTCTCTCCAGCTTGTTTATTTCCAGACATGGATTGATTAGACCCCAGGAGCAGAGGGGGAGCTAGCATCAGATAAAAAGGGCTCTGTTCTTATAAGATTAGTTTTTTGATGTTTTTTTTTTAAGTGAAAGTAAACATCAAGAGAGAGTCAGAGAGGTTGATAAATGAGAGTAAATGAAGACTGGACACTGGGCTCTAGAGCAATGAACTATAAACATTCTGCTTTAAAAATTGGACATGGGCACAGGTCTGTGCTGATAAGTTGGGTTAGAGCTGCATGGTCTGGTACATGCATCAGGAAGCAATCTGTCTCACAACCCAACTATTTCTCCTCACTTTTCGATTTTGGAACCTTAGAGGAGGCAATGTGGTGTAAAGGGGAGACCCTGTGGGTTTGACAGTTTAGCTCAGCTGTCAGCTGTCCGACTCTGGGCAAGTCACTTCAGCTCCTTCCTGGTCCTTGTTTTTCCTTCTGTAAAGGGGGGTGAGGGAGAGGCTGACCACATACACTTTTGCTCCCAGACCCGGCCTCCAAGATAGACTACCAGTCTTCTCTCTCAGCAGATGGGCTCTCCCCAGCTCAGTGTTCAGCATGTCTTAGTCCCATGAAGTCAGGGACAGAAGGGTGTTGCTGTTGATGGTGCTGGTGTTTATGTTATATCCCTAACACCTAGTCGAGAGCAGACATTTATAGAGTTGATTAAGTTAATTATTCCTATGGCTCATAAATTTAAGTGTAGAGGTGAGATTGAACAGTGACAGATCCTCAGCTTGGGCTCATGAAGAGTAAAGGGCTGGCGAAAATGTAAAACGGCTTGCTAGCAGTCTTTCCTTTCAGATCTGATGATGATCTAGGAAATTATTGTTAAAATTAGTATAGAGACCTCAGCTATAGGTGGGATTCTGATGAATTTAAGTTCGACAGACTTTTCTCACTCATGACAAGAATTGAGGGTATATAGCTTGTCAGGGTTACTTCCCAATGAAGGGATTCGAACTCTCTTGGCCGCTATTAATGCCGATTGGTTGCTGAGCTGGGGAGCCTCAGTTGTCCCTTCCAGTGAAAGGGGCTTTTGTTGAAGGGAATTGAGCAGTCTGAGACATTGAGTGTCAGAGTGGGGCTGCCCTTAGCCCTATGAAGAATATGGGTTAAATTTCAGCCTCATTCCCATCCCCTCTACCCTTACCCCCCACTGTATGTGGCAGCCCCACTAAGAATCCAACCTGTGTCACACTACCAACCCCAACCCAAGAGGAAAATCCCTATTAATCACTGTGCCTCAGTTTTCATGGTAAAATGAACAGACTGGCATTGAGAGGATTCTTATCTCTCCATCACTCCCACCTGTTTACTGTTTTGTTTATGGATCTGCCCAAGCACCTAGAGTAGGGTATGGTACCTAGTTGGCTCAGACACTTGAATGAGTGGCTACAGAAAAAAATCTATAAACTAATAGTTAAGGTTACTGTGGCAGAGGCTGGCCCTTCTTCATAGGGCTCTTGATTCTGAGTCTCAGAGTAGGGGGCCACAGCCAGATTTGGGGGCTTCTAAAAGACTCAAGAGATATTACAGAAGTGCAGTAATTTTCCAAGTCCAAGTTTAACTCTTAAGGCAGTGCGGAGGGGGCAGCCATGAGTGAAATCTTTCATGCCTGGATAGCAGGCATCTTCGGGATGCCCGAGTCGCCCTGGAATGCCTGCAACTTGGCAGGGAGTGCCCGGGCTCTTGCCGTCGGTGCCTGCTGCGTTAAGCCTCCAGGATATTGCTGGTTATGATGTGTGGCCATGTCTGAGTAAGTCATCTTGGTAAATGATCTTTGCTCCCCATTAATGGGCTGGTTCGTTAGTCATGTGTGGTTTCTCTGTATGTCTGATTTATCACCACCAGTGTCAGGGACAGGTAGGAAAATTAAAGGGCTTTGTGTTCTTTGTAGCATGTGAATCTGAGCCTGTGAGATGTTAGGATAATTAATATTAGGAATGCCTCGGATTTACATAGCTTTCCTTTGAAGAGCTCTGTTTAAATTGCAAATCCATCTAATGTTTGATGGATCCCTCCCCTGTCCTTCAGTCTTACTCTTGTCCTGCTCTATGATACATTTAATATGATAGGAAGAGTGGCCTCTAGTAACTGGGAAGGTCCCTAGGGAGATCCTTGCATCCTAAGTTCATTCAGATTCTTCATCCTTCCTCCTCAGAGCGGAGTACTGCCAGGAAAGCTTAGAACTTGTCCCAGCCAGGTGTGCAACTTACCACCTGCAGGCTGGGTGGATCTCACTTTCATTTTGAGTTGCGCCATCACTTGGGGGAATTAGGAGCAGACATTCCAGGAGCAATTGCTGCTGGGGCCTCAGATCCCTAACTTTCTTTAGTGTTTGGTGTAGACACGACTAATACAATGACTTTTAAAAGCCAGCTGCTTATTTCACATTGTAGTTAGCAAGGGGGTAAGAATATAGGTTTCCATGCAGTTTTCAGAGTGACTGATTTACATCCAAACTCAAGAAATGCCTTTTCTCTAGCTTTCCCTGAAGACTGATCCATTACTCCACTGAAAATAAATATTGTGATAGATATCAGGCATACTTTGCTCAAAGGGACTTACATCTTTTCTCTTATTGAAAAGAATAAATCAGGCGTGCAGATTGGAAGGCCCTGTGTAGGGAAGCTGTTTGGTAATCTAGGTGGGCACCCAGCCTTGAGGTGCTGCCTCTGGCTAGGGGACGGTGCCTGCCTCTGCATCCTAAGCTGAGTCTGTGTTAAGGGAAGAGGTGGGAGCTCTAGGAAATTCTCTCCCTACCTTGCTTTTATGGGTCAGGTCAGGAAAGCCTTAGCAAGGAAATGATGGACAGGATTCAGGAGAGTCGTTGCCTCAGGTGAATTCATGGGCATTTATTACCTTTCTTTATTACATTTCTTTAAAACAAGGGCCATGCACAGGGCTGGGAGAATGTCATAAACCAAGGATTATTATCATTCCATTTTTGTACACCTGCAGTCCAAAAAAAAAAAAAAAAATCAAACAAAAAAACAGGCTCATCTAACAATAAGCCCTGGCTCTTAATTTCCCATTACCCTGGGGCCAAGGCCTTATGCACAAGTGTTTGCATAATTTGGGGAAATTTCAGCTTTCTTAGCTCTGTATTTTCATGGCAGGTGATGGTAGGAAACAAACTGGAGACTCAAAGAAATTTGAGGACTCAAAATTCACCCTCACTCAGCTCTGGGGACTAGTTAA
Organism: Pipistrellus kuhlii; assembly: GCF_014108245.1. NCBI lineage: Eukaryota > Metazoa > Chordata > Mammalia > Chiroptera > Vespertilionidae > Pipistrellus > Pipistrellus kuhlii. The sequence goes on along the minus strand of NW_023425515.1, from coordinate 181,287,917 downwards.
TAGGTGAGGCAGCATACTTGGTTCTCTCTCTCTTTTTTTTATTTTAATTTTTAATCCCCACCTGAGGATATTTTTTCCATTGATTTTTAGAGAGAGAGTAAGATAGAAACAAATATCGATGTGAGAGAAACATCCATTGGTTGCCTCTTTCAAGAGCCTTGACTGTGGGGAGGGAGCCTGCAACTGAGGTACATACCCTGGAATCAAACCTGAGACTCTTCGGTCCGCAGGCCAACACTCTATCCACTGAGCCAAACCAACTAGGGCCATACTTGATCCTTTTAAATGCAGATACCACTGTAAGCCACACTTGCTTTTTGGTGTCTCCATTCCTGAAGAGCAGAAGCTATAGAAGATCACATAGCTGCGGAGTGATGACCCACTTGAAGGTGTTGCTTCCTCTGAGGAAGCTGTATTTGAAGATTTGGGTTTGGAGTTCCGCAAACTCAGCAGCAGAACAGCAGACTACAAGGGGTCTGAGTATGTCTCTTAACTCTGAATTTCCACTAATTAAAGGCCAGGCAATTGTCCTTCTGTGTTAGCGCAGCACTGTTAGTGGTCACTTTTACCAAAGAAACTTTGACATACTGATTCGTGTCCTCCTTAATAGATAAGCAGTATTTATGCTCTTATCGGGAATGTTCTGGGTGTCAGCTGCTCCACAGGTGAAACTTACAGACAAACAGTTTTCACTCCATAGCAACCATTTTCGAGGACTGAAGAATAGATTTTGCTTCTCTCCTTTCATCTCTGTCATAAAATCCACTGTGCAGTACAGCAATGTTCTATAGGGCATGAGGAGGTGCATAGATAAGACTCTTGGCCTCTCAGTGCCTGTCCCTCTGCTCCTTCCCAGTCAGTCCGCCGTCATCCACCTCCCACCACTGTTTTGATTTGTCACCAGAGATTAGTTCCACCTGTTCTAGAACTCCACTTAAATGGAATAGCACAATATATGCCTTTTTGTACAAGGCTTTTTCATGCATGTGGGATCAGTACTTCACTCCTTTTTATTGTGGAGATGTATCCTGTTGTGTACATATACCACAGTTTGTTCATCTGCTGACCTGTTGTTGGACTTCTTGGTTGTTTCCAGTGTTTGGCTGTTATGAATAAGCTGCTATGAACATTGTATGTACAAGTCTGTGTAGGCATGTTTTCCTTTCTTTTGTGTAGATATGTATGTTTAACTTTAAAAGAAACTGGGACTGCTGAAACCGGTTTGGCTCAGTGAATAGAGCGTCAGCCTGCGGACTGAAAGGTTCCAGGTTCGATTCCGGTCAAGGGCATGTACCTTGGTTGCGGTCATATCCTCAGTAGGGGGTGTGCAAGAGGCAGCTGATCGATGACTCTCTCTCATCGATGTTTCTAACTCTCTATCCCTCTCTCTCTTCCTCTGTAAAAAATCAATAAAATATATTAAAAGAAAAAAGAACTGGAACACTTCTCCAAGTAGTTAGATTATTTTATACTTCGACCAACAATGTGTGAGGATGTCTTCAGCAACACTAAGTATTGTCCACCTTTTAAGTTTAGCTATTCTGTGTGATGTGTACTGGTATTTCATAGTGATTTTAATTTTTGTTTTCCTGTTAACTATCTATAGTGAACATCTTTTCATGTGTTTTATTTGCCATTTCTGTATCTTCCTTTTATGTGCCTATTAAAACATATTGCCCTTTTTTTGTTAAAAAAAAAAAAAAGCTCTGTTTATCATCTTATTGAATTCTAGAAATTCTTTACATATTCTAGATATAACTTCTTTGTCAAGTATATATGTATTTGCTCCTCTTCTATGGTTTATCTTTCCATTTTCTTAATGGTGTCACTCAGAGGGCAGAAGTTTCAAATTTTAATTAAGTCCAATGTATCAATATTTTTTATGGATATTGTTTCTGTCTGTACTTAAAAGAAAATCTTGCTCTGGCCAGTTTGGCTCAGTGGATAGAGTGTTGGCCTGCAGACTAAAGGGTTCTGGGTTCAATTCCAGTCAAGGGCACATGCTTAGGTTGTGGGCTCAATCCCCAGTAGGGGGCGTGCAGGAGGTAGCCAATCCATGATTCTCTCTCATCATGGATGTTTCTGTCTTTCTCTCCCTTTCCCTTCCTCTCTGATATCAATAAAATATTTATAAATAAATAAATAATAAAAGAAAATCTTTGCCTACCCTAAGGTCATAAAGATTCTCTTTTTATTTATTTTTATTTTTTAAAAAAATTATTTTTCTTTCTTTTTAAAAAAAAATATTTTATTGATTTTCCACAGAGAGGAAGGGAGAGGGACAGTGAGCTAGAAACATTGATGAGAGAGAGTCATCGATCAGCTGCCTCTTGCATGCCTCCTACTAGGGATGTGTCTGAAACTAAGGTACATGCCCTTGACTGGAATCGAACCTGGGACCCTTCAGTCCCGCAGGCTGACACTCTATTCACTGAGCCAAACTGGTTTGGGCAAGATTGTCTTTTTTTAATTCTACAAGCTTGATAGTATTAGTTTTGACAGGTCTTTCATCTATTTCAAATTAATTTTTCTATATGGTGTGAGGTAGGGGTTGCAGTTCATTATTTTCCACTTAGATGGTCCAGTTGCTTAGCACTGTTTTCTTTTCCCCATTGATTTGCTTTGATGCCCCGTTAGATTGACTATATATATATATATAGTCAATATATGTGTGTGTGTGTGTGTGTGTGTGTGTGTGTGTCATTCTGTTTCAGGACTCTTCTGAATGCCAATTCATACTATTTTTCATGCTGGAGCTTTAGTAAGTGTTAAGAACTTAAGGTCATCTGATTCCTTCATCTTGGAACTTCTTTTTCAAAATAGATTTGGCTATTACATAGGTGCTTTACATTTCTGCATATATTGAGAACAAGCTAATCAGTTTTTATGAAAATTCCTGTTAGGACTTTGATTGGATTTTCCTTGAATTTATAAATCAACTTGGGAATAATTGATTTCTTAACAGTATTGGGTTTATGAATGTGGTATCTCTATTAATTTAGATTTTTTTAAAATTTCTCTGAACAGTGTTTTGTAGTTTTTAATGAAGAGGACCTGGATATTTTTTATGCTGTTGTAAATGCTTTCTTTAAATTTTTATTTTTCAATTGTTGTTAGTATATAGAAACATAATAGATGGTTTTGTACATTGACTTTTCATCAAGTGACCTCATTGAATTTATTAATTTTTAAATATTTTTAGGATCTTTTGTGCATATACTCATTTTGTCTGTGAGTCAAGACAGTTTTACCTTTTCCTGTCCAATGATTATGCCTTTCATTTATGTTTCTTGCTTCATTGCACTGGCTAGGCCTTCTAGTTCAATATGATTTTTATGATTGTTGATCATATGATTTTTATTAATATATTAAATAGATGTGAGAATTGACATCTTTGCCTTGTTCTTGATAGCAAGGGAAAAATGACTTTCACCACTAAGTATGATGTTAGGTACAGGTTTTGATAGATGCCTTTTATCAGATTGAGGAAGCCCCCTTCTATTCCTACTTTGCTGAGAGTTTTTATCAGGAATAGAATTGAATTTTTTCAAATGTTTTTCCCCCCTATATTTACAGAGATGATCATCATATGATTTTCTTCTTTAATTCTGTTAATAGTGTTGATCATATTGATTTTAACAAAATGTTATCCCAACATGCATTTGATTTTCTAGTATTTGATATTTTTTGCTTGATATAGAATTTTCAGTTGATTTTTCTTTTTTTTACATAAAAAACCCATTGATTTGTAACTTGCCTTGTTTCTGATGAGATTAGGATATATTTCCTTGTGTGTAATGTTTCCCCCCTTTCTTTCAATGCTGTTAAGATTTTCTCTTTATCTTTAATTTTTAATAATTTGACTATGCTGTGCTTAAGTGTGGATATCATTGTTTATCCTTCTTGGGGTTTGTTAAGCTTCTTTGAGTAATATTTTTTTCATTAAGTTTGGAAACATTTTGCCCATATTTCTCTTTTTTTCCCCATAAAGAAGAAATTTTATGATTTTTATTAATATATTTAATTTTCTCACTGTTATTAACAGAATAAACCCAAAGTTTTTAGTATAACAGTTATGTCCTTCATCATTGATTGAGGTTTCTGTTTTTCTATTGTTGAGGTTATTACAGATGTCCCTCTTTCTCTCCCCCCCCCCCCCCCCCCCCCCCCGCCATTGCCCCAGTTCTGGCCCCAACGCAGGCCTTCGCCACCCTATTGTCTGTGTCCATAGGTAATGTATATATGCATATAAGATCTTTGTTTAATCTCTTCTTGCCCCCCAACCCCTTCCCTCTGAGAATCATCAATCTGTTCCATTTCTGTGTCTCTGATTCAATTTTATTCACCAGTTTATTCTGTTTGTTAGATTTCTTAGTTGTTTATTTTGATTTTTAGATTCAATTGTTGATAGGTATATATTTGTTGCTATTTGTTGTTTATTTTTTTATCTTTTTCTTTATCTTCTTCATCCTCTTCTTACAGAATACCCTTCAACATTTCATATGATACTGGTTTGGTGGTGATGAACTTCTTTACCTTTTTCTTGTCTGTGAAGCTCTTTATCTGACTTTCAATTCTAAATGATAGCTTTACTGGGTAAAATAACCTTGGTTGTAGTCCTTGCTATTCATCATTTTGACTATTTCTTGTCAGACCCTTCTGGTCTTTGTTGAGAAATAGCTGACAATTGTATAGGCATTCCCTTGCTTTGCTCTTGCTGCTTTTAAGATGGTTTCTTTGTCTTTAGCCCTTGGCATTTTAATTATGATTTGTCTTGGTGTGGCCCTCTTTGGGTTCCTCTTGTTTGGGACTCTCTGTGCTTCTTGTACTATATAGTAAGTCTTTTTCTTTCACCAGTAGGGGAAGTTTTCTGTCATTATTTCTTCAAATAGGTTTTCAATATCTTGCTCTCTATCTTTTTCTGGCATGTCCACAATGTGAATATTGATATGCTTGAAGTTGTCCCAGAGGCTCCTTGCACTATCTTCATATTTTTGATTCTTACTTCTTTTGCTTTTCTGGTTGGGTGTTTTTTGGCTTCCTCACATTTCAAATCGTTGCTTTGATTCTCAGAATCCTCTCCTGTACTATTGAATCCCTGTATATTATTCTTTATTTCAGTCAGTGTATGCTTAATTTATGACTGGTTCTTTTCCTTTTTTGTTTTGTTTTGTTTTTTAAGGTTTCTAGAAGATTCTTGAATAATCTTATAACCGTGGTTTTGAACTCTGTATCTAGTAGTTTGCTTTCTTCCATTTCTTTCATTTGTGACATGTTTCTTTGTCTCCACATTTTGGCTGCTTCCCTGTGTTTGTTTCTATATATTGGGTAGAGCTGCTATGTATCCTTGAGTTGGTAGAGTGGCCTTTTGTAGTAGGTGTTCTGTAGGGCCCAGTGACTCAACTTCCCCATTTACCTGAGCTGGGATCTCTAGGTGCACTCCTTTGTGGTCTGTGAGCACAGTTTTGTTGTAGTTGAGACTTGATTGCTTTTGGTGTCTCTGGGAGGAATTGACCTCCAGGCCAATTTGCTATGAGGACCAGCTGTAACTACAGTGGGAGAGCTGCTGGGTAGGAGACACCCCTATGGAGCAGAACTTGCTTCATTGCGGCTTTGGTGCACACTGAGTCTGCCCCTTGAGTGTGTCTCTTATGGTTGTATAGAGTTGTAATCTGCTATGGTCTGACAAATAGTTAAAAATCAGGACTGTTCTGCCAAAAGCGGGACGTCTGGTCACCTTATACATGTGTCTACTCAGTTTTTATGACAAACATTGTGAATACTACTTTTTTGAGATTCTAAATTTTAAGTAGTTTTTCTTACCCTTTATGCTAGGCTATCAGCTGTCAGTGCTTTTAGCTACCAGGATACCTGCCTCTTGCTGCTTTATTCTTTGCTCTTCCTATTTTGCTATTTTCTAATCTGCAGTTAGCTAGGAAACCATTCAATCTAGCTTGTTAGCATTATGTAAAGTACAAATAAGCAGACTTGAGTAGGTCTCTAAGGACTCCTGAATCAAGTGCAGAACTTTAATATACATATTTTAGTGTAGTTTAGATATTTAAAGATTCTTATTCATTTTTGGTAATTGGTATTAGATGCATGAAATATACTATTGTGTTGAAACCATGCCCTGAATAGAGACAATAGTTCTCAGAAGGGCTCCTAATTTCTGGTTGATGTCATCTTAAGTTATGTGTGCATATTTTTTCTTTTCTGCTTTTAGATGTTAGAAGAAATATTTGTTGATATTGTGATGTTCCAGCAGCCTCCATTAGTGTGACTTTCCTCTTGGGATTTTTTAACGCGTCTAATATTTTCTCTGGCTCTTTGCCTTAAGTCTAATGACGGCACTTTAAAATTTGGTTTGTAAATCCTCACATTAAAAAAAAAGTACTGTTTGAGTAGGCCAAATAGCTGAATTACTGATCAGAGGGAAGCTAAATGTACATGGCTAAAGGATTTCCAAGGTGCATCTGTGAGATTTGATCCCTTATTTCCCCTTGTTCAGGAAAACTCAGAATGAAGTAAGTGTAATATCTTTTTGAAAAGGCTACCTTTAATTGCATTTGTCTCATTGGGATATGTGGGAGTTGAAAAAAAGTTATGTCTCTCACTACTTAAGATCCTTCTCCCCATTTGCATTTGTAGAATGAGCCTCTCAGAGTTTAAACCTACATTTTACTAAGTAAATGCTGGTTTCCTGGGAAGACATTTTGGCGACTTTTTGTTTTTCTGTACTTGTGTTCTTGACCTAAATTAGCAAGTCTTCCTCTGTTCCAACTTTTCCCAAAGACACTCTTCATATCTTGTCCATGTCATACCTGACAGAGTTTGGTGTATTCTTGGTTTTAATTATAAGAATCATGGGAAAAGAAGACTTTAGTGTCTTGCTTTCAGAACTGGATCTTTTAGAGAACAGCCTATCAAATACAAGCAAGTTTGCTACTTTAGATTATAAGGAAACCCCCTATAAGAAAGGTTCATGTATTGACAGAAAAAATAGAAGCTTGGTCTAGAGACTTCTAGCAGTTTCAGAAACAGGCCTTCCCGGGTGAATAGTACTATGTAAGGGACTTCACACTGTCTTCATGCTGTCTCTCAAAGATGGTCTTGTGCAATAGCCTCCCTATTATCATTCTAGGAGGTCTATGTCTAATTATCCATCTTTAAGTAGCGAAGAATGGTACCTGAGTGGCAAGAGTCCAGATGGGACTGAGGGAGACAAGCAATGTTAACATTTCCTGTGATTAGGATGGATTAGATTGAAGCATAATGAGATTTTCTGTGCTCTGAGTAAAGTGCTCTTAAACTTGGCACCAGTGGGAGCAGAATTCCAGTTTGTCAGCCGTGGAATTTGAAGTCTTCTTGCATGTTAGAAAAAGGGTTTCGGGCTCTCTGGCCTCTGTATCACCCATTGTCTCCCCCCCCCCCCCCCCCCCAAATTGTCTTTTAAATCCCCAGGAGAATCTGATGCCCATCCCCGCATAGACAAATCAGATCAGTAATTCCTCCAGTGTGTGGTATTCTTAGTAGAGCCCTAGGTTCCTGGTAAGAATTTAGCTGATCCCCACAACAGCCTCTGGCCTACTGGGCACATCCTGTAATTCATTTTATAGTGAACATAAAGAAGACCTTGAAAAGGAAGTGGCCAGCTCCAGGCCCTGCCCATTTAAATTGTGATGCACTGACTTAAACCTCTTCTCCTGACACTTAGGTTGACATTCTTTCTCTTACATCATCTGAAAGCTAATGAGTGATAATTAGAGGAAGAGTTCACTTTGGGATGGGATAAAGTTCCAGTTGTCGTAGTCTTTGTAGATATTCAAAAGAACTGGTCTCATTAATCTTTAGAACAGGGATTTTGATCTTCATTGCAATCTAGAACCCACTAGGAGATCTTAATAAATACCGAGGCCCCAGTTCCTCCCCCCAGAGAGTCTGATTTAATTGGTCCGGCGTGAAGCCTAAGCAATAGAATTTTTACAATCTTCCGAGGTGGTTCTATCATGCATCATGCTTTAGATTCCTCTATGTCAGTTCTGTCTTCACAATGGGCTATATCTCCTTTCTGGCTAGATTTCCCTTTTACCCATTTATGGAAGAGGTTGGACATTTTCTATATTTATTAAGACCTCAACCAGGATTGGGAAGGAAAAAAATGAGCTGGGGAAAAGACTCCATTAAAATTGAATTTTCTAGAGTTAAAGAACACATGCTATTAACATGATCAACAAAGGCCATGAATTTATTATAACTGTAAGAAAAATATTGAAAACAGCAACTAATTGAGCCCCAGTTATGCACTGAAAGCTATATGAGCTGAAGAAACAACGAAGACATCTCTGGCTTTAAGACATTTTATAGTGTAAGATTGTCGTGTGTCTGAATCACTTCCCACCACACACAGATGTATAGAGGGAGAAAAACATTGGTTAGCTGCATAAATATTTGCCTGTTCCTCCTAAATCTCTTTTGGGGAAGCAGGTGGGCATAAACATCTGAAATGAAAATAGGTGCTTGCCCAGAAGTAGATTTCCCAAAAGGCCATCGCCCTCCCTCCTGTGGCTGCTGCCTCTTCCGCATTCCGGCTAACAGAGCAGCCTTTTCACATTGCTGCTTGGGCCTTAAAATCGAGTAATGGCTGCTCAGGAAAAAGGAGATATTGAAGGAGTAGAAGAGCCAAACCCAGCCCCCGGTGCTCACATTCACAGCAGCTGCAATCATATCTTCTCCACCTCGCCAGGAGCCACATGTGACTTAGCCTGAGGATTGCTGTCCTGGGTTGATCAGATCAAATCTATCCTGGCCACTTCCGAGGGGAGCTGCGGAAGGTGAGGAGAGTATGCTGTATGTCAATGTGAGTGTCCTCCCCGCAGTTCAGTGACGGTCCCCTGGAGAGCTGTTTCCATATGAGAAACCTTTGAATTCTCAACCAGTACCAAGTTGCAATCTTTCTTCAGTCTGTCCCCACTACTTCTAGCAAATTCTTTGGCTGATGTGGACTATAACACGAGTCCTTTTTTTCCTAAACTTATTTCATTCCAGCTTACAGGGGGCGGGCATTTAGATCTAATGGAGAGTCAGACTTCGGAGAAGAAATTTCCTTCTGTCATTCAATCTTATGTTTGAGTGAGCTCACTCGGAGGCGCTGGCTGCAAGAAGCAGAGACGAGGATGGAGCCTGGCAGATGGCTGTGGCTGCGGCTTCCTGCAGGCCTGTGTGGGGAGATGATTGTTTGTATATTGGTTTTCATTTATGTGTTGGTCTTATTTTCATCTTCCTGAGGTACCCAGATGCTATGGTGATAGATTGGTTGGAAACGACTCATTTGTCAGGGTTCCATGGGGGACGTGGCTTTCCTTCCTGTGTGCAGTGGAGTCTAAAATGTTTAATTAGATGCTGAGGCATTTCTGCAAGGGTCCATTTCTGCCAGTTCTCCCAGGTGGATGCCAGTCCTTAGGTTGGAGAGGGTTTGGGGCTTTTCTGAGCCCAACCTTCTCTCCTCTCCTTTCTGTCTTGATATAATCCTCATCTACCTCCTTTTAGCTGCTGGGGTTTTGTTCTCTATCGTTTTTGTTCTAGAAACTGCCTTCATGTGACTGTCAGAATTTGCAGAGCTGATGCGTGTTGGAAATCTAGTTGTCAAACAGGTTCAAACCAGACTTTATGAAATAATGTAGTTGAACGATGTGTAGTGAGAGGAATATTAACAACCTGCTGCTTATCTGTCTCGTCCCAGTTCAACTTTTCCAGGGACTTACCTTGCTCTGACTGCGTGCCAGGCAGTGCCCTGGAGGCTGAGGATGCAGAGGTGAGGCTTCTGTCCTCAACGAGTGCAACAACATGTACACACTGTGACTCCGTGAAGGCGCCCAAACAAAGGAGTGAACAAAGAGCTGGGGAGTTATGTCAACTTGGTGTGAGCTTTGGGGAAAGGATGGCATTTCAGGCAAATGTGGAGAGAAGGGGGGCAGTGGGCTTGCAAAAAAAAGCAAGGAGCTCCATGTGCTGGGTCTGGGGAGGTGTCACAGCGTGGGTGTGGGAGGGGAAGTTTGAACTGGCTAAGGTTTCCACCTTGGGTAGATGGAGACATCTGGAATTGGGAACCAGGAGAAATCAAGGGAAGGGGACAAGAGTTGAATTCTAGACAGTATAAAAATGATGCGCTTACAAAATCTAGGTGGTTGGAAATGTGGGTGTGGAGCTAATGGGGTGCTGGCCCAGGAGATGCAGACTTAAAAGTTGTCATATGGTGTGCCAGGGGTTGATGCTTGAGCACAAAGCTATCTAAGGAAAACCTGGACTGAAAGGCACAGGGGTCACAGCCTTCAGGACAAGGGAGAGTTAGGTGGCAGGGGGACCAAGAGAGCCATGCCCACTCTCCTTTTCCTTTCACCAGCTGATTGGTCACACCTGGTTGCCCATGGAGCCCAGTGAGCAGTTCTCAGCCTTATGCAAGCTTGCACCCAGTGCTTCCCCTCCCTGCTGGCATCAGGGACAGAGGGTCTCTCAGGGCTTACCATCAGACCTCTGCTAAGAAGAGCAGAATGCTCTGAGCTGTCTGTTCTCACTTCTGACCAAGAGCCCAGGAGCCAGCCTGGTGTATGACTTCTCCTGGCTGATGCTGAGTGAGCTCAGCCTGTAGCTCACTTCCTCCTTGCCTAGCAGACACGCAGAGCCGCCCCCCTAGCTCCTTCATTCCCGGGCCACTCACTGAAGATTCACAAGCCAGCTCCTCCATCAGTGAAAGAGGGGGCCACCTGTGGTGGGAGAAGGCATAGTCTAATCTTCATTGCTGTTGAGGAAAGAAAGACATTGTGGAATGGTGAGGATGCACATTGTCTTTTCCTAATGACCACAGAGCAGGCAGTGGCCACATAGATACCACCACGTCCTTCTCGGGTAGTGGCTGGAACCCTCCACTCAAGTGGGCAGATTTTTTAAAACCAAGCCCCTGACCATCGAAGGAAGGGTCATTTGGCAGAGTCCCCTGCCACCTAAGGAGTGTCATAGTAGCATTCTCACCCTGGCCATCCTCCCGGATTTCCTCCTGCCCTCACATGAGAAGCCACCGGCTTCCTGGCCCCATCCTGGGGTTAGGTTCTGAATTGGCATGTGATTGTAATCTAAGCATGTATGGTCAAAGCCTTTGGGAGGCTCCTGGGATCAAAAACAGACTCCTCGCCAAGACCGGTTTGGCTCAATGGATAGAGCGTCGGCTTGGGGACTGAAGGGTCCCGGGTTCGATTCCGGTCAGGGGCATGTACCTTGGTTGCGGGCATATCCCCAGTAAGGGGTGTGCAAGAGGCAGCTGATCGATGACTCTCTCTCATCGATGTTTCTGACTCTCTATCTCTCTCCCTACCTCTCTGTACAAAATTTTTATTTATTTATTTATTTATTTATTTAACATATTTTATTGATTTTTTACAGAGAGGAAGAGAGAGGGATAGAAAGCTAGAAACATCGATGAGAGAGAGTCATCGATCAGCTGCCTCTTGCACACCCCCTACTGGGGATATGCCCGCAACCAAGGTACATGCCCCTGACCGGAATCGAACCCGGGACCCTTCAGTCCCCAAGCCGATGCTCTATCCATTGAGCCAAACCGGTCTTGGCTCAATAAAATATATTAAAAAAAAAAAAAAAAGAAAGAAAGAAAGAAAGAAAGAAACAGACTCCTCAGCTGGGCTGTGTGTCTAGAAGAAATCCAGAAAGCTCTGGTGCCAAAGCAGTCCCATCTGTAGCAATCAGGTAGTCTTAGCTTTTTCTGGCTTGCCCAAACCATTCCAACTTTTCCTGTAGCGGTTTGAGCATCCTGAAGTGTGAATTTTAAGTCTACTCGTCCCCTGAATGACTGGTGAAAGGCTGAGTGCTGGTCAGTTCTGGTTTATTGTCAAAGAACTGAGAAACATGTGGTGCTTTTCTACCCTGTGGTCACTGTGATTCCAGCAGCAGCCTATGTTGGGTTTGCCAGCCTCCTTGAAGGGGTGCTGAGAGTTAAAATGAGTTCCTGTTCCTTTATCCATGCCCATCTCACCCAGCCTTTGTTGGCAGAAGATCTTGTTGCAGTCCCCAGCTTTGTTGAAAAGTGTTTGACTCCCTGATGCTGTCTACACTTGCTTCCCCCTCTGGGCCCGAACTTTCTGTCCTCAGTACTCTTCTCCAGTTCTGGAGCTTCCGAGACTCCACAGTCTCCCTGGAGTTAAGGCTGCAGAGTCTGCTGTGTGACATGGTAACCTTTTAAAAACAATATGCCATTCTTACCACTTAAAAGTGTATAGTTCAATAGTGATAAGGATATTCATAGTCTATTCATGACATGTGACCATCACCACTGTTTGGTTCCCAAACCTTCTCCCAATAGAAACCCTATAACCATTGAGCACCACTCCAACCTGACCTCCCAGCTCTTGGCAACCACTATTGTGCTTTCTGTTTCTATGGGTTTTTCTAATTCTGAATATTTTACATTTATAAATGAAACCATATAATATGTAGCCTTATAACGCCTTCAGGGTTCATTTCATTATGTAGCATGTGTCAGTTTCATTTCTTTTTATGCCTCAACAATGTTCCACTGTTTCTCCATTCTCCATGATGGACATTTGGGATATTTCTACCTTTTGGCTATTTTGAGTAATGCTGCTATGAACATTCATATATACTTTTTGGGTGGATATATGTTTTCAGTTCCTTTGAGTACATACCTAGGAGTGGACTTATTGGATCACATGGTAATTCTGTGTTCAACTTATTGAGGAACTACCCAACTTCCACAATGGATGCTCCATCTTCCATTCCCATCAGCAGCCTCAAGGGCAGTGGTGACCTTTGGAACCAAGTGTGTCAGTCCCACTGGGCATGAGCCAAAATAGTTACCTGGGGTGAGCCTTAGTGTAGGGTAGCTGGGGCCAGTGAGGAATGAGCAAGGAGGGATCATGTCCTGATTGAGCTCAGGACCCAGCCCTCAGGGGTGGCTGAACCTCTCCAGTTTGGTGGGAGTGTGTGACGTGTAGGGGCAGGTGACTTGACTAGTTTAAGGGACATATGGTGGGCTTTGGAGGGCTGATCCAGGTGGTGCCTATTGTGTGAGGTGTTAGACCCTGAGCCTGAGATGGTGGCAGAGTGGCCTATAGGGAAGACTGGTTACCAGTAGAAAGAGGGGGCAGGTCCAAGCCCTGGCCACAGAGGAGGTTGAAGGAGGCTGGGGAGAAGGAGCGCTGCGATGGAGGGTGGGGTACTTCCTTGGGCTCAGTATGGAGATGGCATGTCTTACTGCAAAGCAACGTCCCTCTCCTGAGGCCAAGACAACTGCCCGGAATCTGAGGTTAGGTTCTGCATTGGCCTGTGATTGTAATCTAAGCATGTATGGTCAAAACTATCTTTGAAGATCTCTCATTGCCAGGATCCAGGCCTTTGGAGGCTCAAAATTGTAGCTTTTTGTGTTTGCTTTTCAGGGGTAGTTTCTCTTCCTGAGGCAGAGGAAGGTTTGAGTGGGAAAAGGATAATAGGGAGAATAAAGAGATGGAGTGGAAGATAGGTAGGATTGGCTGTGTGTGAGTTAAATGTATGCATAATGTGACTCCTCTGTCCTTCTGTTCGTTGTACTGATGGCTTGAGACCTAGGGTAGGTGCGGGGCTGGGGAAAACCAGAAAGGCTGACATCAGAGGCTCTGGGCTGTGGCACGTGCTGCAGGGCTGTCCTCTCACCCTGTATCATATCGCTCATGGGGAGATGGAGTCAGGCCATAAACCCACAGCAGGGGTGAGGTGGGTCCCTCCACCAGAACCAGCCTGCATCTGGCAAAGGCCTCCTCTGGGGCAGGTGAGCCAAGTCAGTGCCACCTTGCGTGCAGTGTGACAGTTTAACAGCATTACAGTTTAATAGTGATGTGTCTACATTCACTGCCTCCTTGGAGCATCTGGTTATCAGGAAGCATATTCCCAGTTTACAGATTGCAGCTTAGAAAAAGAGTGGCTTTCACAGTTCCATGATGAGGAAGCAACAGAACTAGCATACACACCTGGGACTTCTGACTCTAATTCAGCACTCTTTTTATTGTGTTCCACTTCCTGGGGAAGCTGTGTGATGTTGGTGCTAATCTTTTCCTACATTCTCTTTGTTGGAACAGATGAGTCTTGGGGTCATGAGGTGCTAAGAACCTGGGGAAGGATCAGGATCATGTCTGATTCTTACACAGGTGGCTTTTGCTCTACCTAGGCTCTGGTCAGACGTGAGATGGGGCTGCTTTCTCTGGCTTTGCCAAGGCCACCTGACACTCTCCCCTTTACACCCTCCCCCAACCTTTCCCCCATCTGTCTGTGTCCCTTTCTGGGCAGCAGCCTCCCAAAGAGACAGATCTTATCTCAAGTTGGCTGATGTTTTGGGGTTGAGCCTGATTAGGCAGTTAGCATCTCCTGCTGCAGCCCCAGCTTTCAGCAAATGGTAAACGCTACTTGAGGGCAACATTCAATTATTAAAATCTATTTCTCTTGCCACATTCAAAAAGTCTCCTAACGTGCCTTTGTGCATCACTAAATGTGTATGTGGTTGCCATGGAAATGTCTCTCTTCTAACATGGCATTCCAAAAGCAAAGAGGAGGGAAGTTTTCTTTGTAAAGAGAAGCAGAGCAGAACTTGGCTAATTGTCATCGCACTAATCCCCAAACTGTCACTCTTCCCTGACTACCTGTCTCCTACTTCCTGTCAACAGTGGAAGCCGAATCAGCCTGCTGCTGTGCTTCCTTAGGAATTTCACAAGCGTTGTTCTAACTTTTATGCCAAGCACATACCGGGAAAGACCCCAGGACTCGCGATTTGAGTTTTCACCTGACTTAGTGCACTGTCCTGGACCGCCTGGCACTTGAGTCTTATATACACACTCAAGTCTCTGAAGAACTCTTGGCACCAGGTCTTCTAAAGATGCTTTGTGTTTTCCACCAGAGACTCTGAGCCTCAGTTTTAGTCTTTGTGACAAATGCATGGTATGATGGCGTACGCAGTGTGCTAATACTCAGGCACTTTTTGAATGTCGGAAACCCCAGGCATTTTCCTGATAGCAGTGTGAATCCGCAGAGGGTGGGAAAGACGAAAACCCTCAGTCTGACAAATGCTTTCTGTCTCTCTGGTCCATGCTCACCCTGTGTTCACCTCTGCCCAATTGACTGTCTTGACTGAGCTTCTCTTGGGCAAAGAAGTCCTTGTATTTCTGGATTTTAACAGCACCTTCTGGGGGATCCTTGGTCCATATTGGCTGATCCTAAGTCTAGGTTATTGGGCTGTACCACAGTCTTGGAGCTAGATAGCTGTTTTTTTTGTGGTCCTGAAATTCAAGTTGATGGGTCGTTTTGCTACTATAGTTCACCAGTGGTGAGCTCTGAGGCAGAAACCTTAGCATCTTGCCTGGAATACCTGTCCTGGGAGCCTGTCATTTCTATTCTCAGTGACTTTGCATTTCTCTGTGGGTCCCTTTGGCCTGTGAGATGCCCCTGTCATTTCATAGTCAAGAGATGGTTTGGGGGCTTCAGAGGCCAGTTCGTTGAGGTGCATGTTTCTGTCCCTGAAGTACAACACACGGGTGGCTTCTAGGCTGGAGTGTCCCAACGCACTGGACTCCTTGCTTTCCAAGGGGACTTTTGTGGTTCCTGGGTTTCTGAGAGCCTGCCTGCTGCTCTTCTCCAGCTGCCCTGCCTCTGATGGAAGCATCTGATCCCTGACAGTGCCACAGAGTGAACTCCAGAGGCTAAGTGTATTCCAGCCTTGTTGCTTTCAATGCTTTTAAAACTCTAGATGCTCCATCTTGCCCAGGGCTGTACTGGCTCCTAAGAAGATCTTTGGCCACAGGCCATGCTGAGTTGCCAATGGGGTGGGACAAAGCTTCTGACTCTTAGAGCAGAGGATATAAATGCTGGCGGACCCCGTGTACACAGATCTGCATCCCTGGTGGGGTCCTGTGCGTCTCCACTTACCATGGGCATGAAGTAGGTCTTTTCTACCAGAAGACAGATGGTTCTTCTTCCTTTTATAAATCAGGTCCTCAGCATTGTTTCTTACCCAATATTTATTTATTCTGCCCTCAAGGAATGAATAAGGAGGCATTTGGCTTATTGCTGAGCTGTGACCTTGTGTAACAGGTGTAAGTTTGGCCCTAGAGCCAGAGAGCCGAAGGGATCCAACTAACAACTGTGTAGGAGTTTGGAGCCTTTTGTTTCCAAATCAGTGTCCAGTGCTCACATGCTGAGGCCTCTAGGAGACGGGTTAGCCTCTGCAAGTAACCACCGCTCCAGGCTACTTCCGTGTAGTTGTTTCTGAGGTTGTGCTGAGCTTATTTCCAGGTCTGTGTTGAGAGCTCATGGCCTGCCCCGAGAGAGGCTAAGTCCAACATTTCCTGCTTGACTGTGTTCTCTCAATGGCACAACCCAGGTCTCCCCTGCAGCCAGGAACAGGGGCTTTTAACAATAGAAAACTCTATTTGGGACAATATAGAAGTTATCTCTGACATAATCATGTTCTGATTTCTCTCTCTGCCATTTTAGACGCTGATAAATCTGCCACACTTGGATGTATAAATAGCTGTTAGGAGAGCTGGCTGTCCCTTTTTGCTCTTGGCTTGTGCAAGTAAATGTCAATTTAGTTCTTATAGAAGAAAAATAACGGAGGTTTGGTTGTTTTTCTAATCCACAAACCCTGTAATTCTAACCTGGAAAATCTGGCTCTCCTATTTCAAATCAGTTTTAATGGCAAAGGCTAACAGAGGCTTTATTGCTCTTATCTGAGCTTATTTTTAAACTTTTTCCCACTTGTTTGTTCAGTAAATAAGAACCCCTCAAAGGAGAACTGGAGGGGACCGGCTTAAGAGAAAGAGAGTACATGACCACAGAAAGAGTAGGGTGAGAAGCTTGGTTCTGGAGAGATTCCCACCGGCTGTACTCTCAGAACGGTGTTCACCAACTAATGAACAACCTTTCTAGAAATCAGCGAATGCCAAGAAGCAGGAGCTGCTGGGCGGGCCACTGCTGAGGCCTGGAGTGCCCTTTGGAAACCCCCTCCCATTCTTTCTTGTGTCCCAGAGGGGAAGTGCAGACTAGCTGTTGCTGGGGACTTCTGATGGTAACCGGGCCCACCTGGCCAGAAGGACTAACTGCCGTGTTTGAGAGGAAAAGGGTTCTTGATTCTTCCAGACCTGGCTATGAGCTTGCTTAACTTTTCAGCTGTACCTTAAGCCTCTCCCAGCTCACTGCCCTGTTCCTGGGGCTGGAGGGTTGTTTCAGGCTGCTCATGGTCCTGCATGAGCTGGACAGATTCCTATTTCCATTCTGCCTGTCATTGTGAGCAGCTTCCCAGCAGGTGGGGAAAGACAGCCATGCCCAGCAATGTGACAAGACTCCGCAAAGCAGTGACCTGTCCTTCTGTGTCGTGGGCTGTGACCCAAAGAACTTCATTTCTCCAAGTAAGATGCTCTCTGCAGGGAGAAACTAATGTATGCGCCTCTCTGTGGCTCCTGTCACCGAGCAGGTCACACAGAATTAATGTGTTCGTCCTTTAACCGCAAACTGATGCTCCTGGCCTGCTAGTGGGCATTCTGATCCCCACCCTGGCAGAGGCCTGAGGTCAGCTGTCAGAAAGAAAGTCTCCCTGGGAAAATATGTGCTTTATATCAGGCTTCTTACAGGTGCTTCCTCAGACTCCTGGGTGTGGGATTTAGAAAAGCAGTGAAGTGTGTTCTATCTGAGGGGTGTTAGCAACATAGTCCCATATCAGTGTCATGGTGTCCTGAGTGGGAGGGAAACCCCTGCAGCCTGCCAGCCCACAGTGGCTTTAGACCAGCCTAAGCAAGGATGGCTGAGTAGTTTAGGGACTCAGTGGGCCTGTCCTGCTTCCCAGCAATGGCACCCAGAGCCAAGTGCTTCATTTTTCCAATTTGCCCCTTCATCGTAGCTCCTGACTCCTAGGAGTCTGACCAGCTGACCGCCTTCCCGAGGACACTGGTAGACACTCTACTCCCAGATTCCCAGATGGGGATCCTTTGCCCCGGGTGTCAGGGCTGGAAGGCTGTGTGGTTCCCGGCAGAGGCCTCCCTGACCGGAGGTCCAGGCAGCGCCAGTGACTCCTGCCACAGGAGGGCTGCCACCTTCCTGGTTGCTATTGGGAAACAAATGGTTTCCCTAAGGGACACGGGGACTCCTGCGAGTACTATTTGCTGCCGAAGAGTATACTCAGTGTGGTGAAATTGTGCTCTCCTAGGAAGTGAGACCCTGCTAATATGTTCTCAAGTTCTGTTCCAGCTGGCGCCAGCTGTTCCTGCCCCACCAGCTGGAAGGCCTCTTAGTTCCTCTATAGTTTACCAGTGGCAAGGGGCTGGGGCTGAGCTGGTGGCATGGGGCTGAGCTGGTGGCAGCACTCAGCACGTAGCTCTTTAGCAAAGATTGCTGCTGCCTCCAGTCATGCCATCTTTCCCCCCGACCTTGGTGGGTGTTTTGAGCTGGGGCCAGAGCCCCATAAGGCACTGTCATGAGGTTGCCTCCTCCTACAGCAGAGCTTGGGTGCATAGACATGCAGGATGAGCAGGGGCCTCAAACAAGTTACTTAACTGCTGCCTCAGTTTTCTTTTCTGCACAACAGGTGATAACCTTGGGATTAGAGTATTCATAAATTACTTAGCATAGTGCCTAGCACATAGTAGGTATTTAGTCATTATTAGCTTCTATTGTAATGTCTCTGCTGACACCCCTAAAAATTTCCTAGCACTGCTGGTCATGGCCCATATCTTCAAGGAATCCCTTATAGAAAACCATCCTTTTGTTTTGTGACGTGACTGTGTTCCCCTAATTCAAATGCCTTCTAACCGGCTGTCCTGTCACCCCACTTGGATGCTCAACTCCCTGATTTTTCTGAATCTGAAAACTCTTGCACCCAGCAGGTGTCAGTGACCTAGGCTGAGGGCCCCTGTTGGAGAGGGTATTGGTCTTAGGCTATTTCCCCAGAATTAGGCTGCTGTTCTGGCCTCAGCTTCCCTCAGCCTGACTTTTGCAGGAAACTTGCCGAGTGGCCCAACTGTTTCCTAGGGGGCAAGGCACGTTTGGGAGGACAATACAGGTAATTGCACTCTCTGAAATCTGCTGTCTTTTCCAGTTCTCAACTGGGGAAACCCCCCCCCCCCCCCGCGCCATTCCCCCCCAGTCCAGGGGAAGGAGACATTGGCAATGCCCAGAGACATTTTTTATTTTTTTATTTTATTGATTTTTTTACAGAGAGGAAGGGAGAGGGACAGAGAGTTAGAAACATAGGTGAAAGAGAAACATTGATCAGCTGCCTCCTGCACAACCCCTACTTGGGGATGTGCTCGCAACCAAGGTATGTGCCCTTGACCGGAATTGAACCTGGGACCCTTCAGTTTGCAGGCAATGCTTTATCCACAGATTAGGGCCAGAGACATTTTTGGATGTCACAACTAGGAATGCTATTGGCATCCAGTGGGTAGAGGCCAAGGATGCTGCTGAACATTGAAAATGCACAGGTTAGCCCCTACAGTGAAGAATTATTCAGCCCAAAATGTCAATAGTGATGAGGTTTAGAAACCCTGATCTATTCCTGGTTGAATAGGGAGACAAGTTTGGGAACTCTGAGAATTGTAGGAGCTGCACCACCCAGATATTCAGCCTGAGTCCTTCATTCATTCCTGCCTCCCTGCCCAAAATCTAAAACTACTTATCTACAGAGATAAGTAAGGGCTCAGTCCCCAGCCGGGGACACACAAGAGGCAAGCTGATCAATGATTCTCTCATCGTTAATGTTTCTATCTCTCTCTACCTCTCTCTTCCTCTCTGAAATCAATCTCTTTTCTTGGCTTCAAGGGAGCAGGCTGTGCAACTGTGGACAAATTAGTTAACCCTTCTGAGCCTTGTGTACAGTGACACTGGGGGTTGCCTTTCTAGATGAGGATCTATCAAGGACTTCAAGTCTAGTGTAGAGATTGTTGTCTTAGGAGACACTATTATATGGATTCATGAGGCACCTGACTCCTTCCAGAGCGTAAGGCTTTGTAAAAAGAAAAGCAGTTCTGACTTTTATTTTTTATTTTTATTTTTTTGGCGGGGGAGTGTTGGGTTGGATCCAGTCTCTGAGTTAAGGGAGTTATGACCCACAGGTTGAGTGGACCTCCCCATCCCACCCCCAGCTCTCCCAGGTCCCGTGACCTAGCCATTGCCGAAGCAATTTTTCTCTTCTGCAAATAATTGTCCTTTCTTCATGCTTAGTGGAGCTTTCACCATAATCTGTGTATGGCCGCATTGGGAAGACTAACTTTATGGCAGATGCTATGGAACGTAACCTGCTCACATTTAGGCTGTAAATTTTCCATGGTTCCACAGTGCTGTGGAGTTAAACGGAACACATGCTGTTCTCTGAAAATTGACGTGGCTTAGAACAAAGCAAGGCCTTATTGGTTTGAAATAAACATCTTGTGAGCTAGGCTATTTTAAAATGGAAACAAAACTTAGAGTCTATCTCTGATAGATGCTCCAACCTGCTTCATCCCCAAAGGTCATGGATTAAGGAAATCATTTACTGTGTGACCTTGGGTAAGTCCTTTAGCATCTCCAGGTCTGAGTTTTTTTGTTGTTGTTTTTTAAAATATATTTTATTGATTTTTTTCAGAGAGGAAGGGAGAGAGATAGAGAGCTAGAAACGTCGATGAGAGAGAAACATCGACCAGCTGCTCTTGCTCACCCCCTACCAGGGATGTGCCCGCAACCAACCAGAATCGAACCTGGGACCTTTCAGTCCGCAGACCGACGCTCTATCCACTGAGCCAAATCGGTTTCAGCCAGGTCTGAGTTTTATATGTAAAATATGGGGCCCCAACTATTCCATTTCCTGCCGCAGCCTCACGCTCAGCTCCTGGAGGTTATGGAAGTTGGGGAGGGAATCAGCTCTCTGCTCTTTCAGAGCTAAAATCACCTTTCTAATAAGTGTGAGCAGTGCTGAAGAGATGACCCTCTCTCCTCATCTCCATGATTATAATTCTCAGGTGCTTTTTTTTTTTTTTTTTTTTTTTTTAAATATATTTTATTGATTTTTTACAGAGAGGAAAGGAGAGGGATAGAGAGTTAGAAACATCGATGAGAGAATCATCGATCAGCTGCCTCCTGCATACCCCCTCTGGGGATGTGCCCGCAACCAAGGTACATGCCCTTGACCAGAATCGAACCCGGGACCTTTCAGTCCGCAGGCCAACGCTCTATCCATTGAGCCAAACCAGTTTTGGCAATTCTCAAGTGCTCTTAAGAAACGAATTATGCCTGGCCAGTGTGGCTCAGTGGTTGAGTGTTAACCTATGAACCAGGAGGTCACGGTTGGATTCATGGTTGGGTTCAGGGCACATGTCCTGGGTTGAGGGCTCGATCCCCATTGGGGATACACAAGAAGCAGCAGATCAATAATTTTCTCATCATTGATGTTTCTATCTCTCTCTACCTCTCTGAAATCAATAAAAATATGTTAAAAAAGAAACCAATGACTAGTTTTAGTTACACTGAATGGAAAACTCTTAAATCTCTTTTCTTGGCTTCAAGGGAGTGGGCCGAGTTTGACAAATATAAATGGAAAACTGTCCTCTGGCCCTTTGGGCAAAAGATGATCGATGTGTGGGACAGAGTGTAGCAGGTTAGAAAGCAGGATGCTCCTCTCCCATCCATCCTCCACTCCTGGTTTCTCTCCTTGGGTCTATTGTTGGCCTCATATCAGGGATACTGACTTTTAAGTGTATTGGTTAAAATCTCTTCCTTTTACAAACTGTCTAGAAGAAGCCACTTTTCCCTCAGGGAATTGTGCCAGTGGTTAATAGGACAACGTCAAGAAGTTCACTCTTACCCTGAAACCTCAATTTTTCCTGTTGCAGTTTGACTTAAAGAAAAAAAATATCATCCTGGAGCCTGACAGTGCGAAATAGCTCCCCTGGGACTGAAGTGGGCGGGCGAGTCCAGGGCCTAGACTGGGGTCCTCCGGAGCTGCTTCCTCGTGGGGTGGGGGGTGTCTGCAAATGGGTTGTGTGCAAAGGACTGTCTGCAAAGCTGATGTGGGTCTTAGATTGGCTCATCATGTCCCTTTAAAGACATCTTTTCATAATATGGCTTACAGGTGCATTTGGCACCTTCTCTAGGGCTAGCGATTTTAGTAGTGATTTGCCAAAGTGTTAGCTGAAACACTTGCCTCTGTTTTATAGGGTCAGCTTCATATTTGGAATAAATAAGCTTGGGTATTAAATTCCTTCTGGATTTCTACCTTCTGCAGGCAATTCTGAGCGTGTTTCTCTGCTGTCCAGCTGTGCTTATGCCTGTCTAGTTGTAGTGGTTCTTTTGTGGGTGCTGTTAGAAGTAGAAAATTAAAGGACAAGACATTTTTTTTATCATGCTTATGCTGGCATCTTGCTATCTGTTTAGATTCATTGGCCAGGAAGGAGCCAGAGATGAAATAGGGGTTGAGATAGACCAACTTGGGTTGTAACTAGGCAGAGAAAAGGTCTGAAATCTGGATGTAAAATGAATCCCAGGGCCTCAACCTTCTACTAAGAACCTGTCATTGTCATGAAACTCACTAGGAGTGAAGAACTTTCCTTCTGAGAAAGCCACCCGCAATATGTGCCTTTTTCCAGAGGTTGGTGAGAAGGAGGGACAAAAGTTATAAGGATGGGGGTGAGGGTATTTTTGAGGGGCAGAGGAGCTTGAAATATAGGAACAAAGCTATGAAGCGAGGCCCCGAGGCTCTAAGCGGTGGTTACTTCCTTTTTCAGTCAGAGTTGCTCACCTTTTAGTGAATCATCCATACACACAGCAATTTATGGTCTTCATTATTCTTTAGCAAGAAATAATTTCCTACTCATCTGTCACTTTGAGACTAAGGGCTTTACACTTCCTGTGCTGAGAATACAGTAGCTCTTTGTACATCAATTCTATTTATGTCCCATTTGGGGGCTTGGGGATGCCCTTTACAAACATACAAAAAAGTGATTTAATACAGCAAGAGCCAGAGAAAAATGAGAAGGTAGAACTAGGGAACTCAGTGACCTAATGTTAGGCCCTGTTACCCACAGGGTTTTGGCCTCAGTAAGTTATCACCGCCCCCACTGTCTTCCTTTTATATATTATTCTTACTAGAATAAAAACATCCATGTAACTTGCCCGGCAAATCACTGCCCTGTAGTAAAATCAGGGTAATGAAGTCTAAGCCATGGCCTGCCTCCAGTTTTCGAAAACTACCTTCCACTTCAGGAAAGAATCTGCTCACATCATTGATAAAATAAGTTCTGGTATGTTTTTGTTATTTCATTTTTGTCTTAGATTGTTTGTTTGTTTTTTTAATCCCCAGGAGGGAGGATATTATTTCCATTGATTTTTAGAGAGAGAGAAGTGGTGAAAGAGAGAAACATAGACATATCAATTGGTTGCCTCCCACATGTGCCCCAACTTGGGGGGGCAGGAATCAAACCTCTGACCATCCAGTGTGCAGGGCTACACTCTAACCACTGAGCAATGCCGGCCAGGACCATTTTTGTCTTATTTTTTAAGATAAATGAAAATATCAACCAGTGCTCATGTGGGAACTATACCTTTGCCAGGACACCACTAGGTACAGCTTTGCTGCATGGCCCATCTGTGTTACCACTTCAGTGCCTTGACTGGCATGCCCAATTCCCCTTTCACTCACTGACTCATTTATTTACTAATAAGTATTGAGTGTATATTATGTGCCAGGCACCAGAGATGCAGCAGGGAACAAAATAGACAGTAGTCAAAATCAATATGTCAACCCCATAGTTTGCATTTCCAACCTCTTCCCTCCTTCGAGGCACAGGTGCCCCCTCCCCTCTCTGTGTCCTGATCATCCCCACCAAGAGCGAGCTCTGCCTCCACTGTGGTCACATCTGTCAACTTTGCATTGATGGGGATGAGCCTTGGCTCAGTTTGAGGGACAGAGTCTGAGTAGAGTCATGTGAACATGGTATGGAGCTTGAATGAAGGCCCAGGATTGAATATTAAAGAAGCTTTGTGGGAGAAAGCCAGTAAGAGGGAAGCGAAATCCCTCTTTAGAGTTTGTGAAAATGGGATGCACCCTCTCAATCTAATGATTTGTTAGCTTTTCTCTGTGCTATGAGGTTGAAGGACATCTAAAATGAGACCTTTGCACCTGAAAGGGCTTAAAAATATTTAATGTAAGAAATATTATAGAGTAGCCTGCTGATTCACTCATCTATTTGTTCAGCAAATACAAATGCCTACCCGGAGCCAGGGGCTTACAAGCTGTATGAGCTGCCAACCCAAATTATCCACGGTCTCTCCCTGTGAGGGATTTTCAGACTCGTGGGGCAGTTTATAATCCAGATTGCTGGCCAGTGAGCAGAAGCCGTCCCTGTCTCTTTGGAATCAGGCCCCATGGGTAATCTTCTCTTCTTTCTCTGTTCTCCCCCTGCCTAGCATTCATCTCAATGTGTACTTATATGTCTCTGTCCATGCTTGATGGATGTCTGTCTCTCACACAAGAATGTTGGATCCAGAAGGGCAGGAACCCGTGTCTGTCTTGTTTGCAGGGTACAAGTAGGCACTCACTCAGGAGAAACTTGTTGAATAAGCAAAAAGAGGGAGGAACAAGCACGGAGGAGGGAGATTGATGTGAATGAGGGGCCCAGAGGGCATTGGAGGAAGAGGCTTGAGCTAGAACCGTGGTCGGCAAACTGTGGCTTGCGAGCCACATGTGGTTCTTTGGCCCCTTGAGTGTGGCTCTTCCACAAAATACCATGGCCTGGGTGAGTCTATTTTGAAGAAGTGGCATTAGAAGAAGTTTAAGTTTAAAAACTGTGGCTCTCAAAAGAAATTTTAATCATTGTACTATTGATATTTGGCTCTGTTGACTAATGAGTTTGCCAATCACTGAGCTAGAAGAATGAGCTTTTATTCTTTGACTTGGGCCAGGGGAAGCCAAATTTATGTACTTGTCAAAGTCCCACCCAAGCATCACCTTTGTTGCATAGCTTTGTCTTATTCCTTCTCTGTGGCTAGATCTCTGGGACAGAACACAGCAATTTGCATTAACGCTTTATGTGATTCTTAACATTTTTTGAATCTCAGATTCCTGTGTTTAGCGGATAAAAACTACAAACCTTCTTCCCCAGACTAATGCTCATGGTGTGCACATGTGTACACAAAAAAAACCCCACAGTTTTCCTTTCATTTCAAAGGATTCACAGGCTCACCTTCCAATCAAAACCCCAAATCAAGAACCCTGCTTTTAAAAATTATTCCCCTTGACATAGCATCCATCTTGTTCCTCTATAGCCCCAATCTCAAACATGGTTCTGACATAGAGGCAGTACTTAATGTGGAATAGTGGGTAGATGAATAGAAGGATCGATGGGTAGATGATTATGTCAAGAAGTGCCCTGATTTGCCATGACCTGTTTAGAGTTGAGCTAATAATTCCATTGAGGTCATCAAGGGGAGACTTCAGCTTTGAACAGAGGATGTAGCACTCTTTATACCACTGCTCTTTCCTTGCCCTAAGAGTGTGGTTCTGCCCACACCAGAGAGGCCCACCAATTCCATAAGACCATTTTTCAAATAAAAACTTCGGACATTGTATCTGACACATTGATAATGGAAAAGAATATTTGAAATTTGGCCTGTCTCAGAAAATCAGAGATTGTGTGATTCTAAAGGAATATAACCTCGTCCTGAGGCCTGAGGCCAATTGGCTTGTTCTTGGAGCTTCTTTAAACCCAGAAGGGGATGATTAGGGACTAGGCTGCAGTCACTATAGAGACCAGGTTAGTCCTCCAACTCTGAAAAGAGGGGCCCAGCATGGCAGGCCATCTGTCCTCCGGATTCTCCTCTATGGTTCCTGTGTTGAATAAGTGATCCCTAGAGGTACCTCTAAATGTTGTCCATCTCTTGCTCATTACTGTGCCCCATGCCCCAAAATACAGTGTAAATACCTGGCTTTAAAAATATTCAACTTTAGAAACGTGAACATTTTTTGCTTCTATTTTTATCCCTATTTTTCACAATAGGGCATTTGACAATGTTGATTTTTAGACATCAGAATAGTTCAAAACCATGGGGTAAAAACCCCCACAGTACTATCACTTGCTTGTAAAACAGTCATCAAGGAAATAGATTTCGCAAAAACACTTCCTCCATGTATCCCCACGTTGAATATTATTGGCCTGTGTGATATTGATAGACAAAGGTACCGTTGGCAGGTAATTTGTCTAGCCAACATCTCATCATGAGATGAAGCCCTTGCTGGCAGGTTCTCAGGTCAGCAGCTGATGGTGGATGAAGTTCAAGTTCAATTTATAGTGCATCTGAAATGTTCTTGAACTTACAGGAATGACGGAAATGTTCTTGGCCCTGGCTATAGACTGGGGAATAGGATTCTGCAAATTCTATTAGCAGACCATGGAGGTGCCTGATAAATGGAGCTGATATTCCAAAACATTGGTCGATTAAAAGAAAAAGGTGAAGGCTCCTGGGGCAGGGGCTGTGACTCAAGGTGCTCACCTAAGGAGATACTTATCTCAGGATGAGAGTGCTGGAGCCCAGGCACCAGCCAGTGGTACTTGGAGAATTCGTCACCGTTAGACATGCCAGTGTATATATGTGCTGCTCAGTTGTGATCAGACCTTGCAAGTGAGCTGGCGGGTTTAGTTATCACTGGAAAGAACTTAGTCAAGGAAGTGCTGCCCCAATTAGAGTTATGGCCACCAATGCTGGTAGGTTAATACAGTCCCATAGAAGTGCAAGGTCCATGTGTGGACAGGACAGTTGCTGACAAAGAGGCAGAGAGATGGCTGTGTCTCCATTATTCCCATTTGTGTGGGGATCTATTGTATTTGCAGTAATGTTTAATTATAAAAGCTATTACCATGGGATGGATTATCAATGTTATTCATTTTTGTCATGTTGCCTGGTAACATCCCTTTGTGCCCAAGATACACATTTCTGTAGTTACAGGCTGAAAAAGTGAAACCTTCTTTCTTAGCCATTTTACAATCACAGTATTAAAAAAAGCTATTTTGAGAGATAGTCGAGTCCTAGCTGGGGGGTAAAAATTGACCTAATGACAGCCTGAGTCTGTAAAATTCTTTAAAGACTTTTTAAAAGCTGTTTGCTGGGGACTAAATAGGAGAACCCCACTGCACCATTGGAGCTCCCCAAGGGCAGAGACCAAGGCTCAGTCTATCTTTTAAAAAAATTTTAGAGAGAGATGGAAGGAGAGGTAGAGAAAAACATCTATGTGAGAACAAAACATCAGTTGGGTGCCTCCTACACACCCCCCACTGGCGATTGAGCCCACAACCTGGAAATCGAATCAGCAGTATTTCAGTGCACAGGACAACGCCCAACCAACTAAGCCACACTGGCCAGGACTTCTTTTGAACCAGAGTAATTCTTTATGATGCAACATTTCCCAGTAGCAAGACAGAAAACCAAACCAAACAAAACAAAACAAACACACACACACAAAACAAACAAACAAACAAACAAAAAAACCACCTCAATTCTAAACAGTTGACTGCATTCTGCTCTCCTCTTTCAGATAATATTCTGCCCTATTACAGACCAATCTTTACTACCGGATCCATTCTGCATACCCTTACAGACTGCATGAGAAAGGAGAAGTTGTGAATCTTTAGGTTTTTGATGATTTCCAACCTCAGAAATGAAAATGATCACCAATGGAGAAAATAGGAGATCAGATAGTGAAGAATAGTCTATTTGATTCCTGTGAAGTCAGGTTATCTCCATCATCCTGCTGGTTCTGAAAATGCCCCATTAGTGGAAGAAATGGTGGCAAGTTATCACCAGAAATACTCAAAATCATTCTCTTTAAAGGTCACACTGGTGGAATTTTCAGATAACACTTGGCATTGCTATTTTTCTTTTAAGTTGGAGGCAGCTGCTCTGGGCATGGGGAGAGGTCATCTATTGGGTTTCATATCTCTAAGGCTTAGCCCCACAAAAGTGTGGTTATTGCTTAAAGATAATTACGTTCTACATTTTCATGCTAAACTCTTGATATGGACTGATTGGCATATTTAAATCTCATATCCTAGGCATTTCCTAATCATCATAGCCTCATTGTGTGTGTGTGTGTGGGGGGGGGGGACACCTAATCAAATAGATGTTTAGAGATGCTTTGCATTTAAAATTTTTGCTGGGTTTATCCCAGGAAAAGAGGAAATGTGCTTCTGATTTTCATCTGGTTCTTTCCCTGACCTCAGGAAAGTTTAAACTTCTAATGGTTAAATAGCCAAAGCGAATCACTCAGGAAATGTTTCTGCATTTACATTCTCTGTCTCTTTTGCATCATTTCCACCCCTGACCCCCTTTCACACCCCAATGAAGCTTTCTCACTTAGTGACTTCCCAGCCATGAGGGGGCCGTGGAATTCCAGCTAATGAGGCTCATCCCTTTTTTTTTCCCACTGTAAGTGGTACTCGCCAGGCCTGGAATAGGATCTGAGAGTGAACAGTGACTCACATCTTTCTTAGGTTCATAAATGGGACACCAAGTCCACAGTAAAAGCAAGAGGACTTTCTTCCTCTTGCCCAGAAAAAGACAGACACACAGAGCAGCTTCTCAGTGCTGCAGGGTGAGCAGAAGCTAACCTCCTTAGAAAAGGCTTCCGAGACTTGATGTTATTTTATTTACAGTAGCCGGAAAAGACCCCATCCCGCCAGCTGAACTGATATCGTTTTATGCAGTTTTTTTTTTTTTTTTCAGGATTGTGCTCAGAATTGAGAAAGCAGGATGGTTTTCTTCCTTATACAGAATATACGGCTGTCAGTGACAGAAATTTCACCAAGGCCTTTCTTTTGTAGGGAGTATTTGAAAGGGCCTGTCTTAGAGATTTATGAAAGAGCCCCAGTGAGCCACCACTACCCATAGTTGTACCTCAAAAGCAAGACAGGGAAGAGAAATTGTGTGAAAGTTCCATCACCTGTCACAGCCATCAGTCCGTCTGTCTGCCTTCTGTGAAAGGGTCTGTTTCGTCAGCTCTGCGGGAGTTGCCACCTTCCTGCCATAGGTTCACAGGCCCCAGCAGGAAGCTCAGATCTGGTGGCAGCTTAGTAAAGAGAAAATCCTGATTCCATTAGAAGCCACAGCAGCGGAGCTGGGGCCGGGAAATTTAGTTCTTTGGGAGTGGGATGTGTGCATTTGAGGGAGGTGGTTGGGGAAAACAGAAAATCAAACCAGGCCTGTCTGAGCTTTGATTCTGATCATTCAAACAATTCAAAACTCTGTGACACTTGATGATCTGAGTTTCTCTCTCTCCCTCTCTCTCTCTCTCTCTCTCTCTCTCTCTCTGTCCCGTTCATTCATCAAGATTAGAGCCTTTTGGTTTTCTTAGTTAATTATTCTGTGACATTCTATTTCAGGGTTTTGGAATCAAGTTACCTGATGTTTTACTCTTTCCCATGTGATTAGGTGATCTTTTATAATAGAGCTGTAGGAATCCTTTCAAGATCACAGCACTTCGGCTCAGCACCATCAAGGAACTTGCCCATGAAATTCAGTCTTATAGGAGTGAAATCTCCGTCAGCCCCTGATTATGAATCCAGAATATCCCTGCACACCATCCATCTTCACAGACCTAGAAAAGGTGAAAAGAAAACCTATGCTGAGCTGTCTGATCAATGCAAAATCAAGGAGCTTGCAGGATGGCAGCTACTTGGCTTCCTAGGACCAATGAGCTCCAAGACCTGAGTCGCTAAAATAGTTTTTGTAAGGCTGAGGCGGGTCTGTTTACTGCTTTGAATTCTTTCTCCTGGTGTGAATGGGTAACCTTATCAGTGGATTTTGCAAGCCTTTTTAGCCAAAAACAAAATAAAACAAAACAAAACAAAATACAAAATGTGTACTTTGAAATCTCTGCTGATGGGCACCTAGGAGGAATGGAGAGAAAAGTCAAATGCATTTCTCAGTTACATGTGAGAAACAGAAGGAGCTTTTATTTCAGATACTAATTAAGATCCCAGTGCAGATGTTCTCTTGGAGGCCTTCCTTGGTCACCTCCACCCACTGTCATCCCGAATCCCCTTCCCTTGCTTGATTTTTCTTCATAGTGCTTGTCACTGTTCAGAGTTACCCTGCTAATTTGCTTCTTTTTTATTGTCTCTCCCACAGAAGGGAACACCAGCCATGAAGGCAGGAGCTTTGCCTGTCTTATTTACTGCTGTAGGTACCTGAACATGGGGTACAGAGAGGATAGGATGCTCGATAGTGGATGCTCAATACATATTTTCTTTTTTTAAATATATTTTTATTAATTTTAGAGAGGAAGGAAGAGGGGAGAGAGATAGAAACATCAATGATGAGAGAGAATCACTGATCGGCTGCTCCTGCACGCCCCACACTGGAGATCAAGCCCACAACCAGGGCATATGGCCTGATCGGGAATCTAACCGTGACCTCCTAGTTTATAGGTCGACACTCAACCACTGAGCCACACCAGCTAGCCTTAATACATATTTTCTGAATGGATTTCAGATAGAGGGAGGTTGAGGAAAGAACAAGAAGAGGCAAAGGTTGGAACCAGACCTGGATTTGAATCTAAACCTTCCATTTATTGGTTGTATGCCTTGGAATAATTTCAGAACCTCTCTTTACCTCAATATCCTTATCTATAAAATGGGCATAATACCTGCTTCCCAGAGTAGCGATGGAGGATTAAATGAGATGTATGTTATGAACTCTGACACGGGGCCTGCTACATGTAGATGCTCAGTGGTTCATTCTCCAAGCTTTGATTGACACAAGTTTACTGGACAAGAAACAGGGCCTTTTCCTGCCCTTGAGAGTCCAGGGATTGAATCTCCGGGGATTCTGTACCCAGAGCTGGTTCCTCAGAGATAGCGATGCTGACTGGAAAACAAGGTTCCTGTCAACCTGAAGCCTTTGCTCTCGTCCTCAGCCGAGAGCTTCCCTGTGAACCCCAAAGGCCCCAAACAGGACACCCAGGCCACTGACAGTCTAGAAAGTGATTATCAAGGCTGACCTTCCATATTTCAAATAGCTTTGCCTCCCTTGGAAACCTGGCAACAGAAATTACTCCTCTCCATGGTCCAGTCCAGGTCTCTTTACCTCTTACTTTGGTATTTTCCTTGTTTTCACTTAAACCTGTGTTCCTTTGCTTTTCATCTATAATTCTTGATGTTTAGGCAAAAGAACAGATTCTGTCTCTCTCATTTCCATTTAAAGCTGGGGCAGCTTTAAAGCAGGTCATCCATTCCCTCTAGCAGACCGAGCCTCTGGGAGCAGGGAATTTGGGCATTTCTTGTTTTCCAAGAGATGCAGAACCTCAGGATGGGCCAGTTGGCCCTGGCACAAGGCAGCAGCCCGTTCTCGTTTTGAGTCTCGGAGTGCCATGTGCTTTCCATAGGCGGTGGGTCGATATTTTGTTCATTCATTAGACATCCAAGCAGCCTGGTGGGATGGAAAGGACACCTCTGGCTTTTGCATCAGCCAGACTCCAGCTTCAAACACTGGCCCTTGCACTTGCCAGCTGCATGGCCCCAAATGCTGGGAAGAGAGGCTTGTTGAGTGGGAGGCAGGGTGCTTTCACAGCGAGAGTGCGGGTTCCCGACCTTCCTCCTGCCTCCGTTGCCTGGCTCTGCCACAAATTTGTTCTGTGTCCTTTGCAGGTTATTTAACCCTGCAGGACTTGATTGCTTCATCCAGTATAATAGGGCCAATAATGGTCACCTGGCATGAAAAGGTTGGTGCAGGGCTTGGCCCAGTGCTCGGCACATAGTAAGTGCTCAACAGATGTCCACTATTGGAAAACAGAGGTCACACATGTAGCCATTATTATTACTATTGACTTCCTCTGTTTTGCCAGGCTCTGTGCTAGGGTTGGTTTGCAGAGATGAATAGGTCACAGAGCTCAAGGACAGGGGAGGCAGACATGAAAGGAATTATCCTGCAGAAGGGTTAAGTGTTGGAATCTTTGAGTAGAATGGTACCATCTTCTCTGGGCTCCAAGGAGAATCAGCAGGGAATGTAGATGATGCTGATTCCCATGCTCCAGAATATCAGAATTTCTTGTGCACAAAAAAGGCTATGGTGGAGTAGAAAGTGCATTGGAGATGTAGTTTATTCATTCATTTTCCGTTGGCAAGTGCAAGGGCCTCAGGATGATAGTCAGTTTCCTATTGCTACAGTAACAAATCACACAGACCCTATGACTTAAAACAACACAAATTTATTCTCTTATAGTTTTGAAGGTCAGAAGGCCAAAATGGGTCTCACTGGTTTAAAATCCAGGAGGACCTTTCACTTTGCAGTCAGGGAACCTATCTCAGCACAGTGACAGAGCTCGAATTAGCTTGTGATCTTCTTCATCAGTTTCTTTTGTCCATTTGCGAACTCCATACCAAGAGCCTAAAGGTTCTCAGTAGGACAGTGTCTCATCCATTCTTGCTATCCCCTGTGGCCTCACAGTTGGAGCTGTTCCTTTGTTGGGCCTTTGGTAAATCCCTGTTGAGGCAAAGCCACTGGGCAGTGTGTTTCTGCCCCAGGTAACACCATTTTCTCATGGTCCTCACAGCAGAAGGGGGTGGGGAAGGGGCCAGGGAAATTCCCCTTGTGTTGTCACCATTCTTAGGCATTTATTCAGCATATTTTCATGGAGGGCCTCTAAATGCTAGGCACTCTAAGCGCTGGGGAACAGTAGTGAGCAATGTAGTCTGCATTCTGGTGGGGGAAATAGGTACTAATTGTGTGAATCAATCACACAATTAATATAAAATTCTGATTTTAATATTCCTCCTTAATAGGGGCATTCAAATGATCTGGGAGTCTAGGCTTCACTAGGACATGGCAGCTAAGCCGAGATATGAAAGATAAGTGCTATTTGCCAGGCCAAAAGAGGAGTGATGAATGGTCCAGGGAGTGAGGCTATGGTGTTAAAGAGGCCCTGTAGCAGCAGGAGGAGTGGATTTTTGAGGAACTGAGATGGAAGCTAGTGGGCTGGGACAGAGAGAGAGAGGACAAGCTGAGGCTGGAGGCATGAGTGGTGGGGCTCTGCAGCTCCTGGTGGGCTTTAATGAGTTTGATCTTTATAACTGACAGAAGTGTGTGAGTGTGTGCTGGAGGAGGGCAGGTGGAGATATGAATAAATTTGCATTTCAAATAATCTCCCAGCTACAGTGTGGAGGAATGTGTAGGAGGCCAGAAAGGACTCCTCCAAACCAGCTACAGGCTGCTGCAGGAGTCCCATGGAGAAATGCCAGGGGCTTGGGTTAGAGTGCAGAAAGAAATGGGTGGAAAGATACTTAGTGGGTAAATTATCTAGCAACCATGTTATGGCTGCTTTTTATTAAGCATTTATTATGTACCAGCTGCTGTGCTAAACATTTCGCATATGTTATCTTATTTACTCTCAGGGCTATTGTAAGGACTAAATATTCCTATCCTCCTTTTACAGATAAGGAAACTGAGTCTCACAGAGGTTAGGTCACTCATTCAAGGCCACACAGCCAATAGGTGGCAGAGCCCTAGAGCAGTGTCTAACTTTATTTTTTTATTAATCCTTACTAGAGGATATTTCTTCCATTAATTTTTTTTAAGCAGGAGTGGAGGGAGAGACACAGAGAGAAACATTGATGTGAGAGAAGAACATCAATTGGTTACCTCCTGTAAACGCCCTGACGGCGCCGGGGATAGAGCCTGCGACTGAGGTACATGTCCTGGACCAGAAGTGAACTTTCAACCCTTCAGTCCAAGGGCCGATGCTCTAACCACTGAGAGCAGCGGTGTCTAACTTTAATGTGCATTTGGATCACCTGAGAATCTTGTTAAAATGCTGACTCTGGTTCAGCAGGTCTCGGGTGAGGCCCAGGATGCTGCGTTTCTGACATACTCCCTGGGTGTGCCCATCTGCTGGCCCCGAGACCACACTTTGAGCAACAAAAGCCTGTCTGCCTCCAGGGCTCACACTTGTAACCATGGTGCCTCAGAACAGCTAAAGATGGGGTAAGATTTCTGAGACTGATCAAATCTGAATCCCCATAGGCAGGATGTGGGAGACCTGGTAGACCTCAGATAGGTAGGGAGTCATATCACATTTTCATTTCCTACATGTGCCTCTTTTTTTCTTTCTTTTTAATATACTTTTATTGATTTCAGAGAGGAAGGGAGAGGTAGAGAGATAGAAACATCAATAACGAGAATCATATATCGGTTGCCTCCTGCATGTTCCCCACTGGAGATTGAGCCCACAACTTGGGCATGAGCCCTGACTGGGAATTGAACCTGGGACTCTTCATTCCACAGGCTGATGCTCTGTCCACTGAGCCAAACTCTACATGTGCCTTTCAATAACTCATTGAAACCCGAAAGTGAGAGGGTTCTACTCCTTTCCTCACTCCCAGCATGTAATCAAATTCCATCTGCATCTAGCTTCTGCACTATAGATTGGGGGTTATGTCACATCAGCAGCCACCAATAAGATTATTTACAATACATCAGCAGCCACCAATAAGATCATAGATGGGAGTGAATTGAGAAATCTTATCAGATGATGTTCAGGTACCAAGCTGTCTGCTGTTTCCCTGGACCTTGTTAAAAGTGAAGGAAAAATATCAACTCGATACTCTGACCTCTCTATCTATGTGGTCATTAGATCCCAGGATTATTAGAGATCAAACCCTTTCCCATTCTGCCCCTGCTAACAGGGCCAGGTGTCTCTGCTGGGAGATGCAAATAAGGTGTGAGCACATCTTTAATGGCTGGGAAAATCCATTTCCCTTCTTGGCAGCCTCAAGTTATTGCAACTATGGTTCTGGGCCAGACTTGATCTTGTGTGTGTGTGTGTGTGTGTGTGTGTGTGTGTGTGTGTGTGTGTTATTTTAAAAAGAGGAGCATAGTCCTAGCTGGTTTGGCTTAGTGGATAGAGCATCGGCCCATGCACCGAAGGATCTGGGTTCAATTCCCGTCAAGGGCATATACGTTGGTTGCCAGAAGGCAACTAATCGATGTGAAACTCTCACATCGATGTTTCTCTCTCTGTCTCTCCCCCTCTCTTCCACTCTCTCTAAAAAATCAATGGAAAAATATCCTCAGATGAGGATTAGCAACAAAAAAGAGCAGGCAATAAAGAGAGGATATCTCACTGTTTCCATGCTCACCTCCTTTCTCCCCAAGTGCCTTTAGAGAACGTTCCAATGCAAACTTTTTATTATTGAATAGTTTTCCCCTCTGGAGGTGGTCTGTCAGTATTCCCATTCCCTCCCTCCTCAAATGCAACCTTTCGCTCTTGGTTCCATTGTTCTGAGGCTCCCTGGCTGGAGTGGGCTTCTGTGCCTGGGCAACACACTGAATTCTAGTCACTTTTCTGCAGGAGAGAATCCTAGAGTTTCAAGACAGGTAGAAGAGCATCTTAAATAAAATAATAATGTCTGACTCACACTAGTAAACTGTTTTTCCCTTTAAGATTTCATGTCATTGTAATTTGTTCCAGTGGACAAGAAGAGCTTTCGTCTGAGAAAGAACTGACAGGAAGTCTTGAGACTCAGCACCAATTGCTCTGCCTGTCTCCCTATCATTGGAGCTTTGTTTGCTGCCTTCGCAGGACTCGGTGAAGGGAAGGCTTTGCAGGCTATTGTTAGGTGTTCTGTGAATCCATAAATCACAGACTGATGGAAGGGAGGGGCTTTCAGAGACCATCTAGAGCTGTCTTCTGTCTCTAGCACAGACATGTGCACACGCAAATGATAATTGCCTGTTGTGTAGTTGTAGGACCCAGTGGGAGCAGAGGTATAATTTCTCTTGGTGTTTACTTCTCATGTCTCTTGATTCTTAAAGTCATATTCTTGAGTCTGTCCCAAATTTAGCACCACAGCTCAGGCCGCCCCAGGCCCAATCAGTGGCTTCACTGTCCTGGCCCATGGTTTGGAGACACAAACTACCCCTGTGCTAATGACGTCTGTGTCCTGGCCATGACCAGTCACTTCCCCTGTCTGGGTCTCACACGGTCCTTATACAATGTGGCTTTGGGACTAGATGATGTCTCTGTCACTCAGATTCTGTTTGACTCTGAGATTCTGGTTCTTGCTTCTACTTATGTTGTTTCTCTTGCTGATTGGCCTTCTCTCTCATCAAAACCCAGCTCCATCCTATCCACCCCATGGCCAACCACCAGGAACTTCCTTTTGACTTACGAGTAGCACCTTATCATTTATTCCTATGCTTTTCATTTTAACAACCTTTAATTTTCACATTACAAACATTTCTAAATATTAACCATAAAAAATCCAGAAAATCTAGGTCAGTAAGAAGAAAAAAATAACTTCTGACAAACAAACACTGTCAGCATTTTTGGTATATTTTCTTCCAGTCTTTTTTTTTTAATTTAATAAACTTATTCATAAGCCAATGAGTTTCATACTTTATATTTTGGTATCCTTCTTTTCCACTTAATATATAGTGAGCATTTTTTTTTAACATCCCTAATATTTGGAAACATCATTCTTTTTAATTGATCTTAGAGAGAGAGAGAGAAGAGAGGGAGAAACATCAATCAGTTGCCTCCCACATACACCTCAACCAAGCATCGAATCCACAACCTGGGAATGTGCCCTAATTGGAAATTGAACCCACTACCTTTTGGTGCATGGGATGACACACTAACCAACTGAGTCATACTGGCCAGAACTGGAAACATAATTTTTTATATCTGTTTATTACTTTATATCTCATACTTTATTTAGCCCTTACATGGTTATTTCTGAATGAGAGCAATACCTATCCTGTCAAGCCCACTGGACTATCCAGATAAAAAAAAGACAAGCCTTTCTATGTGTCATCCTCTTCTTGTGCCCCTCACAGTCCTACTTGGCCATCGGGACACTTGGGTACCCATAAAGCTCCCTTGAGACACAGGCTTACTCTTTTCTGAGCACCTCTGTTGCTCAGAGACCCTTCCCTCTGACCTGTTGCTTATCCTGTGCCAAGTACGGTCCACAGTGAGTCTCTCAGCCATATATTAAGCTCCAGAGATAATTTTCTTGTGTGACATTCATTCAGTAAGTATTTAATGAACACCAGTCATATGCCTGTGATATCCCCGAGTGAGTCGCTGGACTTGTGGCAATGAATAAGGGTAAATAGTTGCAAGCATAAAAGCTTGGCTGCAGGCTGCTAAGTGACTGGGTATCAGGAATGTGGGGTAGAAGTAGGTTCTTGACTTGGGCTTGGCTGGCAAGGAGGTCTTTCTGCAAAAGTGCTCTTTCAGCTGGGATCTGAAGGAAGACAGAGTTGGCAGGGAAGTAGAGGGTGGGAGCCCTGACGGGTTTGGCTCAGTGCTTTCCACTGTACCAAGCACTCCCGCATAGCTGCAGTCCAAACTGCGGCCAAGCACAGACAGGACATCTGGTGTGTGCCGCTTTAGGTGCGTGAGGAAGAGAAATGAGGACTTCTTGGCTGGGGGTCTTTCCTGTTCACTGCTCATCCAGTGCCTGGGCTGAGCCGCCACTCATGACTCAAGATAGGAGACCCACGGTTTGCGAGTCTGTGCACTCTGTGTGTGTGTGTGTGTGTGTGTGTGTGTGTGTGTACATGC
The DNA here is from genome assembly GCF_014108245.1 of Pipistrellus kuhlii. Lineage (NCBI taxonomy): Eukaryota > Metazoa > Chordata > Mammalia > Chiroptera > Vespertilionidae > Pipistrellus > Pipistrellus kuhlii. The sequence continues at coordinate 181,250,293 of NW_023425515.1, read as the reverse complement.
ATGCAGTTGAGAGAAACTCTGATGGCCTTCTGAATCCAGTCCCCAGTGACACGGGATCACTGGTGCCATCATTCCCCTTCATTGATGTGGATGTCTATGAGAACGTCCCACATTCCAAACATCTCAGCATTCCTGCAGTGACAGCCTCTTTGAGAATATGTAGATACCTGTGATTTTCTTAATTACTCCTGTACACCCACATTTCTCCCTCCCTTAAGCAGGAGGGCATATTGAGGATAGGGTACTGTCTTTTCCCCTCCAGACCTCTGCTCCTCCTTTCCTGCTGTCATTTATGTTTAACAGCCTCCTGCTGCTCTCCCACCCTCCACCGCCCTTCTCTCCCCTCACACTGACTTACTCAAGGGGCTCTGCATAAGAGAGACTGAGGGAGGAGACCAGACTCCCTCAAGTGCTCATACCCAGCAATTAGTTTCTGTTATTGGCAATTCAAGATAAATAGAAAATGATAGAGGAGCCTGATGGGTTTGGCTCAGTAGATAGAGTGTCAGCCTGCGGGCTCAAGGGTCCCGGGTTCGAATCTGGTCAAGGGCATGTGCCTTGGTTTTGGGCACATCTCCAGTAGGGGGGGAGGGGGTTCAGGAGTCAGCTGATTAATGTTTCTCATTGATGTTTCTAACTCTTCCTCTCTGTAAAAAATCAATAAAATATATTTTTTAAGAAAGAAAGAAAAAGCAAATTACAGAGGAATGGAACCAGGATCAAAGTGCTTGGCATGCATCATCATGACATTTACGTGTGTCACGTGTGCCAGGCACGGGGCGGGAGAGAAGGGGAGAGAGGGAAAAGGGGTCAGGTCTGCTGGCCTGGGAGTTGAAAGAGCTGGATTCCAGCCCTGCTCAATGTGCCGCCCTGAGCATTTCCCATTTCTGGGCCTCAGTTTCACCAACAGTGAAATGGAGAGGTTCTAGGCTATTCTGTCATTTGATAGAGAGCACAGGTCATAGATGTGTCATGGCTGCCCTCCTGGGCTGTGCAGCAAGCACAGCAGAAGTTACTGTTCTGATTTGTCTAGAAGAGCTGGAGCTGCAGAACACAGAGGATGCAGGTGGAAATGTCCAGAAGGGGGGCTGAGGCAGGAAGGGAGGCCAGGGAGAGAAGAAAAACAAAAGAAAGCCTGGAAGTGAGGTGACAAAAAATAAACACGTAAGATAGATCCGTGTTCTCAAACGTGGTCCGTGGGCCAGCGGGGTGACATGGGAACTTGTCAGAAAAACAAACTCTTGGGCCACCCCAGGCCTGCTGAATCAGAAACTCAGGAATGGGGCCCTTTTCACAAGCCCTCCAGGTGACTGGTGCACGCTGAAGTCTGAGGACCTATAGGATGGATGGGAGGAGGCGTGGACAGAAGAGTGTTTGTTGATCACTTGCTGTGTCAGGTCAGAAACCAGGCATTTCATTTAAACCTTTCAGGAATGTGGTAAAGCAGGCCTGTTATTCCCAATTCAAAGATGAAGCAACTGAGGCTCAGAGATGTTTAGTCACTGGCCAAAGTCAAAGAGGTAGTGACAGAGGTAGAATTCTTTCCACTGTACCAAGCTTCTCCCTACCCATCTGTCCCTTAGCTGCCTGCCCTGGTTCCCTCCTCGGCCCCACAGTCACCCCAGAGCTCTTCTCTGCTCTCCTGCTGCAAAGGCAAAAAGGCAGCACCACAGGAGCAAATAAAGGAGATCAGGGAAGTGGGCTGGGGCCACCGTCACCTTGCATTTCTCCAGCTCAGTGCCACGTGCAGCCAGGGGACCAGGTTCCAGTGGGATGCTCCCAAGGAGCTGACAGTTTCCTTAATGTAGTAACAACTCACCTGCTCGGTGACAAAGTTGACAGATACTTATTGCTGCCTATGTGTGCCAAGCCCTGTGCTGGTGCTGTGGGAGAAACTGAGGCAGGTCCAGGTAGTTTCTGACTTCAAGGGGTTTATAGTTCAGAGCCAGGGAAACAAAAAATAACAGTGAGCAGCTGGAGTACCAGGGAGCCTGGGACAGCCAGGGTAGGTCCAGCCAAATGTTGGAGGAGTTCGGAGAGACTCATGTGGGGACAGCACCAAGGCTTTGGGGACAGTCTTAACGCTTTGGAGCCAGAGGTATGAGTTCAATTCCCAGCACTGATTTACTGTGTAATCTTGGGCAAGTCGCCTCATATATGACCTGTCTCCTTTTCTACAAAATGGATTTGCTATCCTTTGCTCGGGGATTGTTCTATTTGATTGAGACGGGCATCATTCATTGAGTTGTTCCTTCCTTCAGAGGGTCACTTGAGGCCAGAGCAAAACAGAGGAGTCTTCCTGGACGAGGTGGGCCTTAGCTTTGGCTCCGACTGTCTTCTCTAGGAAATCTGTGTCCAGGTTCTGGACATGTGGGGTTGTCCAAGGACAATGGCCTTCCGGGCAGCTGTAACTAAGAATAAAATTATAGCAGGAGAAAGTCATTTTCCTCAGTTTGGAAGATTATTTTTTTTATGTGATTTCAAACCCTGTTACAAAGGGCAAAGCCGGGTGGCCAGCCCGCCCTCTTGGGAGTTGCCGTGCTCATGTTGCCCACCTTTTCTTATAGATGATGCAGTTCGCCTGGCAGAGCTATAAGCGTTACGCGATGGGGAAAAACGAGCTCCAGCCCCTCACCAAGGACGGCTACCAGGGCAACATGTTTGGTAAGTGGCCGTCGGGGAGGCCCACTGCCCCCCTGGTGGCTGAGCTGAACTTATTGTTGGCTCCCTATTTCTCCAAGTTTGGGTTCCTTCTGGACTGTTTAGGTTTCTGAGGCTTCTAAATCTGGGGCAACCATCACTCTCCTCACACACTTCTTTGTGCCAAGATCACTTATTTCTTAGCTCAAACAAACTTGGAAGTGTAAGTGGGGACCGTGAGTGAAGGAGACTCGTTTAACCCACCCTTCCAAGGACAGCTGTAAAACGACATTGGGTGTTTTCCCAGAGAAACTGAACACATTTCCAATGAGATGGCCGCCTTCAGGGTCCAGGGTGGTGTCTCGCTCTCTGACTCGGTGGATGCGTGAGGGAGTAGCACAGGTTCTGCCGTGTGTCGGTGGCTTGTCTTTGGCCTGCGATTCTCCTAACCCAGCACCTCAAAAGCCTCTCTTGGCCGAAGAGACTGCAAGGTGCCTTATTGTGGGCAGGGCCTCGGGTTCAAAATTTAACACTCATCCAAGTTGCCAGCTCCCCTCTGTGCAGGTCTCTTATGTGAAAAGATGCTGGAGGCAGCCTGACCCCCCCCTTTCCTGAGAGGCAAGAGCTAGCTGAGGCCAGAGACGGAAAAATTCAGTACCTGTATTTCTCACACCCTAGAAACATAGGCTCCTGAAATAGAGACCCAAGAACCAAGTCAGATCACAAATCTCAAAAGTAGGTTTATAAGGGACAGCCCCCCAATGTATGGCCCTGGCAGAAGGACTTGTGTTGTGGGAAAAGGAACCTCCCTTCCTTCCTCTAACCATCCGGCTTCACAACCGTTCTGGCTGTTCAGACAATTCACTCCCCTTGTGAGGAGGAGGGCGTGTATTTGGGTAGCTCCCCGGCCCCCCAATTATCATAGGACTGTAGGGAATTTGAGAATGTATAAAAAAAATGTAAAGCAGGCCCAAAAAATCTCTTTCTACCACATAGATGCAGCCTCTACTGACATCTTGGCTCATATCCATCCAATCTTTTCTTCTGTGTGCCTTTCTCTCCTATATACTATTTTACGTCCTTTCTTTTTGTTTTCTCGACTTAATGTTATATCGTAAGTGTTTCTCTAACTCATTTAAATTTTTTCATAAAGAATGCTGTTAGTGGTTGCAGTTATTGCCGGGATGTGCCATAATTCATTTAACCATCCACTAATGTTGGACAAAGGTTGTTTCCAATTTTTCGCTCTTAAAAATAATGCAGCAATTATCATCTCTGTGCAAAAAATGTTGTCTTAGGATAACTGCCTAGAGAGGACTCCTGAGTGAGAGGGGAGGATGACAGATGTTTCTTTACCCTCAGATAGGCAATGTGTGGATTCCAGGTTAGGTGCGCAGCTGCCTTGTCTGCCTAGAGCACAGACCTTCCCCACAGCCTACAGCCACACTGGGAAAGATGGCTGGTGTGGGTCTCGGCTGTTGGAGCTTTGGCTTCTAGTGTAAGTCAGCGATGTAATCCAGGAGGCTTCTTCTCTCTTTCTTCCTAACCGTCTGCAGATAGTCAGGGAATTGGTGGAGGTTGGGGCAAGGCTGTTGATTTCTGACCTTGCACAGCATGGGCACAGCTATTAATCAAACTGTCAATGGGGGGTGGGGGTGGGGGGAGGCACCATGGGGAGCACTCTGGGAGGGATTAGGCTAAACTAAGTCCCATTCTGCAAAATTCCTCAAGGCCCCAGATGTAAGTCTCAACCCTCCTGCCCCTTTCCTTTTTTTTTTTTTTTTTTTTTTTTTTTTTTAAATGTATTTTATTGATTCTGTACAGAGAGGAAGGGAGAGAGATAGAGAGTTAGAAACATCGATGAGAGATAGACATCGATCAGCTGCCTCTTGCACACCCCCTACTGGGGATATGCCCGCAACCAAGGTACATGCCCTTGACCGGAATCGAACCCGGGACCTTTCAGTCCCCAAGCCGACGCTCTATCCATTGAGCCAAACCGGTCTTGGCCCTCCTGCCCCTTTCCAATCAGTGAGCCTGGTGGAGAGTGGGAGCCTGGAATGGTGGGAAGACACTGGATCTTGAGTCAGAAGACCTGAGTACAAGTCCTCACTCCGCCTGAACTATCTGAGTGACTAAATTCAGGTCACTTAACCTCTCTGGGCCCCTGTGCATTCATCCTTCACACTGGGCTGCTATGAAAGTAAGCCTGAACCTGAAAGTATATTTGAGTGATTTACAATTTCCGTTGTAAGAAATGTGTTTGGCAGTTGCCCATGTGAGCCCATAGAGGGTTCTGAGGTCCCATGGGGTATCTGTCTCCCAAGCGTGGCTTTGGCAGAGCCTTGGGTGCCCCAATAACCAGTGCCTACAGCAGTCCTGGCAGCGAGCAGAGCCTGCTTTCTACAGTCAGAAAATGAGCCACAGTGGGCCCAGCTCCTGGGAAAGGAGGATGTGTAAGAACCCAGGCACCAGCAGGGAGAGCTGGTCTTGATTTACTCACTTTTTCACTCAACAGATGCTTGTTGGGTGCCTTGCCTGATGCTGATTACTAGGGATATGGGGTAAATGGCAGAGCAGAAACTCCATCAGATCTGCCAAGACATGCACTGGCAACCCTCCCCAGATCCCTGGGGTCTGTCCAGGTGCTCTCAGAGAGAGGAACAAGTAGAAGGTAATCACAGGTGAGCACGTGAACAGTCCTTCACTGGCTTTACTAGTAGATTCTGTGCCTCAAACCCAACAGACCAGGGTTCAAATTCAGACTTCACAACTTTTTGGCCTGTGACCTTGAGCAAGTCATTTCTGACTGAGCTTGATTTTTTTCTATAAAATAGAGCTAATAAAGACATCAACCCCCAGCCCAGGCCTGCCTGACACACAGGACCTGCTTAACTGTAGGGCTATGATTACTGTTACAGCAAATGGGTCCTGTGATGCAGAGAAGAGGGCTTACGGGCAATCTAAGAGCCTGGGGGAGGCAAGTTTGGGGTAGACCCATGTGGGGCTTTGAAGCCAGGCAATTTCCAAAGATAAAAGGAGATGAACTGGCCTGATTACACTGCTTTTCTTATCCCACTTTTTCTGGACTCATGTGGGTGGCTGGCTGCTGCCATCATCAATGACCTCCCAATAAACTGGACCTCTGGGGAATGATCAGGTGGCAGCAGTGCCCACCCTGCCCCACCTGGCTGTGCAGGGGACCCTAGGCTGCCCCTGGTGCTGTTTGGACACGGCTCTTGCAGCCTCCCCTCCAGGCCTGTGGGGCCAGGAGGGCTGGATGTGGGGAAGGGTAATGAGTTCACACCAGTGTCTGGCTTTGCAGGATTTACAGGAGCTGCAGTGAGGATCTCAGATGGCAGCCTGGTCTTCCTGTGTGGCATTGCACCAAATTGAATCCCCCTCCCAACCGATCATGTGTCCCTCCCTGAATATGTTCTTACTTTGTGATAGGACCACTAAGTGAGGTGTCTCTCAAGCCAGTTTTGTGTCCTAAGCAATTCATTGTCAAAATGGTTTCCTTTTTGCCAGCCTCCTGCTGAGCAGGCCCCATCAGGAAATGTTCCCAAGACTCCAGAGACTGTGAGCAAAGAGAACACGGCATGCTCCTCACATGGGCTCCGGCCCCTTTCCCTTTCCTGAGAGGTGGCCAGATGGGGCAGTAAGTGTCCAGCGGGTGGTGGAAATAGCATGAACTTAGGACCTAGTCGGCCAGGGTGGAAGCTCTGAGTTGCCATTGGCAGCTGTGTGGCCTCTGACTGCAGAGTGGGACAGAGGCCACTGCCTCCTGGGCTTGTGGTGGCAGTTAGAGAGAAGGCGTGTGCAGGGCCTACTCCCATGCCAGGCACAGAGCTGGCTCTTGATGGCAGTGCTCTTATCACCATTAAGTCACAGAGGAGAGCCTGCCACTTGCAGAATGGAATCCAAGAGTGGAGAGTAGAGGCACCAGCTCTAAGCAGCAGAGGCCCAGCTTCCTCGCCTATAAGAAGGGGCTGCTGCTAGAATGTGGGAGGATTTCAAAAAGCTAAGAGAAGAGCATAGACTCTTGGGGCCAGGAGCTTGGATTTGCATGCTGTTGTGCCACTTACTAAATGTGATCTTGGGCAAGTTTCTTAACCTTTCTGGGCCGTGGCATCCCAGTTATAAAGTGGTGACAATAGTACCTACCCACAAGATTGTTTTAAAATGAGTCAACACATGAGAAGTGCTCATATTCATGCTTGGCACATAGGCAGCAGCATTCTTCAAATGCAGCTGCTCTGAGGAGGCTATAACGCCCTTGGAACAGTGTGTGCTTCTCCTGCTTTGACCAAGGAGTGCCTAAGCCCTCTGGACCCAGGGACCCACATCAGGACTTTGCCAGCCTGATCTCTCCTTCCATTCCCCCATGCCTTGGGTGTCCATGGCAGAGATTGTGTATGGACAGTCTACTAGTAGGCATTGTACCTCTCACCCCTTCATTTGAGCAGCTTACAGTTGCATTTTTAACAGGGGAGAGGCCATGAGATAAATCGGCCTCCTGCTAGCATTAGGGTTTCTTGGCGAGGAGTTAGTGACACCTCACACTGGGTGCCAGCTGCCAGCCTTGAAGCACTTACTGAGCATTCATGCTCCCAAGAAGCCAGAGCAATCTGTGAGAATTTCATCCTGCTTGGCAGTGGGGAAATCTTCACAGGGCACAGAGTGCTAGGAGGTGGCCACTGAGAGGCCCTCCAAGGGAAGTCTGACTCCCTCATCTTAGTTGGGGAAATCAAGCTCAGAGAGGGGAAGGAGGCACAGCATATTGATTCTATTGATAGGACTGGCACCACCCACTCTGAGACTGGCAAAATGTCCAGGGCCAGATTGTTGAAACACGGGCCTGTGGTCATGGCCAAATCACCACCAGGAACTAGACATTCTCAAACTTTGGCAGGAGCAAGCTGTGGGGAAGTGTATGATTTGGGGGCCAAGATGCTACCACTCCCTGGACATGCGTCACATCAGGCATTGTTACTACATGCCCTTGTATTCTCCTCACAGCCCTTACCTATCTTATCCTCATTCCACAGATGAGAAAACTGAGACTTGGTGACTTTTGGGACTTGCTTGGTCACACAGTTATCAAGTAGGGACTTGATCACAGGTCTGTTGGATTCCAAAACCCAATTTATCAGCCACCATGCTGCCCTGTATCCCAGCGATCACATACAGTGGCCATGGAGAGGGGAACTTGGCAGAGTGGTGGCCTCAGGGATGGTGGTGTGGCATCTTTACTCCACTGCCCTCCTGGGAGCCGGGGAAGAAGTGTACTTCATGTACTTCTGTAGGCATCAGTATTTATTGGGCATCAACTGAGTGCTCAGGGCTTGGAAAAAAGATTCAGGTTTCCCTCCTTTCTCCCAGCACAGGAAAATATTTAACCCTGCCCAATAACCTAAAAACACCTCATTGAAAGCTGAGAGGTGCATGGATTTGGGAACCAGACAAGCCCGAGTTTGAATTCTGGCTCTGCCACTTACTAGTAATGTAACCTCTCTGCACTCAGTTTCTTCATCTGTGAGGATAATACCTATTTCACCCAACATTTGTGAGGATTAGATAAAACAGATGTGTCTAAACACCTGCCCATTTACACTCACTAGCTATAAGCTGCTGCCATTGTTATATTTATAATAAAATAATCGTGAGAATAATTATATTCCAAGGAAAGGATCATAAAATAGACTCCTGGTACGTTTTATAGAATGAAAGAATTGCCTCTAACAGTCTCTGCCTGCCCTACGTCCTGGGTTTGGCTGGGGAAGGGCTGGGCCCTGCTTTGCTCTCTCTTCCTCGCATTCTCTTCGCTGCCTTGACCTCTTCCTCTGTCACAAAGTGCAGTTAGAATCAGCAAACTGACCCTGTTAGAGCAGCCGTCCTGCCTGGTCAGCAGATGTGATCTCAGGCATCTTCTGTGTGGAGGACGGAGATGCTTGCATGGCCAAAAGCAACGCCCCCTCTCGAGATGGCCCAGGATGACTGTGAGAGCCCCAAATTGGATTCTGCCTCTACCCTGTGAATCCCTGATGGAACTGCCAACCAAATCCCTATTTCGAGGGATGATTTATGGCTTTGGGTGAGTTAAGAGGCAAAATGAACAGAGCATGATTTTCAGATCACAGGCTGGGAATGCTTGGCCTTGGCAGAGAGAAAAATCATCTTTGCCTTGTAAACGGAGCAAATATGATGTTGAAGAGGGAATAAATCCAGGCCCCAGGATGTCATTTTACAATTGCTTTTTGGCGTGTGACTCAGTAGTGCCTTCTGCAAACTATTCGCAGTCTTCTACACGTACACACCAGTCTCACTGGGTCTTTTTGTGGGTGACAGTTTCTCTACCAGTGTGGCTGCCTGGGGAACTGCTCACTTTGCCAGTTTGTGAAAACCACCTGCTTCCCCAAATTTCCTCGAATCTCCACGTTGTTTCCACAGATCTCTGACTTTGTTTCCGGGAGGCAGCAGTTTTGACTTTGGATATACGCCCAGGTCCAAATCCCCAGCATTTACCAGCTGAGTGAAATTGGGCAAGTCACAAAGTTCTCTGAACCTCAGTTTACTCACCTGTAAAAAGGACAGGGGGCAGGGTTAGTAGCCCCAGCACACTTTCTAGCACCTAGTAAACCCTCACAGAACTTGAGTGCTTTTTCTTTTCTGCACGCGCGCGCACACACACACACACACACACACACACATCTTTCCTAATTTCCTTTCATTCTCTCCTTTTATTGGGTAACAGAGCACTTTGATGCATCTGGCTGAAAATACTGCAACCTCTTTTTATGAGTTTTGTTTCATGAGTTCTTTTTCTTTTCTGAAAAAGAAAAACAAAACACCAAGTGTGCATACTGGCAAGCCGTTGCGCACTTTCCTGACCCAGGCCTTGAGTCTGTTTGGGGAAAGAACTGTCATCAGCCTTGGAAGTGGTGATGCTGCAATTCCTTGGATAGAATGGGTCAGTCTTAAGGGCAGCAGAAAAACCTTCCCGGGAGTCACATGTTTTTGGAGCCATAGTTGCTCCATCTGGAGGCCAGAGGCTGTCACTTTGCAGAGCAAATGGATTAAAGGCACCTGGTCCCCAGCAGACGAGCCTTTAGCATAGGGGTGTTGAACTCAATCAGAGAAGAGGCCAAAATCTAAAATCCAGCCTAAATCGCGGGCCGAATGGTTTACTGAACAGTCATAAACTGTCATTGTGATGGAAACGCAGCGGAGTGCAGTGATGACAGCGCGGTGGGGGCCACATTGCAAGGCCTGGCGGGACGGATTTGGCCCGCGGGCCTTGTGTTTGACACATGTGCTGAAGTTTAGCACAAGGAAGGGAACGGGATTAAAACATGAGCCCCCCATATCGGAAGGACAGGCAGAACTGGGAGTCGCAGGTCAGATGTTATCACCCAGGATGGTCTCACTGTGGCCTTGAATGTACATCCATGAGTCTTCAGCCACCTCCTGAAGACCAGAAGGTCCCATGGGGGCACACTGGGAATTATGAAAGCAAATCATTCATCTCCAAATTAGCCTGCTTATTTTCACACTGTGGTCCCGCTGACCATTCGTGGCGTGGCGCTCCGCACCCTCCTGCCTCAAAGATTTTTTCCCAAGCAGTTTCTAATTAAGATGCATCTTGGCTGTTCTCTTTTACTTTTTGTTTAAAAGGCTTCCTACCAGCACAGAGCATAATTTATTTCTCTATAAAATATAGTAGCAGGTTGTTGTTAAAAGAAAACTCGAGGTTAGGAGTCTTGGGTCCCCGTCCCAGCCCTGGCGCCAGCAGCCTCCTGAGCCGGCATCCTCCTTTGGGCCTTGAACAAAGAGGTCCGTACCCTGGGCCCTGTCCTCTCTGTGATTCCTGGCTGGTTACTAGGTTGGTTTTTGTTGTTGTTTTTTCACCTCTGCCAGGCTATTTGGGCTGTGCTGGTTCTCTTGAACCTGAAAATTTAGTAGCAGGTCTTGTTCCTGTCGGGAAGGAGTGAGTCAGGGTATCTATTCCCAGAACAAGTTGCTGGGGATACATAAGATGATTCATATTGAAACTGACATTCCCGGTGGCGACATGCTCCCACCCACTTTCCATAGATCTTTTCTTCCTTAGAAACAAGGCTGAGCCCACAGCAGCCAGCCAGCCCCCTTTCCTTTGCATGGCATCGAGGCATGCATTTGCCAAGTTTCCCAGCAAACTCAGTGACAAATAGGTATGTGAATTTCCAAAATCTCAGACTGGCGGTGCCAATCAGATTCTTTGAAACTAGCTGGTCCAGTTGTCTGGTGATGGGATAGAGGGCACTGAGAGAGACAGGAACTCACAAAGGTCTGACAGCCAGGACTTGAATCCTGCTTTTTAACTTGAGCCTCTAGCTTTTCCTTTTCCTTGTAATTACTTTTAAAAATTGAGATGTAGCTTATAACTTGCATACAGTAAAATGCAGAAATCTTAAGAACACAGCAGAACGAATTTTACATACGGATTCATCCCCATAACCAACCCTGTAGACAAAAGCAATTCTATCACCACAGAAGATTCCCTCAGACCCTCCTAGTCAGTAGCCCCCAAGAGTCACCACTGCTCTGACTTCTGTCAACTTAGATTTGTTTTATCTGCTTTAAAATTTCACATCATGTAGTATATACTGTTTTATGGTTTACTTTTTTCACTTATAATTCTTTTCTAAACTGTTGTTCATTTTTCAAGTTTACGCATTCTAGTCTTGCTGGACAGTTTTGTTTCCAGTGGTTGGTAATTATGAGTAAAGTCACTTTGAATACTTTTTTTGTTTTTGTTTAAAATTTAGCGACTAGTTATATCATTATCCCTCAACCATTACTAATATACTTTCCATTCCTATATAGCTTTGTCTAATCTGAACATTTCATATAAAAGAAATTATATCTGGTTACTGCTTTCACTTAGCATGTTTCAAGGTTCATTCACATTGTAGTCAAGTATCAGTACTTCATTCCTCTTTATTACCAAATAATATCCTACTGTATGGACATACCACATTTTATTTATCTATTCAGCAGTTTTGGACATTGAGATTATATCTGCTTTTTTGGCTATTATATATAATGCTGCTATGAATATTCATGTATAAGTTTTTATGTGGACATAGATTTTCTCTTGGGCATATGCCTAGGAGTAGAATTGATGGGTCACTTGGTAACTCCATGTATATTCTTTTGAAGAACTGCTAGACTATTTTTCAACGTGGCTGTGCATGCTTTTGAGAGTTATAAACACTTTTTGCACATGTTTTGGCAGAAATAAGCAGTCATTTATATTGAGATCCACCCAGGATTTGAATTGCTGGGTCATACTGTATTTTAGTATATTGAGCCTTAAGTTGAATGCTGCCAGTTTTCCAAAGTGAATAAACAAATCGGTAGTCCCACTAGCTATGATGAGTTCTAGTTGCTCCATTATCTTGTCAGTATGCTTAATATTAGCCTCCTGCTGAATGCTGCCTCCCTTCTAATCAAGCCTGTGTTCAAAGCCCCAGCTTCCTGGGCCTGTGCATCGCCTGCTCGGCCCTGGTCTGGAGAGGGTCCCTGTTCTTTCTGCCTTAACTTAGTGGGGAGTCTGGGCTTCCAGGCCACCTGCTCCAAGTGCTCCTTGCAGAAGGAATGGTTGGCAGTGTCCTCCTTCACTATCCCCACTCCACCTGTCTTCCCAGTGAAATGGGGTGGCCTCTATGTCCCAGCCCTCCCCAGCTGAGACACACAGGCCCAAGAGGGCATAAACTAGAATTTCTCTAGTTCAATTACTGTGCCTAGAAAGGGGAGAAAATGTAGATCTGGAGTCAGAAGGCTTGAGTTCTCCAAATCTTGCTCCACCCATGACACTGGGTGAGTATCATATTGCCTTTCTGGGCCTTGATATTCTCTCCTGTGGAATGGGGATGATGACACCTTCTTACCTGATTGTCACGGGGATCATTTCTTTATCTATCAAGGAGTGTTCAGTGCCTACTGTGTGCCAGACAGTGTTCTAGACACAGAGGAAGCAACAGGGAACAGATGGACACCTCATGGCCCTCCAGGCTAGTGGGGAAATGAAGGCATGGGCTTGTAATTTCAGTTAAGGCAACATACGTGCTATGAGATACAAACTCACTATAAGGGCTCCTTAACTCATTCTGGGAGGGATCGGCTTCAAAAAGATTTCCTGGGGAGGTGACTTCTGCACTAGGGCCTGAAATATGAATAGGAGGCCCTGGCTGGCTAGCTCAGTTGGTTAGAGCATCATCCCAACATGCCAAGTTTGGGTCCCCGTCCCAGCCCTGGTGCCAGCTCAGTTGGTTAGATCATCATCCCAACATACCCTTCTGAGGCAGGAGGCCCTGGCTGGCTAGCTCAGTTGGTTAGAGCATCATCCCAACATGCCAAGTTGCAGGTTCGATCCCTGGTCAGGGAACATACAAGAATCAGCCAATGAATGCATATAAGTGGAACAACAAATTGATGTTTCTTTCTTTTTAAAAAATCAATAAATAAAAGTTATTTTTAAAAAGAGATAAACTTTTTTAAAAAAAGAAGCATAAGAGAAGAGTTTATGGGCACAGAAATACATGAGCACAGGCCTAGAGGGGCAATTGAGCAAATCCATGGCCCCTTGGGATCTGAAAGATGTTTAGTGGTACCATGGTTAGTGTGACTCGTTGGTTGAGCATCATCTTTTGCACTGAAAGGTTGCTGTTCAGGGCACATGGCCGGATTAGGGGCTCAATCTCTGGGAAGGTTGTGCAGAAGGCAGCTAATCAATGTTTCTCTCTCTCCCTCTAAAAATCATTAAAATTTTTTTGAAAAGTGAAGTTTTCTCTGATTCTCTCATTATTCACCTTGGGCTCCCTTAAAAAAATAAAAATAAAAAATAAAAAAAAAGCTGTTTAGTGGGGTGCGGGGGCAGGGGCCAGTGGGCAGCATGGTAAGAGACATCTGTGAGCACTGCTGGTATATAAATAGGGCCCCAGGAATGTAGCTTCCAGTACTTTCTCCCTACCCCAGGCCCCAAGAGCCAGGAGACCTGGCTTCTGATTGCTTCTTGGCCATCTATCTGTTCTGTGACCCAAACAAGGCATGTCCCTCTCTGAGCTTCTCTCTCCACATACAGTGTGGGTGTCTGGCATATGGTCTCTCATTTACTTGTAGGTCCTAAAATAGGAGTGATTAGGCCACTTTTGGGTGTGTTTCTCCCTGGCTGAAGAGAGCCTGGTGCATCCAAGTGGGCACCTAACTCAGTGACGGAAGCAAAGATGCCACACTAGTCATGGTGGCACCACACCGGGTGAGGACCAGACTAGAGGAGGTGGGAGCCAAGACTTCATTCCCCCCATCCCTTGGGGCCTCTCTGACAAGCAGTTCAGATCCCCGCTCCGCAGAGGACTGCTCTCCAAAGCATAAACAGTCGGATGAGAACCATACTGGGCTCAATGGGAAATTGTTGAACATTTCTGAAGAGAGCCTGGAGGAGAACAAAGAGACCCGGAAGTGTGTTGTCAGCACAATTTGGGACTAATACTCAAGTTTGTTTTTCTTTTCATCAAGTCTGCAAGGCGGTTTGAACTCCAAGCCTCTTGCTTTTTTATTGTTAATCACTGGATAAAGCACAATTGCATTTTCTCCCCCAATAACTTTGAATTCTAGAAATAGACCATGTGGGGATAATTGCTGTTGTCTAATCCCACCGATGGCCAAGCAAATGATTAGGACAGGGAGGAAGGGAGCCACCGTGGCGGAGGCCATCAGCCTGTTTCTTATCCAGCAGGCAGGGCTCAGCTCCCCAAATAATACTGTTCCCGAAATAGAAATTGCCCAGAAATGCATCTGCATGTTGTTTTGAAACAAGTAACTGATGGCATGTGGGGACGTGGAGAGTTTATGTTATTTCTTAAGTTTTAATTTAATTCCACTACTTTGCATTGAATACCTACTGTGTGCCCGATTCTAAGCTGGATATGAAGTGAGAAAGAGGGTGCAAAAATGAACAAGACACGATGAGCTCATTGGACAGGAGACAGATAACATCTGGCTGTGCTGCCAGACAGCGCGCGTGCCTGAGACACACGAGCAGGAGAGAATGTGTCTCTCTGGAGAGTTGCTGAGCAAGTTCCTGAGACTGTTTACCAAGTTTTTATGAAGTTCCCACATTTCATTGCAGGGAATCACAAAGATAGTGGCATTTGAGAGGCATCATATGGGAGAGGTTGGGTTTTGACAAACACCAATGAAATGTTATCGGTGGAGGAAGAGCACAGGCCAAGCCTAGGAGGTCAGGCTGGGTGGAGTGTTTTCTCTCAGAGAGAGAGAAAAAGAGAGAGGGATGTTTGAGGGGAGACAGAGGCTGTAGACCTGGAGTGAAGGGACTGAGTCTGAGCATCCGGTACCCAACAAGGCACTCCCCAGCGGCCCCTGCACCCGGCCAGCATCTCCATTAGGCACAGTGCCAGTGTTCTCAAAAGTACTTTAATTTCTTTTAAAATCAGAAGGAAAATATGAATATAATAATGAGCAGATAATAATGACTCCAGCCTGAATTATATTCAACTTTATATCAATGCGATTGTAAAAGATTGTTTTTAATATTTCTTTTATGGTAGTAGGGCCCATGGAAGTCAGAGGGCAGCCCTGCTCCTGCGTCCTTGTCTTCCTCGCCAGGTGAGGGCCTAGCAGCCTGTGACTGCTCAGACATGAGGGGCAGGATTCCCTTCCTCTCCTTGTGGAGCTGACAGCTGGCAGATAAAGCCACAAACAGCTCAGGTTCTTGGTCTCCCTTAGTGGCTGGAGGGAAGGGTTGTCGCCGCAGGTGCCACCTGGTAGTACAGGCGCCGTTTAGTGAGTTTCCTTTATTCTTCACTGTACCCCTCTGAGGCAGGTACCCCACTGCGACTCTGAGAAGAGGAGTAACTTTCGCACCTGCAGAGTGGCAATTCAAACCAGGCTTATCTACATCCAGAGTCCACACGTCCGGGTTTCTGCCTCATGCATCACTGGTGTAGCATCAGGCCCAGGGGTTTTGGCCGGACCCAGAGGTAACAGTGAATGGCAAAGCAGGGTCTATGTGTATATTGCTTGAAAGGAGGTTGTGATGTTCTCTGCTGACCCTGTTCAG
Organism: Pipistrellus kuhlii; assembly: GCF_014108245.1. Lineage (NCBI taxonomy): Eukaryota > Metazoa > Chordata > Mammalia > Chiroptera > Vespertilionidae > Pipistrellus > Pipistrellus kuhlii. Next base: position 181,234,527 of record NW_023425515.1, on the reverse strand, counting down.
CCTTGGTCCATCGTCCCTCTCCCCTGCATAAGGCAGTAAAACAAAGCCAGCATTGTTCTTTATCTTCCCCAAACCACAGAAGGACAAAATCCCAAGCACCCCTGACAAGGCATGACCTCTCCACAGCCTGAGGGGATGTCAGGGGCTGGGCTGGGAAATATCACCTCTCCTGTTCTTCCCACTGTGACTGGCTTCATCTGCAGCGCCTTGAATTCCTGGGCCGCGAATCACATCCAAACCCAAACATAAGTGCAAAAGCAGGTCCCTTGGCCAACGGCCAACGAGACCTACTGTCTAGGCTCCCCCATGTCCCGAGGGTCAGGGCTGCGGCTCTGCCTCCTTCTTCAGGGTGCAAAGCTGGACAGCGCTACAAAGATCATTTCTCCAGTAACATCCCAGAGTCTGCAGTTCAACTCACTCATAAGAGGAAGCAATACCCCTAAGAGAGGATCCTGGTGATTTGAGGCAGTTACACCAACTGGTTAGAATCACAGGCTTTGGCACTAGGCTTCCTGGCTATCATTTCACCACTTTCTCACTGTGTGAGCTTGGGCAATTGAATTAACCTCTCTGGGCTATAATTTTCTCCCATAGGGGGGAAAAAAGGCTGCCCAGGAAAGCAGGAGTGTTGTGTCCATCCCTGCTCTGCCAATGACTGCCTGTGTGACCTTGGACATCACTCTTTTCCCACTCCTCCCTGGGATGGTCTTGCTATCTCTGAAATGAGTGGTTTGGACCAAACTGTGGCTCTTGACCAGGTGAAAGCATCAGATTTACCTGCAGGGCTTTTGGAAACATGGACTTCTGGGTTCCACCCCATAAATTCTGATTCAGTGGATCTGGAGCTTGCCCAGGATCTGTATTAAAAATAGAATCTCCATCAGTGGTTCTGATGCACAACACATTAGGAACCAAAGAAGCCTCCTCGTCTCAAGTCCATTGCTCCCGAAGTGATCAGGCCCCCTCCCACAGCCCCGTTTGCCAAGGTGCCTTTGGCAAGGGTGATCCCCTGCCTTTCTGTGCTGAGTCTGCCGCCTGGGTTGGGGTCCCACTTTATCGGAGGCGGCAGGCCCTGGGTCAGCAGGAGGCTGTGTGGCCTGGAGAGCATCTGTATGGTGTGAGTGGGTGGGTGTGTCCAGGGGTTTTCACTCGGCAGATGTTTGGTGAACAGGAGCATCTGCAAATGGCAGCAGGACAGTTGCGAAATGGGGGTGCTTACTGGCATTGGTACTTGGGGGCTAGCCCGCCCCTAGGTAACGTCGTATATTCTCCTATTAACTTTGCACTGTTTCTGAAATGTGGCTGAGAAGGGCTGGTGAAGCGAATGTGTCAGCCCCACCTTCCTACCTACCCAGCAAACATATTTTGGATGCTTTTGATAAGAAAAGTCTCAAGGAGCTTTCTTATCATAAATGGCACTATTGGACCTTACCTTCCCACCTTCCCTGGCAGAGCTCACCCCATTGCCCGGCCCACCTGCAGACCCCTGCTTGCCGTTCCAACCTGCTCCTTACCACTTCAGCATCTCTCTGCTCCCTTCTCTGATCAATAAGAGGGAAAGTGGGCAACTTTGCCCCTTTTGTCTCTCCCGAGGCTCAGTGGCAGAACAGCCTCTCTATCCCCTGTTTCGTCCTTCCTGCCTCTCGTCCTGCTGTTCCTTCTGTGAGGAATATTAAATTCGTGTTTCTCTCTTTGAAGAACAAGTTCTGTAGTAGAAACTGCTTCCTGAAGGCAGGCACAGCTTCTGACTGACGCTCACATCCAGTGTGGCTCCAGCGGTTCAGATGCTGGAGGTGTGCAGGTGAATAAACCAGTCAGCTCCTGTCCTGAGTCCAGGTGTGGGGAGCAGAGACAAGCAGGCCGCTGGGCACGAGCTTGCTGAAGAAGCGCCGCAGTGACTATAGCTTACCCATTTAACCACTTCAATTTGGCATCTGTCTTGAGGTGCTGGGTAAGCATCTTGTCAACTTCAACACAGCTGACAAAGTTATGACACGAGATGTTTAGATTTCTGTTTCCCCCCACCTCCAGCTGAGCCTGTTAAAATGCCTCTCCTTCCAGAGAGCTGATTTATGCCCCAAAGTTCCTCGTCTCAGCAGGAAAGGTCTCTTTTTGGAGTCAAATAGAAATTTGCTGTCATCCTGATCCTCCGATGTTGAATTCCCCGGGAGGAGGGCACGGTTCATATCTGGTTTGTTGCTGACTTTCAAGGTTGGTGTCCCACGGGATGGAGCGATGGGGAAGGACACATCAGGATGCTGGAGACACTTTCATTTTGAAGCCACTCTTCACAGACACTAAACCTTGAAACGTGGATTTTCCCCTCTTCTGAGGCTGCTGTTCATCATGCCTCTTCCCAGTTGGAGAGTGATGCGTTTGAACAAGTCCCTTTATTCCTGTTGGAATTATCTGAGTGTGAAAACCTTTTTCTATCCTAAAAATTACTTTATCTCTTTTTTTCCTTTAAAAAAAAAAGTTAAATGTAATATATGACCATTGTGAAGAAATTAGAAATTACAAGTAAGAACTAGAAAAAAGTCTTCTGAAATCCCATCAGCCAGAGGTGGCCCATCATTTCATGTGTCTCTTTAAATACATCCTGTGAAAATGAATAGATATAAATATGTATTTTTTAAAACATATTTTATTTTTTTACAGAGAGTAAGGGAAAGAGAGAGCTAGAAACATAGATGAGAGAGAAACATCGATCAGCTGCCTCCTGCACACCCCCTACCGGGGATGTGCCCGCAACCAAGGTACATGCCCTTGACCGGAATTGAACCTGGGACCTTTCAGTCCACAGACTAACACTATTCACTGAGCCAAACTGGTTTCGGCTAAATATGTATTTTTGCATCAATAGATTATATGATAACACTGTCTTGTTTTACTTATCAGTATTTTGTGATTACCTTTTCAAGCTGTTAAATATTGAACACCTATATTTTCAGACTTATGGCTGTGTGGTATTCTGTTATATGGATGGATTTTATATGTATGTGTGTATATTATATATGTATATATATTATATATATTCTCATTCCTATTACTGCAAATTTAGATTATATCTAATTTTTTTTTTTACTGTTCTAACCAATGGTGAGATTAATTTCCTAATTCAATTCACTAATCTTTGTATACTTATCCTGAGGTTTCCTTAGGATACATTTTTAGACCAGGACTAGCTAGCATGTCCAAGCATTAACCACATGCCACTCTGCTGAGTGCTTTAGATATAGTGTCTATTAGATCTTACAAATGATTCTGTACAGAAATAGCTGCATTTTACAGATGAAGCTACAGAGGGCCAGAGAGGTTATATACCTTGGCCGGGTCACACAGCCAGCAAATTGTAGAGTCGGGATTAGAACCCAAGCCCTTTGACTCAGAAGCTTCTGACACAAAAGGTTAGATCTGTTTCACCTCCAACTGTGTGGTATAAGGCTGCCTGTCCCCTCTTCCTCCCCAGCAGCTCTTTACGCAGTGATTGCCTGGCCTGAGACTTGGCCTCTCAGACTCCCCTCAGGCCCACAGTTGCGCAGCGGGAACGGGAAAGGAAGAAGCAGTGGTATTTGTGCTGTATCACTGTAACCTAGAGGTGGTTCTCAGTCCCTGGGAGGTGCCTTCTAGGAAACCAGCAGGCCAGGAAGAGGCAACTGGAGACCCCCCACAGGGGAGTGTGAGTGTGCCTGCATAGCTCAGCAAGGTTGGATGGCCTGGGCTTGGGCTGAAGTATAGCCGGGCTGAGCGAGCACTTGTGCTGGAGGATCTGAACAAGTCTCCGTGCAGCAAACACCGGGCTCTGGCTGCAGGATCCTTGCAGGCCACTCTGGGGAGAGTTGGGCATGCACAAGGCATCTGAAGGCTCAGCAGGAAGTGCTGGGAAAAGAAGGATATGAGGGAGAGGAAGATTCTGGAAAAAGGGCTGTAGGGCTGTGCTGGGGAAATACTGCTAGACTGGGCAAATCCAAGGTCAGGGCCAGAGGTGAGACCTGTTTTGCAGAGACTTAACCAGTGAACACAAGGACAGGCTTGTAGCCTGGAACTGAGACCAGGGCTCTCTTCTCATGACCTTCACTGGCCTGGCTCAGCAGCCGCAGCTCTGCCTATTGAGGACAGCAGAGGTCCTGCTGCCTCAGACCTTTCAGCTCTGCTCAGAACTGGGGTACGGAGTGTGACCAGCCCTGATACGTGGACATTACAAGGGAAAGTGTCTCCGAGGATTCCTTTTGGCAGGGAATGGATGTCTTGGCCCAGCCGAAGAGCTGGATGGGGAGGGCTTGCCCTCCATTCGGCCCAGTTTTTTCTTCCTGATTTATCCATAGATTGAGCTTGATGATCCAGAGTCATATTCATTCAGCTAATCACGCGAGTTATTTCTGCAATTTAGGTCTTCGAATAAGTGCACTTGGTTGCTGAATATGTGATCAACCACAGATTTCTCATTCTTTAAAACCCAAGGGGCGGAAATGCCAACATAGAAAGCCATCGCACAAAGGCAGAGATTTCTGAAGCACTAAAATCAGGCCGTTCAATGCCCTGGCCTCTGGACCTTCCATCATGCTGCCTCTTGGTCCATCAGTGCTCCATCCAGAGCTGGGGGTGGGGGAGGGTAGTGTGGGAAGGGATGGCTGTTAATCTGTAAAACACCCTCCCCTCTGGGAGTGGGGGGACTGACAATCAATAGATAATCTGCTCACATTCTCTTTACTTAACCAGAGAATTGGGTGCCTCTGAAGTATTTTATCTTGAGGAGAAAATGCATTTGAGAGCTTCAAAAGGGTATAGGACGACTGGGAAAGCTACTGCAGGCTTTGAAGTTGGGAAAGGTCAGCATCTGTTCTCCCTGCCCAGACGCTGTTCTTCTGCTATAACCTTGAACAATTTTACCTCTTCCTCCCTATGTTATCCTCACAGTTCTATCCAGCTGGGCCCCTGGTACAGCAAAGTAGTCACTAGACAAGACTTATCAGTTATTGACTTATTTGTCTACTCAATGAGCCATTGTTGAACTGCAGAGTTCCAAGTATTGGATTAGACACTGGAGATTTCAGAGTGAAATCAGACCCAGGCCCTTTTACATTGCTGTAATCTCACGGGGAAGACAACTGCAAACAGCTAAAATGCAGGTGGTGGGAGCAGAAGGCAGCAGATCTCCAGCCCCTGTCCCAAGCAGGAGCTCAGCTTCTGTTTTCTGTCCACGGGGGCCCAGGATAGATCGCGTCTGAAGTCCCACACTGGCTGTGGAGAAGCTGTTTCTGCTCATTTCTCTGTGGAGCGTTCAGATGCTGCAAAGTGGAGTGGTTGATAGAAAAGGTGTTCCGGGAACTGGTGATAGCTCCACTGCCTACCTCAGTCGGAATCTTCCCATCCCCCAGGGCCAGTAACACTCACCCTCAGCCCCAACGCATGAAGGAAGTGAAGGTCTCCTGCCAAAATACGTATTTGGGGACAAAACCCAAGAGCGTGGCCTGAGATAGCAATACATACTGGAGCCATAACTCTGGGACAGCACTTCTTCCTTCCAGATTGACAGTCTCATTTTATTTTACCTTAAAACTTACTGTTTTTAGCTCGGCAAGTCTGGCTCAGTGTTGAGTGTCGACCTGTGAACCTGGATGTCATGGTTCCATTCTCGGTCAGAGCACAAGCCCAGATTGCGGGCTCAATCCTCAATGAGGGACATGCAGGAGGCAGCCAATCAGATGATTCTCTGTCATCGTTGATGTTCCTATCTCCTCTCTTTCTTTCTGAAATTAATAAAAATATATTTTAAAAGCATTGTTTTTAAAAACAAACCTCCTAGGATAACATAAGTGACTCATTTTTTTTTTCAAGGTGGGCTCCTTCAGAGGCTAGCTTACGTGTTCCCCAATGCCACCAGCCTCAAACAGCTCTACTTTCCCCTCTGAGAACGGCTTTCAGAAGTCAGCATGTGACCCACACCTTATTTTATCCTACTGATTTCTTGTCACTCACGGACCAGGTCCCCATTAACTCTGATTCTAGAAAGTAGGTCTCTGCCTGCCATTGTGGAGATTCAAAACCTGGGTTTGAATTTTTGCTTTACCACTTGTTACAGTCATTACATTGGGCAAATCACTCAGCTTCCCTAGATTTGTTTCCTCATCTTGAAATGGGCACAATAGCATCTACCCTGGGTGTGGTACTAACGTGATGCCAGGCACACGGTAGTACTAACCCCTCCCTGTCTCTCTGCTCCCCACCCTGCCTTATTTACGAGAGGGCATGAGATATTTAGTTGAAAGACCACTGGACTGAGCCAGGTAGGAAGACTATGTCATCCTAAGGAATTCATCTTCAGACCTCAGTTTCCTCATCTGTAAAATGGGAGGCTATTTTCTAACTCTGGCAGCCAGCCTCAAAGAGTTAGAATTAGAAGGATGAAACCAGAAGACTCATATGACAGTATTTTTAAAATATAGAACGTTAGAAAAGTACCTATGTGATCTTAGAACCCGAGGTGGTGGTGAGTTCAATCCCAAGTCAGTACTAAAGGGCTGCTGTCTTGGAAAGTATTTGAGAAAGTCCCTGAAAAAATATATTACTCATTCAGTTCAAGCCGGGGCTTAGGCTCTTGCATCTTCCTCAGCCCAGGACCTGGGAATTCATGCATCTGTCCAGATGCAACACAGCCGATGCCCGCTGCCGTGCAGGAGTCCAAGACCTGACTAACCCTAGGGCGCTAAGCAAGGGAGCACTGGAGGGAGTGGAAGATTTTTTGCCCCCACCAAACAGCATCTGTCCTAGTTAGCTAGGGCTGCTTCATATAAAAATACTGCAGATTCAGTGGCTTAAAGAACAAACACTTATTTCTTATAATTCTAGAGTAGGGGTGTCGAACTCAATCAGAGAAGGGGCCAAAATCTAAAATCCAGCCTAAATCGCGGGCCTAATGGTTTACTGAACAGTCATAAACTGTCATTGTGATGGAAACGCAGCGGAGTGCAGTGATGACAGCGCGGTGGGGGCCACATTGCAAGGCCTGGCGGGACGGATTTGGCCCGCGGGCCTTGTGTTTGACACATGTATTCTAGAGGCCGGGAAGTCCAGGATCAAAGCACCAGCAGACTCATTGCCAGCTTGAGAGCTGGCTTCCTGGTTCATAAATAACCATCTCCTTGCTGTGTTCTCACATAGCAGAAGCGGTGAGAGAGGTCCTTTGGGTTCCCTTTAAAAGGGCCCTAATCCATTTAAGAGGTTTTCACCCTTCTGACCTAAGGACTTCCAAAAGGCCTCACCTCCTAGTACCATCACGTTGGGAGTTAGGATTTCAGCATTTGACATTTGCGGGGACACAAAGATCCAGTCCACTGCAGCATCACCTTGTTCCAGGAGGGAACAGGTTTTCCTGCTTGAGAAAGGAAAGGCAGGTATGGATGGCAATCCCTGTTGCTTTGGTTATTTCTACGCTGGTGAGGCTTGGATTGTAGGTGATATTTCCTGCTCTCAAAGGGAAGGATACTCAGGGACCTGTAGAAGAAGAGGTGGCCGAAGACCAAGAAGGCTAGTTGAATTTTAAAAAGTCCAATAGGCCCACTACTTGTTTTGCAGTCATAACAGTAGCAGCTCCAGAGTCTCAGTGTTAGCATATAGTAGGTGCTCAGTAAAGTGAGTGAGTCTTATGGAAAGGAACAGTGCTGGGTCAAACTAAGGCTCTAGAGCAGTGGTTCTCAACCTTTCTAATACCATGACCCTTTAATGCAGTTCCTCATGTTGTGGTGACCCCCAACCCTAAAATTATTTTTGTTGCTACTTCATAACTAATTTTGCTACTGTTATAAACCGTAATGTAAATATCTGTGTTTTCCGGTGGTCTTAGGCGACCCTGCTAGCGGTTCTCAACCCGTGGGTCGCAACCCACAGATTGAGAACCATTGCTATAGAGCCTAAGATCATTGGAAACACAGGTATTTACATTACAATTCATTAACCAAGTGGGCAGCAACCATATCTGATTGATTAACACAACCAAGCATAGACCACGATTATTTACCTCTGTTCTCTCTAGTATTTAGCCTAGAGTGAGTATTGGAAAAAGTGCAAAATGAATGAATGAATAAATAAATAAATGAATGAATCTATCAATCTCTCCCTCACCCTTCCTTTCTGAAATTAATAAAATATTTTTTAAGTCTCATTAATTTCCATAATTGTTTACAAATTGGAAAAAAGCTACTGTAGTTTAAGTTTTATGGCAGGACACACAGTTACAATATGTGGGTCCCCATGGCTTTCTAGGAGTATGATTCTAGAACCTCAGAGGTAGCAAGCTGGGAACTAGTGATATACAATTTGCTTCTTTATGACTGCTCAGTGACCTTCAAGGTACCTGCTCCTGCCCTTTTGTTCAGAACGTGAGGGCTGATGGCTTACAAAGATGAAAAAGGGGTTCTAGAAATAAGATCAGCATCCAGTACAGTTGAAAGAGCTCTGGGTGAATGGTTCTGTATTTGGATTCTTGTCACTGGCAGATGTGGTTTTAGGGACTATCTCTTCCCTGTATGGACCTCAGGGTACCCATCTGTTTAGAATGCTGAACTCAGTTTAGCCTGATGCTGTGGAACAAACCATCTGGAAATGGTGACCAAAAACCATTTATTATTTCTCATGAGTCTGTGGGTCTTGGCTGTGCTGACTCATGTGTTTACAGTCAGCTGGTAGGTCACTTGGGGACCCATTGGTCTAGGACAGTCTTGCTTGGATGACCAGTTTTGCTACATGTGGACCTGGACTTCTTCTCACTGCAGAGGCAGGTGGAAGCAGGCACAGCCTCTCAAGACCCAGGCTCAGAACTGCCAGTCATTGCCTTCGCATTCTGTTGGTCAAGCAAGTTAAAAGGCCAGCCTAGACCTAGGAGTAAGGAGTAGATTCCATGTCTTGATAGGAGCTGCTGCTAAGTCACGTTGCCAAAGTCATGGATACAGGGAGGGGTGGAGAAACAAAAATATTTTCTCAAACCACAACACTGATTCCTTCTTACTCTAAAATCAGAGAGCTCATGGATCAATGTGAGAGAAAGAAGTTGAAGTTCCATCGTCTCAGCCAAGGCTAGATATGCCTTCCCTGGAATTGGGATAAACTTACCAGATTCCTAGTCTCTGTTGGTGCTGAGCTCCAAATGGACAGAAGTATAGAACAGGTTTCTCTCAGTACCTCACTCTGCATTTATTGAGCACTAGGTAATGAGCTAAGCCCTAAGGAGGCAGACTGGCCTCTGCTGGCATGGCACCCTCAGGATCACAGACACAGAAGCATTGTAATGCGGCACACACATGTTATGGGGTCAGGGAGAAGGCAGTGTCAGAGACCTCCCTATAGTTTGGCCTTCCTTTAGCTCAGGACTGAGGCAGATCCACCCGCCTCTTTTCAGATGACTTACAAATTAGGAAGCCTTCAGGCCCAACAATTCCACTTAAACTCAGTGGCTCTGGAGTTAGCCCCGTCCAAACCTCCCCAGCACTGGGAAGCCAGGAAATAGGAAAAAGCACAAGGTGTCCAGAAGCAGCGTGTGAACTTATTAGCCTCCTCCTGTGCTCCCAAACTGTCTCCGTCTGCTATTTGCAGCCGCAAACCGAGGCTGCAGGTTGGTTACTCATGCACCTGCAGGCAACTAGGGCTTCAGAGGGGGTTAGAAACCGAGGTTCCTGCAGCCCCTCCTCAAATAGACACCCAGCTGGCATTTCCCTTTAAATATCACTCATTTTTAAAGGGAGAACAAACACTGTTGGAGGCATTGAAATAGTTCACATTTTAAAACGCAGAGAGTCCGTTCAAATTATTCTCTTAATAGAGTTTTTCAGAGTGAGGAAGTGGCAAGGGCGCATAACCACTCGTTTGAGAAAATCTAAGGACTGCAATCCATTCATCTGCAAATGTGTCTCTTAGGTACAAATTGCAGCAAGCCATCCATTCCCAGGGTAAATGGTCGTTAATTAAAGTCGGTCAGTTGTCCCTGGTGTTTGAGGGGAGGGGAAGGTTGTTTGAAGCCTCCTTCCCTTCAAAAATGAAAAAGAACATATTTTTTAACATGTTTTTCCTTGATTTGAACATTAAGGAAAAGCTTGGTTTATGAATAAACCTATTCTGGCCCTTATTCATGAATAAAAACTTGGGTAGTAAGGCCTCAGGAAAGCAGTAGAAGAATTTCCGTAGCCATCCTGGTACAAATGAATCCTCCAGTATTGATTTTTGTGGCTGAAGTGCATTATGTGTTTTGCATGAGCTTTTGAAAGCTTAGATAAATGAGGTGGCTCAGAAAACAGATTTAAAAAATGGGAGGAAATTATACCCATCCAAAGGAAGATAAATGTCCACTAATTCCCAGATTAACATTTTAGACTCCTGTGTTTTTATAGGGGGATTTTTGCAATGCTGATAATGTGAGATTGGTTTACAATGTCACAGACCAATCGAATCAAGGAGGCCTTGCTTGAGTTCTGAGTCAGCTACACTCGAAAGGAAGTAGAGTTAATGCCACAACCTGGTGGTGCCCTGGCACCTGTGTTAGATGGCAGCACTGCCCCCAAGATAACATATTTTAAAGGTGACATAACCTCAAGGTCAGCTGGGTTAGTGTGCACTCTCTGAGTTGCAAGAGACGAAGACTCAAGCCCATTTAGTTTAAGCCCAAAATGAACTTACTAGATGGCTTATTTGAAACCACTAGGCATAGACTTCCGTCACAGCTTGATCCAGGCATCAAATGAAGTCATCAAGACTGTTCCTCTGTCTCTGGCCCTAGCTCTCTGGGTTAGCTTCATCCTCAGATTGGTTCTTCCTTGATGATGTTACCGAATTAAAGGGGTTTGTTCGCCTGCATGCATCAGAGCCCAATCAAATGCAAACAGGAGTTTGAGCCAAGAAAGTAAAGCTTCATTTTTAAGGAAATGGCACTATGTCTAGAGTCACAAATGAGTGTGTGCTCAAAGACCTGGCTTCCTAATGGCTGCCAGGGAATGGGTTATAATGGGGGAAATCATTAATCATGGTGGCTAAGGGAGTGAGAGTCATGGCCAGGGTCATGGTCTCTCCTGATTGTTCAGTGTTAGGGTAGGAAGTAGTCTGTCATCACCTCTGGTCCTGATATCAGCCATGGCGTCACTGTTTTCACAAGAGTGTGGTTAGTGGGGTCATCCGATTTTTTGGAGCTGAAATACAAATGAAGCCTAAACGTTATCTCTAGTTTGACTAAAACTTGGTCTCTATGGTCTATAGGCCCAAGGCTTTGTTCCTAAGATTATTTAATGCTGACCTTATTGTCCTGAAAGCTTTAATGATGAAGGAAGTAGACTTGCAAGGGAAAGGGAAGTGGGTGAGTCAGGGTGCTAGGTAAGGCCAGTTTTAATAAAAGGAAAGAAAGGTGAAAAGTTCATGTTAAATAAATGAAGTTTCTGTACAGTTATAATAACAACATGTTCCATTTACTCTAGCTTTAATCTGTGTGTGGTATAAATAGCTATTGCCACTTTCTTGATTGTTTCCATTGAAATCCCAGGATTAGCTCTGACAAGCTTTAATTAGGCCCGTGGCTCTGTCTGTCTCTAATGCTCATGTCCAGAGAGATGAAAGGTATGGATTGGCTGAGGTCTAGGCCAACTGCTCATTCCCATTGCTGAAGGTTTGCAGTTCCACCCCAAGAAGGGCATGGACGAGGAGGGAGGGAGGAGAGGAGGTACCCCAGATGGCAATTTGGGGACCTGTTAACAAGAAGGATAGATGGATGCTGGCCTTTAAAACCTCAGATTTCTGTTACATCAACCTTTCATTCTTCCTTCAACGAACACCTGAGGTCCCATAATAAGCCTTCCGGAGCTGGGTCCAAGGGTTATGGTGGGGGATGGGAGGTCTAGACTCTCCCTCAGAGAGCAAGCACATAATCTATCCTGTGTGTGTTAGTCACCTCCGCTACCACAATAAAATGCCATAGATTGGGTTGCTTAAACCACAGAAATTTATTTCTCAAAGTTCTGGAAGCTGGAATGCCAAGAATAAGGTTGCAGCAAAGTGCGTTTCATCTGAGGTGTCTTCCCTTGGCTTGTAGGTGGCCACCCTCTCTCTGTACTCACATCTCATATGACTTTGTGTACACGTGGGAGAGGGAGGGAGGGAAAGAAAGGGCGAATGCTCTCTGGTATCTCTTCCCCTCCTCCTCTTCCCTCTCCTCCTCTTCCTCTTCATTCTCCTACTTCTCCTCTTCCCCTTCTTCCTCCTCCTCTCCCGAGGATATTTTTCCATTGATTATTTTTAGAGAGAGTTCAAGAGTGGGGGAGAGACAGAGAAAAACATTGATGTGAGGGACATCGATTGGTTGCTACTTGCATGCCCTGACTGGGGCCAGGGATCAAGCCTGCTACCAAGGTGTGCCCTTGACCAGAATTGAACCCTGGATCCTTTAGTCCTTGGGCCGATGCTCTATCCACTGAGCCAACTCATCTAAATCTTATTCTTTCCCAAAGACGCTGTCTGCCAGTATCATCTTATTGGGGGTTAGAGTTTCAACATATGAAGCTGGGGAGACACAAACATTCAGTCCATGGCACCGTGCTGGGGCTTGAGCCATGTTATGGTCTTCCAGGCAGTTCAGTGTTTTTCCTGAGCACCTGCTGGGGCCAAGCCCTGGAGACAGAACCATGAGGAACACCAGGGCCCTGCCCTCAAGCAGTACATAGTCAAATCTTCATGGTGGTGTCCAGGAGTCTATGGCACTGGGAACATTTTCACTTCACTTCTCTTTGCCTTTGCTCATTTTATTGCTTGGTGTTGGATTCTCCCGGAACTAACAGAAAACCCAAAATAGCAATAGCTTAAACAACAACAAAAAAGGATGTTTATTTTTCTCTCAGTCACAAGCCCAGGTAGTTAATTTAGGACTGGTAAGGTGACTCCCCTCTCATCAGGGACTCAGGTTCCACATTCATTCTTAGTAGTGGCTTCTATCTTGTGGTCCAAGATGTCTGCTCTGGTTCTAGTCATCATGTCCACATTCCTTTAAAAACACTCTCCAGAGCTGCACACGCCACTTCCAATTATATCTCATTGGCTGGAATTTGTGTACAGGCCTACACCTAGCTGCAAGGGAGGCAGGGAGATGTAGTCCTTATTCTCATGGCCATGAGCTCAGCTAAAATTATGGCTTCTGTTTCTGTAGAAATCAAGGAAGAATGAATATTAGGGGGCATCTAGCAGACACAGCCATGCTTACACTGTTGCTCTACTTGACAAGCCCATGCCCTGTCTTCTGTATGTCTCTCAGATTCACTTTGTGGACTTTTTCAGTCTGGGAGTCCTTCAGTTCTGGAAATTTTTCTTGAATCATTTTTTTAATTACCGTATTTTCTGTGTATAAGTCACCTCCATATATAAGGCACCCCCCACTTTTCCAGCCCAATATTTCTTAATCAAAATATTGATTAAGAAATCAATATTTTAAACGTTTTGCTGATTTTCCTCCTAAGGCCTTCTTCTTTTTTGGCATGTTAAGGAGTTTTTCTTCCTGTTTTCTCCACAGTCTGATCATACACTCAGTGGGAGGAGTCTCTGTAGCTCTTTTTCCATGCTCTATTGCATAGCTGATTAAATTCAGTTTGAATTTTGCAGAGTAAGACAATCACTTATTGGTATTTATCTTTTTACATCTTTATGGGCTCAGAACGCTCTGGTCCCTGTTGCATCTACGTACTCTCCAACTCCACCTCCAATTATAGCATCACTGATGTCAGTAACAATAAGACTCATGATTGGAAGAAGCCTGTTTGACAAGGTATGGGCAGCTACACACCTGTGTGGCTCTCTCCTTGGCTGACTTGCATGGCTCCCTCCTCCACTGACTTCTGTGTAAAGACACCCCTCGATTTTCAGTCTACCGATATTTGAAAAAAAAGTGTCTTATACACAGAAAAATATGGTAATTTTGCCCTCTATTTTCTCCATTCCTAGAATTTCTGCAGTTTGAATATTAGACCTCATGAGCTGGTCTTCTAATTTTCTTATCAATTCTCTTCTATTTTCTCCCTCTTTTTTCCTCCCTCCCTCTCTCTTTGGTTCTATTCTGGGAAATTTCCTCAAGTTTATCTTCCAACACTTGTATTGAGTTTTCCATTTCTGCTGTCACAGAGTGTATTAATTCCGAGAGTTCTGTTTTATTTTATGAATGTTCTTTTTTGAGCATCCTGTTCTTATCTCATAGATGCAACATTGTACAATACTTTGTCTCTGAAGATTTTTTTTGTAATTTCCTCCTTCTTACAGAGCCTTCGTGTTCTTTAAATTTACTTTTCCTGTTTGTTTCTTCCTTGCATGTTAGTGTTTCTCAAATGTTTGGGGAATCTTGGCTGTGAGCTCGTGTTAAATGTGAGCAAAAAATAAGATGGCTGGAGCTCCAGGGTGGTGAGTGGGTTCTGTTGGCCAGTGCCTCACTGTGGGGTGACGGGACAGGGACACTCGATACAGGTGTTTGCGATCTAGGGCTGGTCAGGTTCGCATAGACAATGTTTTTATTCTCCTGTCCAGAGAGCGGACTCCTGGCTGTAGCTTGCTGAGAGCCAGGTGAACAGAAGGGCTGAGGGACACAGTGAAGCAAGGATGGTGCCCTCTGCCTCTGCCACATGCCCCACAACCCAGAGGACCTTTGTCTTACCCCCTCCAAAAATGTAACTCCTAGTTTTCTGCTGGGACGAAGGAGACGTTTTCTTAGCTGGGTAGAGGCAGGATCTTACTTCCTTTCATGCTGACTTTCAACAAATCCTCCTGCTATTCTACTTCCAGAGATGCCTTGTGTTGCCACCCATCCCAGAGCCTCTGGGGATGTCTGGTATAGACACCCGAGAGCCTGTTTGCTTTCAGCGTCATGGCTCAGATTCCTCCTTGGCTTTGCTAAGTCAGTACTACATGTCTTTCTCCTTTCCAGCTGCCAAGACTTTGTTGCTATTGTGTTTCCCCGGTTTGCTTTGTCTTTATGGGTTATGCCTTAAGAAAACAAAAACAAAAACAAAACTCATACTGAGGTGTTAGCACTGTTTCTGTGGGGAAATAGAAGTAATGCATTTCTTCAACCCACTCTCTTTAACCTCAGTCTCTGCTCTTCTAATTGCTTGGTTTCCTGAGCCTCATCATCATCTGTCAAATGGGGCAAATGATCCCTGTCCTGCCTACTTCCCAAAAGCCTTTGTGAGCATCAGATGAATTTTTGCATAAGGATGTACTGTTCAAACACCAAGATACTTGGCTGAGGGTACAGAGTACCTTCTAGAGGCTGTGGCTGGAGATACCATATCACTTATGTGTTGTCACAGTGATACTGCATTACAAACACCCACAAACCTCACCGCATGCAACAGGAAGTGTTTATCTAGCATGGGAGTCTTCCTGGCTTAGCTGCTCCAAGCTGGGTTGGCTAAGGGACTCTGCTGATCTTGAATGGATTCACACTCCTGTCTGGAGGCAGCTGACCTGGGCTGTTCCCTGGTTGGACAGCTGGGCAACACAGGTCTCCTCCACGCATCTCTCCCTTTCAGGAGTCTGGTCCAGCCATATTCTCACGGTAATGGTAAAGGGGCAAGAAAGCAAGTGAAAACATGCAAGTGCTTTTTCAAGCCTCTGCTTACATCACATTTGCTCTCCTTGGCTAGTGTCAGCCACATGGCTGAGCCCAGAGTAAGAGGACAGAGCAGGATGCCCTGCTCATAGTGGCAAAGGGTGTGGACACGGTTATGAGGACACTGGTGGCATTGATTCTGCCTCTCTGCCATGTGCCCAGGCATGGCTCTGGAACAGAGCACTTCCTACCTTCAAGTTTTCTTCTGTTAAACCCTGAATTGTTTGTCTAAACCAGTAACGTAGGGTCCTACCACTCTGATGTATACTGCTGAGGAGTCACTCCTTTACTCACCACTCAGAAGAAACCGCTCTCAACTCTATAACACGATCAGAAATACTCTCTTTGACAGAGAAATGCACTCTCCAGGCTCAGGCTGGGGCTTGGCAACTGATGTAATCTGCTTAATTATTTGATTCAATCACAAGTTGGCTTAATTACTTTCTTGCTTCTCACCTCTTTTGAATCCATTCTGGAAACTAATCGTGTCTTTAACATCAGCCCAGAGAGAAGCGTTTCAATTGGGAAATGTAATTAGCCAAGGAAAATGAACGTGGGCGCTGCCCTTTGTCCAAGCACCATTAAAACCCAGCGCTGGTCAATACCAATGTCGTCTGGAGACAAAGGCACAGTTTGTCCTCCCCTGACTGGAGAGGGAAGGCCCAGCAGGAAGTGGGGAGTTAGGCATCCTGGGAACTTAGCATGAGGCTCATTCATTCCCTCATAAGCCATTTCTAGGCCAGTTCTGGGCTGCTGCCAGAGATGCAAAGGTGAGATAGTCATGCCCCTTGCCCCCAAAGAGTTCTCCTAGAGAGAAGGATCCACAGGTAGTTGAGAGATACAGAGGGCTGGAACACACAGGAAGGAGCCGCTGATGCTCACTCTGCCTCTGGAGCTTTACCAAACTGGGACTGGAAGGATGAGCCGGAGCTTCCCATGCAGAGAAGAGCAGACTGCACTCAGGTGGAGGGCACAGCATGTGCAAGGGCCCGGCGCTTCGAGGGCCCCGGAGCTGTTCGAGGTGGGCTGGAGCAAGGCTGCCCAGGGCCTCTGAGGCCATCCCAAGGCCTCTAGAGCAGATGTGCGGTGTCCTTGGACCATCCCATCACACTTTTCAGTTCCTCTCTCCCCTTCTTAAGTCCATTAGACAGTAATCTGAGCCAGGTTCAGCAAGCCCCATAACAATCATGGTCACTGGTTTAGGACATCCTACGTGCCATTCACTAAACTGAGCATTTTATTCTTAATCCTCATCACACTCTACAGCACAGCAAATTATATTATCTCCATTTTCAGATAAAAGAACTGAGGCTCAAAGAGGTTAAGCAACTTGTCCAAAGTTATACAGCAAGTATGCACTTTGCCTTTTAAAGTGTTTAACAGAAATTTAAGGTATTTGACATTTACGGGAGGCTCTAAACAATCTGAAAGGTGGAGGATGGATTCAAGGCAATTAGAACAACAAATGTGCGCTCTAGAGATGAAGAATAACAGGAGGGCAGGGAAGGGAGGGCATTCTGGGCAGACAGGCAGCCTGGGCAAAGGCTTGGTATGCTGTGTTGAATTGAGTGTGACTGTAACCGGAAATGAAACGTGGGTAATGAGCTGCCCAGGTGGGCAGGGGCTAGATCACAAAGTGTCTTTTAGAGGGTAATTGGAGAGCAGCTCCTTGGTCTTGGTGTCTGTGATGGGGGGACTGCAGACACAGGGCCCCTCTAACACGGCTTGGGTTATAGCTGCTACTTCAGCCCCTCTCCTGCAAGCGTTCACTTTTCTAAAGCCCTCGAACAGCTCCGGGGCCCTCGAAGCGCCGTGCCCTTGCACATGCTGTGCCCTCCACCTGAGTGGAGGTCGCTGCCTGAGCCGGAAGCCTCTGGAATGTGGTGGGGTGGAGAGGTTACCTGGCCATGTGGCTCTTGCACCTGGGGGGAGGGCGGGAGGACCTGCTGCCACCACAGCCAAGGAAGGTTGTTGAGCCAGCACACCTGCACCCGTTTGGTTCCTATTCACCTAACGCCCAGCCATCCTTACAAAGAAAAATTCAGCCAAGAGGGACTCTGAGCTAACATGTTGCAGGCCCTAAGACACACATCTCTGACTGCCATATTCCACCCATCTGATCGTTACATATTCATGGTTTTAATGGAGTTCTGACCTGCATGTGTGCAGTTTTATAGCCTGATTTTTCACTTACTAGGATCTTATAGTCTCTTTTCCTACCTTGGCTCCTGCTCACTTGCTCTGTAACCTTGGACAAGTTGCTTAACCTCTCTGAACCTCAGTTTTGTCATCTGGAAATGGATATAAATAGAATTTGCTATGCTGTAGAGTTGTTACGAGAATTAAAAATAAAATGCTCAATTTAGTGGATGGCAAGGCATGTAGGATGTCCTAAACAAGTGACCATGATTGTTATGGGGCCTGCTGAACCTGGCTCAAATTACTGCCTAGTGGACTTGCTGGTTGACCTTGGGCACCAGTAATTTAATCTCTGTGAGCCTGTTTCCTCCTCAGTGAAATAGGGGTGATGGCACCCCTTGGGTGTGTATAAGAATCAAGCACATGCATTATTGTGTATGAGAAGACTCTGGCCATGGATGTTTTTGTCGTTGTTGTGGCTTCATAGAGTCTAGTTCAGGGTGTTGATGTTTTCACTCCGTCAGGTGATTTGAGAGCTCCTTAAAGCTCCTGGCTGGAGCTGGCAAGCAGGGCAGTGGGCAAAGGTGAGAGAGTACAGGCGCAGGTGTCTGCACCTGCTCGCCCAAGAAGAGGGCAGTGGGGCCAGGTATACAGAATGATGTGGCCTTGCCTCTGACTTCAGGCTTAAGAGGCTGGGGATGGGGCATTCGCGGGAAAGGAAAACCCCAGCAAAAGGACATGTAACGACCAGGGTCCTTACAGTTTTATAGCCTGATCCAGCTCAGCATATCACACATCGCTCACGCCTCGCTCCTGTCTTCTTTTCTATAGGCTCACACCAGTCCTGGTCTGGGACTGTGGGACTCCTTAGGAGTGGAGTGCATGAGACACCCACACAGGCTTCCATCCAGAGCCCCCCCCCCCCCCCCCACACACACACACACAGACTGTCTGACAGGACACTCAACCACACAAGGTTCCCGAATCTCCAAAGGCAGCAAATGTATGCCCTGAGCAACAAGTCTGGCAGGAGAGCACCAGAGCAGAGAATGTGGGGGCTGTGCAGAGACAAGACAAGGTTTTGATAACAGTGTCTCCCTGACATGTCTGAAGAATCAGGCGTGCCTCTTCCTGGCAGGGCATGCAGTTTCCTGTAATGAGTTGTGAGAGGCTGGAACAAGTTACCGGGAGGCTGGGCCGACTCCACAGGAGATGGAAGCCAGGCCCCAGGGGACTCAGCTCTATGGAAGGCATCTCTGCGGAGGGCGGAACTTCAGCCTGGAGTGAGGGTCCCAGGCTGGGTCAGAATCTGCTGGGGGATCTTGTTTCTCCTTGTTTCTCCAAGGAGAAACAAGGAGAAACAAGATATGCTGAGCTGGATCAGGCTATAAAACTGTAAGCCCCTTGTTTCTCCAAGCCTGGGCTGCACCCCCGCTGCCTCAGCAGTGGCTGGGCAAAGTCCCCCTCCTTCACGCTCTCGGAGAGCCCTAAGCCAATAACACTTCTATGAATAGCACCTCTGTAGTACTTCCCGGCTTGCAAAGCATTGCTCCCATTTGTTGTTTGGGGCCTTCACAAAAATATGCAGCAGAGACGCTGAGGCTCAGAGAGGTGAAAGAACATGCCAAAGGTCATTCCATTTATTGGGTGTATTTATTTAAGGTAATGCTAGCTGCTGTAACAGATAACCCCCGAGATCTCAGGGGATTGAGAACAGACATTCTTTCTTGCTCATGTAAAGTTCAGTTGGTGGGAGGAAGAGGGAGTCTGCTCCTCACGGTCACTCAGGGACCCAGGGTGACGGAGGCTCCATCTTCAGATTATGACTCTCAAGGTTGTCTCAGCCTTAGAGGACCCCATAGCTGGTGCTAAGGGACCAGGCCTCAAGTGGTGTGTATAACTCATGCCTACATTCCACTGGCCAGAACTTGTCATAGGGCCCCACCTCAATGCCAAGAGGGTGATGTGCAGTTCCTGACTGGGCAGCAGTTTCCCCGCAATGGCTGTGCTCTGAGGAAGGGGAACATGTGCGTTGTTGGCCGTTGTAAAGGGCATTTTCCTCAAACAGTGCTGGGGACCTTGGGTCAGAGTTTGATGGGGGGCAGTCATTTAAAAGTCAGTAAACCCCAACATGGACTGAGACCTGGAAGAAGACACAGGTGTCCCTAACCCATTGAGGAGCCCGGATCACACACCGTCCCAGCCTTCTCCACCTTCTCCACAGCCTTCTCCCTTGCCCCTTAATTAGCTCCTGATCCACACAGCTGCTCATGGTCCTGGCCCTGCTAACACCCCCCCGTGGCTCCCCCATGCCCTCTCATAAGGCCCAAACTGCTTAGCCCGGCATCCATAGACCTTCACAAGACCCCAGCTTAGCTTGCAGCATTCCCCTCTCATTCCCCTTCCCACACACCCTGAGCTCCTCCTCCCCGACCAAAGTCTCCCCACTGGGCCTTTGCTGAAATGTCCTCCCTCCAGCTCTACCTCCTCATCCTTCTGGATCCAAATCACAGGTTATCATGAGGCCTTCTTCAGCAATGTTAGCTGCTCAGCCAGCACTGAATTAGGACTTGGGGTATACCAGGCAGTGCCGGAAAGGCTTCATAAGAATTAACTCATCTGTAACTTTCCAAGCCTCTGAGATGGGCATCCCATTTTATAGATGAGTCTCTGAGATATAGGAACATGTAAAGATACACAGCTAAGTGAGTGACAAAGACAAATTCCAAACCCAGGTCTGTATGCTCTCAGCTGAGACTTAACCACTGAGCAAACTTCTGCCTTTTATCAGTACTTGCCACAATCCATCATAGCTACTTGTTCACTGAATAGTTTGCTGTGAATTTGCTGTTTTTCCAAGAAAGCAGCTGCAGACTCCTCGAGGGCAGAAGTCACAGCTGGTCCATCCTGGACTCCTCCTCCTCACCACCGCCAAGCCAAGGCCTGGGTGGCGATTTTCTCTCAAATAGATCCCTCACCTTCCTGAGAACCAGAAACAGAAATTCCTCAGTTTATCATCTGTCATAATCCCCTCCCTGCTTGCCTGTCAGGTTTTGAAAGTTAACCTGAAACGATTTGAAAATGATCTAAGAGGCATGGACCAGCCTTCCCTGATCGTGATTAAGGGCGATGGCTTTTTAATGATTTGAGCAGTGCCTTCCTGGATTGACAGAAATGGATTACCATAAATTTCTGAACACTGCGCCGCCAAAATCAGATCTTTTTGCATTTTCTCAGTCCTCCTCGCAAACCTTTGCAGAGAATGACAAATACTCCGGCTTTAATTGTTCAGTCGCGTGAGGGCGGCGCCTCCTGAGTTCCCAGAACTGCTCTCGCTGGGAAAGCCTTGAAAGGCTCCTGGGGCTCCATCTTCAGGAAATGGAACTGTGTTTTCTCTGAAGCAGAGAGCTGTCTCCTGGGCTGTGACACGTTTGCTGCATTTGTGAATTGCTTTGGCCCCGAGATCTAGAAGAGAGGCAGTTCTCACGTAGGACGCATGCTCAGGGCTGTCCCACCAGGGGCTGAGGTCTGGGTGGGCATGACAAGTCGGGTAGGGGCTTCTCCCTGCTCAGCCCATGCACAGACCCTCCTCCTGCTGCTCCTCCTTTCTGCCACACTCTGTGCCTCATCCAAACTGCCCACACCTACTACTCAGAGAGGTTAAGTAACTGGGTTGTGGTCACACAGCTGGCAATATGCAAAGCCAAGACACAAACACTCTTACTGCTGCCTCTAAAAGAAGTCTAATTAAACAGAATAAAAGGTGACTCACAAGGCATCCACAGAAACCCATTTACATTTAAAGAAAAGAAAAAAACAACCTTTACTGTGCACCTTCTAGTGCCAGTCTCTCTAATAATATGCATTCTCTGACATTATCCCCATTTCACAGAGGAGGATGTTAAGGCTCACGTGGGTGAAATAGCTAACCAAAGGTCACACAGCTAGGAATAGCCAATGTAAGATTTTACACTATGTCTATCTGACTCCAAAATAAGTTCCCGCCCCGTTTTCTGTAGGAGATAAAAATCTGTCTCAGGAGGATGTGGTGCCAGGCTGGTCTAAGTTTATCATGGGCAGGGTTCCTGCAGGAAGAGACACCTCTTCTCTTGCAGTGCCTACTACTGAGGGCCATTGCCCAGTCCACAGGTAGGCAGGGTAGGAGGTACTGCCAGGCCCTGAGGAGATGGCCTGGGGGTCTTGTGGACGTGGACACCTCCCTGAGATCCTCGCCAACCTCTGAACCTGGCCAAGTTCTCAGATATTGCACAGGAGCAGGATGTGACAGTAATGAAACGCAGAATCTCTGAAGCAGAGGAGTTGAACTCTGGCTTCCCATTTCAACAGCCTTGAGAAATGTACACAACCTCTCCACGCCTCAGCTTCTGCATCGATAAGACACGGACACTAAGCACCCTCCTCGTAGGCTGCTGGGCTTAAAAGAGGTGCTGCCTGGGGCGCTCAGCAGCACCGCGTCTGCCTCCACACGCTGATCGCCATCGCTGAGGCCTGCCGTGGGGCAGCTGCTGCACCCGTGTTTACACACACTGTGTGCTCTCTAAGCCTCAAGATAGTTCTGCAAGGTGGAGGTATTGTTGCTCCCATTGCACAGATGAAGAAACTGAGGTAGCCAGAAAGTGTGGCTCCAGGGCTCAGCCCTTTCTGCTGTCCCAAACTTTGCCGCTCAGCCATCTCAGTGCCTGGAAGGACCCTCTGCTGGGGCTCCATTCTGTACCAGGTTCTCCCAGCACTGCCTCTGCCATCTCTTTGTTTCTTGGGTTGAATGGGGCCTCTTTGATTTCCTTTCTTTTCCCTTTTCCAATAATCATCATTCATCTTACTATCAGAGCCACGCATCTGTGCCTCTTGGCTCTGGCCCAGAGGCTAACTTTGCCACGATCAATGCATAACTCTGTGTGGCCACAATGTATATCCAAGATGGCATTGTGGCCCTGAGCCTGCGGGCCTGGGCTGCCCCGGTGCTGTCAGAGGACAGCTGACATCCCCCCGATGAGGCCGAGATGAGGCAACTGCCCGGTGTTGCTCTGTGCTGCCCTGTGCTCTGGGTTTGTTCATCTTGTTCCCTACGTGGTACAGCTACCTTCGAGGGGTCTCAGTGACAGGCCCAGGTGCTCCCTGCTCCCTCCTTCCCTCTGTAAGTGACTCATGGGCACTCAGCAACCCAGATCAACAGCTCCCTGAATGACCCACATGGGGTCCTCTCCGGGCCACTCTTCACTCAGCCACAGGAGGAGGATTTCCAAACACCAGTCAGAACAAGTTTCTAGGCCATCCCCACCGCCCCAAGGCCCTGTGTGGCCCGGCCCCTCCTCCTCACCGCCCA
Source organism: Pipistrellus kuhlii (assembly GCF_014108245.1). Taxonomy (NCBI): domain Eukaryota; kingdom Metazoa; phylum Chordata; class Mammalia; order Chiroptera; family Vespertilionidae; genus Pipistrellus; species Pipistrellus kuhlii. The sequence goes on along the minus strand of NW_023425515.1, from coordinate 181,211,428 downwards.
CTGCCTTCCCTCTTCTCACTGCCCGTGACCTCTCTGCTCCACAATCACAGCGAGACCTCCCCACCTCAGGCTGTTGTGTTTGCTGTGCTCCCATCCCCTTTCCTCCTGTGCTTCCTGCAGGAGGCAATGCTGCTGCCCCCACCTCCTGCCACGCTGCTGCTTGCTCACTTTCCCATCACACACATTACTGTGTAGCCGGATGTCATCTGTGTGGCGCCTGATTGGCGTCTCTCTCCCAGCAGCTCTCTGAGGGTGGAACCCAGGACTGCCGCGCCCCACTGAGCTCTAGCATCAGGCGCAAACCCAGCACTCAAAAATGTTTTTGGTTGAATAAATAAATCTTGAGCAAGTGACTCGGTTCCTTGAAGTCTCACTCTTCGTCCGTAAAAGAGAGACAATAATAGAGTTGTCATGTGGTTTAAAAAACAAGATGTTTGTGGCACGTAGCACAATGCCTGGCACCAACCAAGTGTTTGGTCACTGCTAACCGCGACTGTTTCTATTAGCCTGTGATGGAAAGGGGTGGGGACTGGTGTTTAGGAGAGTTCCACATCCCACCAGCAAACCTTTGTGGGCTGTCTGCCCTGGGCCAGGGTCTTGGGGTTGATCTTTGCCCCCAGGACCTCACGCCACAAGGAGCAGCCTCTGGCAAGGAGAACTCCTCTCCTGGGCCTGAGGCAGTGGGAGGAGGCTGCCCAGCCCTTGGTCAGCAGGTCGCAGTGACACCCGGACTCCTTGGGGCCTGTGCTGGTGTGGAGTGACCAGGCTTAGACTCAGCCTGCAGACACTCGCTGCTTGGGACAGACTTGAGAAACCGCAGGAATGACCCAGGTTACTCTACTCAAAGTTGGAAAGCAGGTCTTTTAATAGAATTCAGAGGAAGAAGACCTCAGGTCCACGGGGAGAGTCAAAGATGTCTGCATGGTCCTGGAAGAAGCAGCCTTTTCTCTAGGACTTAACATCCCTGTGTGGCTTGGGACACGGTGGGGATATGTTGGGTTAGAGAAGGGCATTTGAAGCAGAAGGAACAGCTTGAGTAAAGGGCTGGATGGCTAGGAAGAGTGGACCACATGGAATCCATTTTCTAGCTGGAATATGAAAAACATGAAAAGACTATTAAGTAATTGGGCTAGAAGGGCATATTATATTAGTCAGCTGTTTCCAAAGTAACCCGTGTAACAAATTACCTCACAGTGAGCAGCAGACACAGTGAGCATTTATTTCTCATTTGTCCAGCGGCAGAGGCTGGAGTTTGGGTTATCTAGGCTCCGCTCAGCGGAACCCAGGTCTGCTCTACCTGGACCAGTGGCCACCTGAGACTGACATTGTCATGACGAAGAGCGGGAGCACAGGGGGGGCATGTCCACTAATCCCACTGGCAAGTCTCATGGCCAAGCCTAGAGTCGGGCAGAGTTTAACGCCCCACCAACAGGAGGCCAAAGCAAGCTACATGGGCAAGAGTGCGGTTGATGGAACAGGGATGTTTACCCCTCCCATGGAGGTGCAGAGTACTGAGCAAGCAACCCTCTGATTTACAGGTAGAAGCCAGAGCACGGAGTGACTCTAGGTCTGCCCTGAGGAGCTGCCGAGAGTAGCCATTGTGTCTTAGTGTCTCTTGGGGTGAGCAGCTCAGGGGTCTGGCTCTGGCTCTGGCTCTGGCTCCTCTCCCCATTGAGGCAAGAAGAGGATTAAAAATGCCGGTGCCTTCCTGACAGCCCGCACTTCCTGCCTGCCTGGCACAAAGGCTGTATAGTCCTTCCTGCTGAGCAACGATTGATCTGCAAAGGGTCCTAGCTTTGCCATCCCTGGTGTGGCTTCCTCGACTAGAACTGAGCCTTATGATAACAGCCCCATGCTTTGAGCACCTACTGTGTGCTGGGTATATCATATTCTCTTACATTGAGTGCCTGCTGAATGCTCTTGGTATACATTTGTCTGAACTGGCCACACCGTTCTAAAAAGGAGACCTCATTGTCCCATTTTCTGAGGCCCAGAAAGGTCAAGTCAGTTGGACAGGATCGCGCAGCTGGGAAGGGAGGGGGCTGGGATTAGAAGCACGCTGCTAGGTCGAGTGGTCGGGAAGGTGGTATCTGGTTACAGCTCTGCCCTGAGCGGCTGAGCCGCTCCGCTGGGAGAATCACAGCAGCATCCTGGGCTCCAGTTCTCTGTCTGCCTGTCTTCTCCGAGATGTTCTGAGATAAAAGCCGTGCAGAGCTTGATCTACAGCACTGTCAGAGGGAGTTTTTAAATACAAGTTTCTGGGCCGACAGCATCCTCGGCGCTTATTTAACAACAAACAAATAAAACATTAACATTTAAAAAACAGATCCTCATTTCTGGAGGCCTGTTCAGTAGACTGGTTCAATGAACCGCGTCCGGCCTTTCGTCACAGGGAACCTCATCCAGCCGTCCACCCCAGCGGGCATTCTCCAGCCGGCCGTGGCAGCCCAGTGGCATCTGTTTGGGAAGGCTGGAGGAAGCCATTAGTTCCACTAGGGCCCTGAAGTCTGCGGCCGCTCATCTTGTCCCTCCAACAGTATTTTCCTTGGAAAGCTGACCCCTGCTGCCCGGGGCATGTTTTCTCCAAGGCCAAGAGGCCCTGTAAAAAGTATTTGGAGGTCCCAGGAAAGCACTGTAAGCATTGCCACTAGTCGATCATTCATTCAGCAGTTATTTGTTCCTATCTTCTCTGTGCCTGGCCTGGGGATGGATGCTGGGCCCTGAGGAACCGTCCCTGCCCCGGGACTCACAGGCATGTCAGCACAGGGACAGGCAGCACTGGGATGGAAGCACCTGCCGCAGAGCAGGACGGATTTGCAAAGGAGGGGTGGTTAGGTTTGCTTGGTGTCTCAGGGACTCAACATTCAAGCCAACGCCAGAACAATGGGTATTTGTTTATTAAGCTAAAAGGAAGGCATGCAGGTGTAGGGACCCATGTCAGCAGACAGATCTTTTGGGGAGCTGCTAGTGATCTGATGTGGGTAGAGCATGGCATGCAGAGGAAGCAGTGGAGAGGCAAGCTCTGAGAGGTTGGCAAAGCCTAGACCACAGGCATCCTGCTCGCTATGCCCAGGACTTTGAACTTCGAGATCAGGGGCATTGGCAGCTTTTAAAAAAGGCAGTGGCATGGTCAGATCTGATCGTCTTTTATTAATCAGCCTCTAGCAAAAGCATTCTGCTGGGTTCCAGAAATAGTTCCTAAAAAAATATCGTGAGTCCTCCCAGAGACTCCAAGAAAACTTTGCCTGGAAACAGCCTATGAACACAACGTTGTGACCCAGCAAATAGCCATCATGGGAGGATTCAAAAAAAAATTTCTACTGGAGGGGGGAAAAACAACACAAAAACCAGACCTGATAGAAATGGAGAGGTCCTAAACCCTACACAAATTTCATACAGCCAGAAGACTTCACCATATACTAGTAAGATGATGTGGTTTTAAACAATGTACTTTGGGTTAGTCGGGCTATCACTCTAATTAATCTTCCTAGAAACCCAGGTGGCAGAACATTCCAGTTGCTATTGCTGCATAACAAATCACTCCCAATCTTAGTGGCTCATAACACTTGGTTTGTTATGTTCACAGATTTAGCGAGTCAGGCATTCAGAAAGGACTCAACAGGGACAGCTTATTTCTCTACCGCCATGTATGGGCCCTCGGCTGGAAGGGCTTACTAAGCCTTAGAGGCTGGGGGTGACTGACAGCAGGAACCTTTTTCACGCACATGACCGGAACTGACGCTGGCTGTTGGCTCAAAGCTCAGACAGGCTGTCAGTCAAAAATCCATACACATAGCCTCTTCCTATGTTCTCTTCTGTGGTTACCTTGGGCTTCCCTGCAGTATGGTGGCTGTTTCCAAGAGAAAGTGGAAGCTACCAGTTTCTTAAGATCCGGGCCTGGAAAGTAGCACATGATTCTCTGCTCTATCCTGTTGTCCAGGTAGTCCCACAGGTCACCCAGGCTGAGGGAGGGAGCTCTGGGAGGAGTTACTTTTGTGAGATGAGATGTATTTCCCATCTTTGGAAGCGGAGAAAAACAGTTGTGTTGTTTCTTTACAGACTAAGAAGTCTCTGCGGATTATATCATCAAGTTAAATGCAACCATTAGTATATGGCTCTGGGGATGCTGTGGTAATAGGCTACGCCTTGGGTGGTTTTTTTCTTCTAAATGTTCTTCCTGGAGCTTATGTTGCCCAGCCTGAGCCATTTATCTTTGCTAATATAAGATCACATAAGAAAAAAAAAAAAAGAAAAAAAAAAAGCCCACCACTGTCATTAATATGGCAGAACCAGGAGCGGACAAACCACAGCCCAGCAGGGCAGGGTGGTGCCTGGCCAGGCGGGCCTCAGAGAGGAAACTCCAGGAGCTGGGCCCGTCCCTGTGGAGCTGACACACACACGACAAATGGCTTTGCACAGGGCAGTGGTGCCAAGCAGACAGTGAAGCTGCCCTGGACATGGTCCCCGCAGACAGTGGGCTCAGTTTATTCAATGGACATGTTTACCTTTAATGCCTCTGGGGACCATGCAATGTGAGTGGGCCTCTGACCCCTTGATGCCTCCCCCAGGCGGGGAGCAGACCCTGCATTCCCAAATACTTATCAGGCCCCTGTGATGGGCTGGAAGGGTTTCTGGGCGGAGGAGACAGCAATGGACAGAGCAGAGCTCTCCCCCCCAACAGCGTGTGCTGTCAGCAAACAGGAAAGCAGATCCTTGTGTACCATCCTGGATAAAGGGGCTGAGGAAAAAGAAAGAGGGTAGGGGAGATGAAGGGAGTGCTCTTTTGAGCCAAAGCCTAGGGAGGGAGCAGGCTTCAGGAGGGTTTCAGGAGCAACATGTGACTGGAGGAAAACAAAGCCAGGGGAGGATTTGGAACAGAGGAGTCACGCTATGACTGGCGTTTTCAAAGGCAGTAGCAGGAGGAGGTGAGAAGTGGGTGGAGTCTGGAAATGGTAAAGATAGAGCCAGGATGTGGGGGTTGGAGCCACAGCTGGGAGAAGGAGGTTGGCATTAGCCGAGGTGGAAGACTGCAGAGCAGGTTGGGAGGGAGGAGCAGGATTTGCTTTTAGAGAAGTTGAATGTGAGATGCCTGTGGAGCTCCACATGGAAATGTGGGAGGGGAGTTGTTGGATAGGTGAGTCTGGGTTCAGGGACAAGGTCCTGGCAGGAAATGTAAAGCTGCGTTCATCAACATGTGGAGGGAATTTAAGCTGTGACTCCCTAAGGGAACGGAGGAGGATAGAGAAGAGGAAAGGCCCAAACAGAGCCCTGGGCACCCCAGTCTTTAAAGGCTTAGAGATGAGGAAGAACCAGCAAAGGCAGCTGCAAAGAGGCAATCACAGGGTCCGGAGGAGGAGCAGGAGGAAGAGTGGTGCCGCCCTCCGCCTTCCCACTTTCCCTCTCAGATGTTTCTGGAGCTTGAAGATGACTCTGATGCAGACTAGAGCTCCTGCTAGTAGGGAGGGGCAAGGACAAGTAAATCGATGATTCCTTTGCGGTGTGATAAGAATGGGGGAGCACTTGTGCGAGAGATGGGGGTAGACAGCTTGGGGGCATCCAGTGTGGCCCCGGAGGGCCCAGGGAACAGTTCTCATGGAAGAGAGTCAGGGAGGCTGAGACTCTGTGTGGACCATGGAGTGGAGATCACAGTGGCTTCATGGGCCAGGAGTGGGCTCTAGATTTCCACAGGAGAAGAAGGTGGGGTGGGCAGGCAATCCCTAGCTATTTGTAGAAGTGTCACAGAGCATGATGGGTGGCCCATTTGGGTTGGGGTCTCTGGCCTTTGGGGTTGCTTGGAGACAAGGAGGGGAAGAGGTACAAGAGAGGCCATGAGAACCTTTGACCTCAAAGAGACAAAGCCCCACAGTGCAGAGTGGGAGGAGGTTGGCTGGGCAGGATCAGGGAAGGTTGCCAGGAGGAGGCAGGCTTTGAGGAATGTGTGGGCACTGAGTATGCCCAGATGCACAGAGAAGCTTTCTTGGCAGAGGAGACCATACGCGCGAAGGCATGGAGGCCAGAGCTTGCAGTATGTATCCAGGAAGCAGAGCTCGATGGCAGATGAGATTAGCCAGACCTTTGGGAGTCAGACCCCGAAAAGTTTTACCTCCTTATTGCACGGTTACTGGGAAGCCATTACAGGTTCCTGAGGTGAGGAGGGACACAGTGGGATCTGCTTTTAGGAAGACAAGTCAGGCAAAATGTACAGGGTGAACTGGAAGAAAAGGGAGGGGGTCCCGGAGGTAGGATACCCAGGTCAGGGGTGGTGATGACCTCAGCAGTAGATACAGGTCGGTCCCATGTGACTCTTCTCCTCTAAGTTGGGCCAAGGGTTTTTGAAAATTGCAGTCTCAAGACCAGACTGCCCTGCAGGATGCAGGAGAGGCCAGAAATGCAGGAGTGCCCAGGCCACCGAGGCTCCAGAGGACTGTGTGAGAGCTGCCCAGGCCAGTTAGAGGGAAGGAGGACCACACTTCTATTTACTAAGTTAAGCTCACATGGACCCAACATCTTGGGTACTTTCTGTCCACTGCCTCCGTTTAACCCTCCCTGCAGCCTTATGAGGCGGGTTCCACTGTCATCCCATTTGCAGATGAGGCACATGAGGCTCAGAGAGGTACGAAGCTAGTATGTGATGGAGCCGCTTTGAACCTACATCTCCCTGGTTAGACCAAGGTTTCAAGATGAGCTAAGGAACCACAGAAATAACCAAGAAACTGATTTGTCAAGTATTTGCTCTGTGCCAGGCAAACACAGATGTCCTTATCAGGTGTATATGATGCATTTATCCAGCCAGGCTCAGGAAGAAACCTGCATTGTGTCCCTAATACTCTAGCTCAGTGGTCCAACTTCATTTACAGGTGAGAACTTTGACACTTAGAACAAATGTGTTGCTGGCCTGAACTGAGATTTGAATCCAGAGCTATGTTCTTTTAAGACCTTCACTTCCTCCAGCCCTGGCAGGAGGAGTGAGGAGTGGGTCCTTTGTGAGCAGCAAGTGTTCAGAGCTGGAGTTGGGGGAGTGAGCCAACCCGGAACCCGCCCCAGGCTTCGGCCCAGTCCAAGCTCGCTGCCAGACTTTTGTGCCCTGCTGGTTCTTTGCATATCATGGGTCTCCTCACTGAGTGGCCATGTGTCTTCCCCCCTCGGGAAGCTGCTCAGGCTGCCACAGGTACAAGTAGAGTTGAATTCAGAATAGGGCCCTCTTTCCTGCCCAGCCTGGCCGCTGAGTAACCTCTGGCCTGGAATGAAAGGCTTTCCAATAAGTGCCTTGCTGGCCTACCGCCCAGCTATGTGGTAGGTGGGTGTGAGGGTGAGAGATATACCGAGAAGGATTCAGGAACCTGAGAGCAGGGGCAGAATCTTGCCAACAAATCTCTTAGCAAGCTGCCTTCTCAGCTGACGCCTCTAGAGGGTTTGGGAATGAGAGCTGGTCACGAGGAGCCCTGGCCACCTTCCTGCCCAGCCAAGGGCCAGGGCCTCTGGGCTCAGGCTCAGCCCAGGGGAAACAGGTCCCCTGGGGTGAAAACACTAGGCAGCCCAGGGCAAGAATATCGGAAATCAGATATTCTGGGCCATCTCTCCCTTGACCTTGAAGAATGCACAGCACACAGTGTGGGTTTCTCTCCAAGCCTTCCTGCTCAGAGCAGTCTCTGGCCCCTGCCAGGGTGGGGCAGGGTCTGCCGTCAGATCTGATATTGTTTTCACAAAGAGCTGGAAGGCATCCTTGTCATGAAAAACACATCACGCTCGAGGGGGGCTGGGGTCCACTCCTCCCTTGGCCTAAAGTCTCATCTTGGGGTATCCCAGCCCTGCTCTGTGGCCCTCATCTATGACATGAAGGGGTTGGGCAGACGGATCTCGAAAATCCCTTCAGGCCCTTAGGAAATCTAAGGCTCTGGCGTAATAGCCGGCCTCTGTGGCCTGGGCGTGTCTCATCAGTGTCCGTGCCTGAGCACCTCAGGAAGGCAAAGAGTTCCCTTTGACACCTACAGGGGAAGCAGCTGGGATAAACCCGAAAAGGTTCCACTTTGTTCAGCTTCGGGTATGTTTTCCTACAAAGTCCTTCCGTATTGGCGGGGTTGACATTCTAGAAATTCAGCCCAAAGCCCTCCCAGGTGACTCCGGATTGGGAAGCCCCTCTCTTCCCCAGCCCTCTCTTTCTTCCGCTCTGTCTTGCAAATCCTCCCTTCTGGAAATGGATTCTTTAACCTCCAGCCTTATCTTTCTCCCAACTTCTCCCTGATCTCCCTCTGGACATTTTCCAGGCGATGCCCTTTACCACCTGTCTTGGGAGGTGGTTAGGTGTTTGAGTTTCAGAAGGATTCTCTGCCTGCAAAGTCAACACAAGTGAGTAGTTAGGGCACACTAACTAAGGAGACGAGGTGCTATCTGAACGCAGAAGTGCCCACAGAGATGGCTGGAGACTAGTGGGACTCAGCGCTGTCAGCGAGCTCTGGAGTTCCACTGGGAAGGCCCAGCCTGCTCATCTCAGTGCTTCGAGCCCCTTGCAAGGAGGGTGTTGAGGGAACAATCACTTCTCCTAAGCTATCCTCTGGTCCCTAAAGGAAATGGCTGCTGACTGCAATGACTATAGTAGCAAGGAGCTGATGGGAGGCTGCAGTCACCTCTTCCAGGAAGCCCTTTACCCTCCCTTCCTCCTTCACAGTCCTCTACTCTTCAGCCTCTGGTTGTACCACATGGGGAGGACTTCCTCCTCTTCTCTCTAGTTTGTGGTCTGGAAAATTCCTTTTTGCACATTTTTCTCAGCCTTTATTCCCAGGACAAGATTGAAGTCCCGATGGCAGGGGCCAGGCTTCATAGCTCATGCGTGTGTACTCACTGCCCAGAGCAAGCATCACTATGAAAATCTTTGGTTTGTGGATTTGTGTGGTTTCTTTGGCCAAACTTTCTCCCCCCCTTCCCCCTTTTTTTTAATGGAAATAAATTTCTCACTATAAAAATAATTCATGGTTGAAGGAATCAGAAAGCCTGTAATGCCAGCATTGGGACTGACTACAGAATCATGTCCTGCCAGATAGTTCTGTGCAAACACATCCACATTTGACATACGATAAAGAAATTATACTGTGATTTTCAATTGTTTTTACAGTCTACTTTTTAGGAATGATTTTATTAATTTTTTTTTGAGAGAGAAACATTGACTGAACCCACAATCTATGTATGTGCCCTGACCTGGAATCGAACCCTGCCACCTTTTGGTGTGTAGGACAATGCTCCAACCAACTGAGCCACACTAGCCAGGGCAAATACCCTCTTTTATATTTGAGCTACAATTCATATAACTAATCCCTAACACCCTAAGGGCTCTGACTTGGACCTGGGATGTTCCCCCCATTATATATGATACTGCAATAAATACCTTCCTAAGAAAATATTTACGAACATCTTTATATTTTTTTTCTTAGATGGAATTGAAGAGCTAGAGGACTGGCATTTTTGTTAAAACTGTATAAGCCAAATGTCAGTTCATCCTTGCCCCCATCATCACAGAGGAGTGGTAGGTGCCCGGCCGGCACTGAGGATGGACTTGCTGGCACCTATCAGTGGCCCCAGGTCTGGGAAGTGGCTCAGCCCATGAACTCAGTCTCCCCTGCCCACTGCCTGCCCTTTACTGCCCTGAGGAGCAGCAGCCCCGGGGGGACACTGGGTTCTGAGCTTGCCTTCCAATGATGGTAGTACTGGATTCTCCCTGGATTGTTCCTGAGCTGGCCTTGGCCTTGGAGACTGCCAGGCATTTAGAGGAGACTGGGGAACGGTGGCGTGTGTGGCTGCATGGGAAGGGAAAGAATGGCCCTGGATCACACCTTCGATCTTCTGTGCTGCAGGAGGCCTCGGCGGGGCGACGGTCATTGACTCCCTTGACACCCTCTACCTCATGGAGCTGAAGGAGGAGTTCCAGGAGGCCAAGGCCTGGGTTGAAGAGAATTTCCACCTGAATGTGGTGAGTCAGAGCCCTTGGGGTGTTAGGGCCAGAAGCAGCTGGAGAGGTCATGGCCCCACCCTGTCATCTCTGCGGCCCAGAGGTGTGGAGGCTCTGGCTCCAGGCTGCCAGCAGAGCAGTCCAGCTATGACCCTGCCTTCCCCTCTGTGGGGCTCCAGGCACGGTGCTCACACCCAGGAAGACCCATCCAGGGCCGCACCTGCCACAAAAGCAATAGGGGAAGTGACTGTGGAGAAGTGACTAATCTGCTCAGAGCGGCTCTTAGCCTGACCCTCCTCCCTCCCCTCACCCTACCGTGCTGCCCTCCTGAGCTAGCTGAGAGGCTACGAAACCTCTTGGTTTCCAGCCTCGCAGGTATCCCTGGTCAGGGACCAGAACCGTGGGGAGGAGATGGTAATGTGTCTGGAGAGCACAAAACGCTTCACTGCCAGACCTCACCCCCACTGCTCTCCCAGCCCAGACTAAAGTAGCCAATCCATCCTGGAGGTCTCTGCTCACATGGGCAGAGGCTGCTTAGATGGATTTGGGGAGCAAGAAATTGCGACAGATAGGAGAGGGGACCCATTAGGCTCCACGAGTGAGAGGTCCTGGAGGGAATGGGCTGGCTCCTGCAGCTCATGGAGAAGTGAGGCCAATATCAGCACAGAGGGGGCAGAGAGAGCAACAGGAAAGTCTGGGAGAGCAGCGCTGCAGGGGTGCTTCCCTGGCTCGGCAAGTGCCTGGGGGAGGCCAGCCTCCCTGGGCCTTAGAAATTACACGGCAGCCACAGTAATGATGCCCAGCATGCAGGCTTGTGAGCTTTAACTATCATGGAGGTTGTAAAAAGCATTTTATAACCATGAAGTCCAACCCAGATCTAAGTGGTGCCGTTATTATCATCATCACCATCATGATTATTTTGAGGCTCGTTATGGCCTTGTGTGAGGAGAGGAGTTTAGAATCCAGGTTCCTACTGCGTCGAATGGAAGAAAGGCAGAGGTGGAGGAGGGAGGTGTCTTCCTAGACTCACCTTGTTCCTCTGGAGATGCGGGGTTGAGAGTGGGCGTCGGGCAGCTGCCTGAGGAGCCAGATGAGGACATTCAGGCAGGCTGGGCAGGTTAGGGTGTCTCCCTGGAAGAAAGCAAGACATGGTCACTGCCCCTCTCTGAGCCTTGGCTTTCTCATGTGAAAAATGGGAGTGATGGCACCACCATGCATTGTGAGGCTAACGGAGAGAGAGTATGGCTCGGTCAAGGGGAAAGCTCTCCCAGATAAAGGGATGACCATTGTTCTTGTCATTAATGAAAGGCCATGACATGGGAAGTGCACCAAGGAGAGCCCTGGGGGAGCGGAGGCTACAGCAGGCACCTTTCTGAAGCCTCTCCTGGCACTGGGCGCTCCGAATGGCACCACTCAGCCGCTCATCTCTGCCCGGCCCTGCCCTGCCCGGGACCAGGCTCCGGGAAAGGGAAGGCTGAATGTCTTGCTTCTTCCCAAAGCCGAGGAAGTGGCTCAGGCAGATTTTCACCCAGATCTGGTCCTTGGCATGATGCCCAACACCCCTGATTTACAGACAACACTTCAGAGAGAAAATAACAATGATTCTGTAAGGTTGGGCGTGCCCCTGGGGCTGCAGCTCCAGCAGAGAAATTGCTGTTTACCTACAAGCATCTGCTTGGCGCACCTCCCTCTCAGTCTCAGCCCTGCCCCGTGTGCCCCAAAACCTCCTCTGAGACCCTTCCTCTTGCCCTGCCACCTCAAGGAAGGGTCACACCACCTTCCTGCTACGCCCAGCGTCCTGGCTAGAGGAAGATTGCCTCCCCTCAGGGTAAGCTACAGCCAGCAGCTCCCCATGTGGGTTCTTAAGCTCCTTGGAGAGCAGCCAGGCAGAACTTTGCTCTGATGGCCTCAGCAAGGGCTGGGGCAGGAAGCCAAACCCGGTGTTTATTTGGGATGTTGTAAATGTGCAGTGGCTGCCCGGTAGGTGCCTTTTGTTCTCAAATCCACCACTGCATCTGGGGAACCAGCCCAGGTGCAGCCAGATCAGCAGGGTGGGATGGGGTGCTGTGGTGTGTGACCAGCAGGCATCTCACAGTGTCCCCACTGCCCTGCCCCTTCTTTCTGCCCTGCAGAGCGGAGAAGCATCTTTGTTTGAGGTGAACATCCGGTACATAGGAGGACTCCTCTCAGCCTTCTACTTGACGGGAGAGGAGGTGAGTTGGTACTTCCGGCACCTGGACCTTCCCATCTGGAAAGAGTTTGGGAGAACATCCATCCCATCCCCTCACTTCCCCACTGAGGAGACAGGATCCAAGAGGACTTGCCCAGGGCTACCCACGCCCCCCACCTCCGTGATGCCACCTGCAACCTCTTCTGTCTGGTGCTTCTATTCTGCTGCCCCAATGGTAGTAAATTCTCTAAGGACAACGACTAGGTCTGCTCATCATCCGGGCAGTTCGTTACAAGGCGTGCAGCCATTCCTGGGCTCGGTGTGGGCTTGCAGAGTGCTGGTTTGGTTATTGCAGGTGCTGGTTCGCACAATGGATGGAGCCAAGACCATTGTTTTGCCATTTCTACCCAGGGGCCCCTCAGTCTTGTTCTATATTCCACAACTTCCCTTTGCCCTCCTTTCTGGGCCAGATACTAGCTCCAGGTCTCAGGGGCAGTAGGGAAGATGGAGCAGCCACATGTTGTAAATACAGGTGCACTGCGCTGCCTTCCAGAGGGCCATGGGCACAGTCCCCACACCACCCCTGCTGGTGGCCTCAGCAGGTCCCTATTCCCATCCCTGGGCCTCACTTCCTTCTCTACCATGGGATGGTCCTAGTCCCCCCTGGAGTCAACAAGTCTTGTGAATGGAGCTGGTCCTTTGGCCTGGGCTCTTTCCTTTCCTCACATTCCCCCTCTCTGTCCACCCAGAAATGAGACATTGAGCCTGTGGGGGGCCGTGGAGACAGCTGCTGTCTGAGAGTCAGTTTCCTTTCACTTCATTTAAGGCACACGGGCTGAAGCCGAGAATTTAGAGGCGGCAGGCATGCGCTTTATCTCTCCGGTCGCTTTAGGCCTCTCTCCATCAAAAATAATCTCCTCAGCGGAGATTACCGCTTGTACCAATTTGTCCCCAAATAATTGTAGATGGGAGCCCTGGGCTTGGAGCCACCCAAGGCCTGGATTTCATTTGAAAACCCCAGAATAGGAAATGACACATGGCACAGAAAAAAGCATTCGTGTTCTTCACGGGCCCTTGCCCACCTCTGTCTAGGTTGTGGGAGGAGGGTTGGATGCAGGGAAAGGGAGGCAGTAATACAGAGGGCTTATGGGGCTGGTGTGGGGGCCAGCGGCTCAGGATGGAGCTGGTGCTCCCCAGACATGCTGTCCCTCTCTCCCTGCTCTGAGGTGTCTGGGATTCTGAGAAGTTGTTCTGAGGCCTCGGCTCCCTAGAAGGATTGTCAACCTGTCTTTCGAGAATGCAGACCAGACAGTGGGATGTGGATAGGAGCACCTGTGACTTAGAAATATTGTAGTTTAAAAGGCCCAAGGAGAGGCCAGGTGGCTCCGAGTCCCTGAGCAGGCAGGCTCCTACCTTCCAGCCACGCCTTCCTAGTCCCCTCTGTCCCCAGCACCTCCAGGTGGCAAAGATGGGGCATGTGCACCGTGTCCTCTTTCCTCAAACAGCCCATGGATTGATGTCTTCACCCACTTGCAGGTGGAGGATCTGAGACCTAGAAGTCACTTGCTCAGGTCACAGGCTCTGAGGCTATTTTGAAACAACTTATGACCCTGTGACCTCTCTGCCATGGGCCCTTATTCAGCCTGGCCCAGGGTCACCCTCCTCTCAGTCCTTCATTTCTCACACAGAAGGTGCCTGTGGAGTGAGGCTTTCTTAAAGGCTCCCATGAGTATTTGCAGAATGAACTGTGAAAGAGACCCCCCTCCTGGGCTGAGGCCTTTCTTTGCTTCAGAGGGAACCTGTGGGAGAAGAGTCCCTTGCTGGGTAGCCAGCCCTACAGACACTCCCACAGGAACCACAGGCACAGCCACAGCCACACCAGGTGGCATTGACATAGCACTTTACAGTTTACATAGCACGTTCACTATACATATCCTCTTATTTGATGTCTAGAAGGACCCTGTGAGCTGGGGTAGCAATACTCGTATCTGACAAAATAGACCTCAAAGTGAAGGCCATAACAAGAGATAATGAAGGCCACTTCATAATATTAATATAAAGGCATGAATACAAGAGGATATAACTCTGGTAAACATATATGCACCCAATACAGGAGCATCCAAATACATTAAAAAAAAAACAAAAAACTTCTGGATGATATCAAGAGAGAGAACGACAACAATACAATCATAGGAGGGCACCTTAATACCCTATTGACATTATTGGGTAAATCTTCTAGACAGAAAAATCAACAAGGAAACAGCAATCCTAAATGACTCACTAGATCAGATGGAACTAATTTCAGAACATTTCACCCCAAAGCTATAGAATAGACATTCTTCTTAAGTACACACTATTTTCAAAGATAGACCACATGTTAGGACATAAACTAAGTCTCTACAAATTCAAGAAGATTGAAATCATATCAAGCATCTTCTCGGATCATAATGCCATGAAATTAGAAATCAACTACAATAAAAAGTCAAAAGCAATAGGAGGACCCTGTGAAGCAGCCAGAGCCATCACCATTCCATTGTGTGGATGAGGCTCAGAGACAGTGCGTGGCTTACCCACGGTCACATGTCTGCTAAGTGGCTCCCAGAACAGTGTCCGTTTCACTCTACAGAATGTAGTTCTTGCTGCCTTCTTTCATCTCTTTCTGGAGCCAGTAGGCCACTGCCCGTTGCTTACCGTGGCTGCCCGAGGCCTTTCTGTGTTGGAAAGGCAGCTTGGTGTCCTGGAAAAGAGTCACTTCACAGCTCCTCCTCTCGGGCAAATTGCTTTGCTGAGACTCAGTCTAGTCCTTCTCCAAGTGGGTCAACACCTTGCCCTCGGCGGCTGCAAGGGATGAAGGTCCTGGAGAGGAGACACCTGGCACACTGCGATGTGTGACTTAGGAGAAAAAGGTATTTGGTCTTCATCCTGTTCCTGGGCACAGAATTCCTAAAACCATAGGCATTTCCCAAGCGATGACAATAAGTGCTTTTTGTTACGTTATTGAGGTGACTTTTGGGCCCCAAGTAGGATGGAGGCTGGTTGCCAGGAGTAACAGCCATGCAATTAGAGGGTTGGAGCTTTCAGGCCTTCAAGGAGGGGAGAGGGCTAAAGGATGAGTCAGTAGCCAGTGGCCAGTGATTCCATCCGTCGTGCCTGTGTGATGAAGTCTTCATGAACACCCAAAGCACTGGGTTCTCCACGCTGCTGGTTGTGAGCAGGTGGGGGGCTGGGGAGAGTAGACTCAGAGCACAGAGGCTCTGTGCCCAGCCCCATGTCTTGCCCTGGGCCTCTTCCATCTGGCTGTTCCTGAGTTATATCCTTTTATAATAAACTGGCTCAGTAAGTAACACGTTTTCCTGAATTATGTGAGCTGCTCTAGAAAAATAATCAAACCCAAGTTGGGGTTCCTGGGTAACACCTGCTCTTCTGTTGGCAGCTAAAGAATGGGGGGGAAGGGGGCGGTCTTGTAGGCCTGAACCATTAACACGGAACCTGATGCTCTCTCCATTGAAGACAGCGTCAGAATTGAGTTGAATTCTTAGACGTGGAGCCGGTGTCTGGAGACTTGCTTGGCAGTATGGGGGAACTTCCACACGTACATTGGAATTGGGTTCTGAACCCCTTACACACCATTCACTTCCAAGATGACAAGGAGGAAAGTGGTCCTGCCGGGGTCTTTTCACGTCTACAAGGGTTTAAGAATCTGGAGAAGAGGGTGTGCATTAATTAATTGAGAAATTAGAGAAGAAATATGGATTTGGAAGGCATTTTGGGGTGCCAGATGGAAACTTAGTTCTAGCGACTAAGCTCCCCAAATCTCCAGACCCCTGGCTCTTTATTCCCACATTTTCCCCTATAGCAAAGCAGATATACATATCGAAGGTAAGGCCGGTAAGCAATAAATGGCCTTGTGTTGGGGGAACTGCCTCAGCTGTCTGGCAGCAGGCAATAATATATGCAGATCTTCAGCCCTGCTGAGGCCCCAAGGTTCATCAGCCTTCTGATGAACTTCTTGCATTTATTATGCTAACTACTGGAATTTGCTTCCAGCATAGTCCCACTCTGGTCTGCACACACTCATTCAGCACCCTCCCTGGGGTGTGGAGGCCTGCACTGCCAGCGGGCAGCAAGACCTTCCGAAGGAGAAGACAGGATTTGCTGGCTGAGGAAAGCACCTAAGAGGAGTGAGCGCGGAGTCCTGCGGGCAAAGGGAGCAGACAGCAGCCTGGAGCCTCAGCCTTGGGCTCCGGCTTGGTGGGTCCCTGTGTGTCTCTGGCTCAGCCTCCTCAGTAGCCTCACACGAGAGCTATCTATTTATTTTTACGAGAGTTCTTAGTTGTTGCTAAACCGGGTGGGGGGGGTAGTGACAGGGGACTTGAAATCGGGATTCTAGACAAGCTCCCAGAAATTCAAACATAGGTGTCCCCGTGGCCACTTCTGGGACCTACTGTCTGGCACTGACATCAGCATCTTCTCTTGCCCAGCACTGCCAGGCCTCATGTGGTCCTTTCCTCCTGCTACTTTCCTCTTACCCTCCTCTTTCACCCCTCCCTACCTCTTCCTAAGCAAAGATCACATCTACTTCCTACTGCAGTCCCTAAACAGCTGAGTCACCATTAGTAAATTGCATGTGTTGGGGTTGGGGGACATCAAGATGACTTTGTTTTGCAACGGCACGCACGAGGTCAGCAAACTGGGTCACCCTCGAGCTGCAGAAGTAAAAGGGATTGTGTTGTCCCACTGGGAGCAGTTGCTTAGGGACTTGCATCTCATCTTTTAAAAGATACATGACGTTTATTGTGGGCTTGTTTTATGATAAAAATGGCTCAGGAAATAGATATGCCACGAGAAGGAAATAAAAGTCCTCTGTGAGCCTACCCCTCTCAGGAGACCCTCGCTAATATTTTGGTGCACACCATCCTTCCCCCAAGTGTCCAAATGAATATAATTTTTATGGAAGTTGAATTACACTATTTTGACATACTTTTCTCTTAATACATTATAAACCCTTTCTAGTAAACATTCTCCCACAGCATCATTTCAGTGGCTGCATGGTGCTCCCTTGCAGGGATAAGCCATCATTTAACCACTTCCCTATTGTTTGCTGTTTAGAGTATTTCCATCTTCTCCTCTAACGATGCTGGAATAAATATCCATAAGGTTAAATCTTCACAGCATCCTCGATTATTTATTTCCTTAGAATAAATTCCTGCGAGGGACACTGCTGAGTCAGGAGGTCACAGGTGCCTTTGAATTAATCAGAAGAACAGTTTGACAGGTCAGAGCCTCCTCGTGGCTCCCTGGCCATCATGTGGGGGGTTCAGGATGAAGCATTCTCCTTCTCCTTATTCCTATCTATAAAGTGGAAACAGCAGGCAGAATCCGAAGGGGAAAGGGAAAAGGCCCTCGCCTGGTTTTCAGTTGGGAAAGTGTTGTCCAGAAGGAGGCCATGGCTCACTGAGCAGCACACTGATGCCAAGCTGTGAGACACGGCCTGGAACCGGGTGGGGTCTGGGCTCGCCATTCAGTGCTCTTTCTATTCTGTACACAGTGTGTTTCCCACAAGCTCAGCCTGTGACAGCGGGCCCCACGGTGTGGGCAGGTATAAACCCTTGTGACCCACTGCCCTGATTGCTTCATCTTTCCGAGGGCCACCCAAATCACAGTTATAGTCACTGGGCCTTCATCGTTTTCCTGGCACCTTGTAGTGTAACTGTTACCTAATTTGTATTCCTACCAATAGCCCTCCGAGGAAGGCAATATTGTCATTATTTTATAACCAAGGAAACTGAGGCTCAGGGAGAGGTGCCTCCCCTCAGACCACAGAGCCAGGAATGAGTGGAGCCAGGCTCACACCCCGCCTGTCCCACTGCAGAGCCTAAGGCAATGCCACCTCTGCTCTGGGGCCGGCAGTGTTGCGGTTTATCCACTAGTGGCACCCTCTTGCAGTGACTGCACCCCACGCAGCCGAGATTCACAGTGCCCTTTGACCCTTCCAGGTGTTCCGAATGAAGGCCATCAAGCTCGGAGAGAAACTCCTGCCGGCCTTCAACACCCCCACGGGAATCCCAAAAGGTGTCGTGAACTTCAAAAGGTAGGACACATTCGGCTATATCTTCATGGAAACTGAGGCACACCGAGAGAGAGGGTCCGGGCTCGCCTCTGGAACCACAGCCAGTCAGCAGCAGAGTGAAAACTGGCTCCCGGGCGGTATTTGTCACCAAGCCTGGTTCTTGGGGATTAGGACACCCAAGACCTGATCTTCAGAGGTGGGGAGGGGCAGCTGTTCCTCGTGATTGTCCCAGAACACTGACTTGACTCAGCCCTCCCTCCCCAGCCAGGGTCAGGCACACCACACCCTCCTGCTAGGGGGTCTCAGGACCCTGGGCAGAGGGACCCCTGGTCTGCCGCCCCCACCCTCAGGGCTGGGTCTCAGGAGCCCAGTGTCAGAACACAGAGGCTCTGAGGAGTGTCAAGCCCCCCGGGGAGGAAAGGATGTGATTGGCTGAGATCCTATAAGCCAGTAACTGACTGTTCCAAGGTCTAAACTCAGGAGTTAATAATTTTTAATAATGATATTGGGATTTCCCCTCTATAAAACAGTAAATCCTCATTGCAGAACACATGGTTTTATATAAAAAATGCTGGATAAGACTGAAAAGTCACATGTGGTCCCACTGATGAAAGAACCCACTGATAGTGTTTCCTTCCTTAGCTCTGTCTTAAAACATTGATTTTTACTGTCCGCTTTCATCATTTCCCCTCCTGACCTGTTGCTTAATTCGGTGTGTGAACTTGGATCTCTCTGGGCCATCACTAAGTCAGAGCCAGAGTGACAGCCAGAGAGGGGGAGCCAGGGCTGCCGCTCCGCCCAGCTTACCTGTCCCCTCAGTGTTCCCCTCTCATGGGCTGGGAGTGTGTTTATATCCACCCGTTTTCCAGGTGTGGCAACTGAGGCCCAGAAAGGGGAAAGGACAGGGCCAAAGCCAGGAAAACTGATGGCCCGGCCAGCTTTAAAATACACTGGGGAGCATGAACCTTGCCCCTGGACACCACAGATGTGCCCTGTCTTGCCTTCTCTATCTCTGTTGCTTCACTGGATTGCCCATCTCTCACAGCCTCCCTGGCCATCAAAATTCAGCTCAGATGCCACATTATCATTAAGCCAAAAGCCTCTGTGCCTGTCCTGGCCTCCGGGCACTTTATCTCCATTCTCCCAGCCCTCGTCACACTCGTCTTCATGTTCCCCCACCCAGGAGCTTCTCAGGGGCAGGATCCCCATCCAATTCTTTGTGTCTTTGACACATATTCCTGCTAGACAGTGTGTGTGGGATGGGAGTGAATAACAGCAGTGGTCCTACCACTTACTAAGCACTTACTATGTGCCTAGCATTGTGCTAGGAGTTTCCACACATTGCCTCACCAACCTTACTGCTCTCAGCAATCCTTTGAGGGTATTTATATTATCCCCATTATGAAAACGGAGTCTTGAGATGAAGTAACTTGACCAAGGTCTCCTAGCTAATAGGTAATGGGACTAAGATTTAAACTCCTTTTGTTACGATCCAGAAAGCTCTGCTCTTGCGGCCTGCCAGCCAGCCCTCAGGTGTGTGGAGTGGGCCCCAGGAGACCTTGCAGAAGGCACCCAGAGAACTCGCTGGGCCATCCTCCAGCCTCTCGGCCCTCCTGTGACCCAGGCCGGGGAGGAAGGCTATGCCATTTCCATCACACAGACTTCCCCCTCCACCTCTTACAGTGATTTACCTCAGGGCTCTCAGCCCCACAGGGGCTTCAGCCAGCTGCCTGGGCAGGAAGGAGGACACTGGAGGGGAGGGGGCCCTGGGCCCTGTGAGAGCCCGCGGCTCCCGCTGGGTCCTGGGGAGGTCCTGCCCTCGGTCAGCCTGGGCCTTGCAGAGAGAAGACTTGGCATCGTCTCTTACTGTCCTCTGTGGCCCGAAAGCTTTCTCAGGGTGTGGCCTCACTTAACTCTCACCAACATCTCTGAGGGCTGGGGAGGGGCTAGTGTTGACTCCCCAAGACTAGACACTTGGATCTCTGCTCTAATTCCTTTCCACAAACACTAATTCTAGAGAAACGGGACCAGCTGGTATGGAGCCGGGACACAAACACCCTCTCTTTCCAGCTCTCCCATGTGCAGCTTCTGGGGCCTTGCAGTCTGGGGTCCCTAGGATCCTAGCTCAGGCACCCCTCCCTCCTCTGTGAGTGGCACTGCTAGTTCTACAAACCACAGTCCTGGCTGTCTGCATTACCCAAGTCCCTCAGAGCCCGGACCTGATACACGCAGATCTGCCATTTCTGATAAAGAAAGCACACATATTAGGCGGCCGTTGCGTGCTGCCGGTGCTGTACACACAGATAGGCATGTGCTGATTTCCTGGCAACACCCCCTTCCATTTTCTGGGTTGGAGTCTGTTGCTAAAAGTGCGTCCTTATTCCCCAGGGAGAACGTCAGGGATGTATGCGGCCCGAGTGGTGCTGATTGTGCTCTTGGAGGGTGTCTGGGGAAGCTGGGCCACACGCTGCCCCTGTCCTGGGCAGGGCTGGCGATGGGCCCCAGCAGGAGTGGGGACTGCCCCTGCCCCAAAACTGTCAAGTCAGGAGGACCCTGAGGGGAGGTGGTCCCCTAGTGAACTTGGCTGCCCCTCCTCCCTGATGGGGAGGTGTGTCTTTGCAGCCTGGCCTGGGAGGCAGAGGCAGGGGTAACCAGGGCCTGTGACCTGCAGGGACCCCTGGGCTATGGGGGAGAGCAGCAACGGCCACTCCAAGGCCCTCTGCAGCTGACTCACTGTTTCTCACACACACATTACACTCTACTGCCACCCATCTAAACATAAAGGCTGATACACAAGCTCGCCTTTGTCACACACACACTCACATCCATAAATGTGTGTGCACACGCACACGCAAATATGCGTTTCCATATGCACACACACACGGAGGTGTGTGTGTGTATATATATATATATATATATATATATATATATACACACACACACACACACACACACACACACACACTAGAGGCCTAGTGCACGAATTCGTGCACCTTGAAAGGAACTGAGGGCCATGAGGCTATGGTGGGTACAGGGGCAGGTCTCCATATTCTGTGACCCTGCCTGGCCCCTCCTGCCATAGCCCCTGGTCCCCTGTCTGCCAGCAGCCCTGCTCCCATAGCAACTGCTCCCACGCTCTGACATTTCTGGCCCCGCTCACACCCGCTGCTGGTGCAGAGCTATTGGGACTGGCACCCGGCGCTGGCAGCAGGTGCCAGCGGGGCCAGAGCAGGCAGCAGGTATGAGGGCCCTGGCAGGACCTCGGCACACGGGAGCAAAGAACTTTCAGTAACCACCTAATGGAAGCAACCAGTGCCTCATCTTGGTGTGGCGTCCCTGCTCACCTGCTCCCCCATCACGCCTCGGCCAATGCCTGCCATGTTCCACGCATGCCCCCTGGTGGTCAGCGCACGTCATAGTAACCAGTTGTTCGGTTGTTCTGCTGTTTGGTTTATTTGCATATTAGGGCATATGTATATATGTATATATACACATACACATATATAGTATTGATATATATACATATATAGTATTGAGATATATATAGAGAGAGAGACATACACATATATAGTATTGATTTCAAAGAGCAAAGGAGAGGGAGAGATAGAAACATTAATTATGAGAATCATTGATTGGCTACCGCCTGCACTCCCTCTACTGGGGATGGAGCCAGCAACCTAGGCATGTGCCACGGGACAGGGAATCAGACTATGGCCTCATGACTTCCTAGTTCATAGATTGACACTCAACCCCTGAACCTCACTGGGCAGGGGTACAGATCTGAATAATTGCCACCGTTCAGTGAGTTTTCACTGTGTGCCAGGCCCAATATGAGCCTGTGACATAGCTTCTCTTTTTCAGTCTCACAATCACCACATGGATCCCATTTTACCAGTGAAGAAGCTGAGGCTCAGAGAGGTGAGGTGTCTTACTCAAGGTCACTCAGCAGCAAAGTGAAGTTAGAATCGGAATCCAGGTCTGGTGGCAAAGTTAACGATTACATCATCCACAGGAGTTCACACACAGGCACACACACAGACACTGCCAGGCTGGGAAGGGCACTGTGGAGCGGCCCCTCCCTCAAGGGAGAGAGCACAGGCTGCAGGCCCTTTGCAGGCCTCACAGGGCTGACCAGACGACCTCAGGGCTCTGGGTGCTGCTCAGAGAAGAGGAATTTGAGGGTTCAGATTCAGCTCTGCCAGCTTTATCACTTACTGTGTGGCCTTGGAGACAGTGTCTCCCTCTCTGAGCCTGAGCATCCCCGCCTATGAAATAAGGATTGTGGTATCTACCCTCCCAAGTTGGAGGTGAAGTTAAAATAAGATACCACAGCTGCCTGGCACATATCAGGAACTTAATAACTCCAGCAAACAACACATAATTTACATGTGCATAATTACATAATGACAGTAATTACATGCATAATTTATACCTCACAATGACTGTGAGGTGTGGGTGCTGTCATTTAACGGATGAGGAAACTGAGATCTAGAGAGATTAACCGACCTGCCTGAGTTCGCCGGGAAAGCCAGCATTTGGAGCCAAGCAGCAGAGAGGGAAGGCACCTGCCCGCTGCCCGCTGCCCGCTCTGCCCTGGTTGGCGTGGCCTGTCTGCCAGAGCGGCTTCACGACAGAGAGCCCCCCAGGGAGGGTGCAATTGGAGGGCGGAAGAGAGGAAGGCTCGTGTGGGGAAAATGGAACAAAAGACGGATGGTGGCTTTCTTTGTACCTTGAATTTCTCTGCAAGGGCAGGAAGCACCAATTATTCAGGAAACATTCTGCCCACTGAGGACACAGCTGGAGAGAAGACTCGCTTGTGAAGAGGGACAGCGGGGACAGCTTTCCCTTTCCTCTGAGCAGAGGCAGGCCCTCTGTGGGGAGACCCCTCAGGAAGTGCCCTGCAGATCTCAGTTTGAATCCCACCTCCACCACCCACCAGGGTGACCTTCGACAACTCCCTTCCCCCTCTGAGCCTCAGTTTCCTCCTTTGCATATTGGAGTTAATGATGCTTTACCTGTGGGCTGTAAATGAAATAATGATGCAGGCAGCTTGCCCCGGTGCCTGCCATCTCTAGCAGCTCAATAAACGGAAGCTGTTTTATTTATTTTCCAGGAGCCAAGTGACCCCTCTTTATGAACCCATCCCTTCCCACCTGCCCCCTGCCCCCAAATCAGGGAAATGCCCCAGGAAATTGGAGACAGGAATAAGGGACCGGTGGTCTCCTCTTTGATTACTGAGGTCACCTGCCCCAAAAGGTCCCAAAAAGAGTGTCCTCTCTTTCTAGACACTAGGAGACACGAGTCCCCTGACCCTACTGGAAACCACATCCAGGCCAGAGAATGGAGTTTAGAAAGGAGAAGGGGAGCCCCAGCCCCACCCCAGGAAAAGCTGCCACCTCAGGTGGCAAACTGTGACCTCTCACACCCACACCTGCCTTCCTAGGCCTCACCCTGGGAGGCAGAGGGACAGACGGGCTGTTCCTGGGAGCCTGAGCTTTCACAGCAAGAAAGCAAAGGGCTTCCCCCAGCCTTCCTCACACTCAGTGCACCTTGGACCCCCTGCAAATGGGGAGCTCACACCACCCCACTCTGTCCCAATCCCGTCCTCTGCCTTTACAATCTCTTGCAGAGGGGGATTGATCTCTGCAACCACCCTCCTCCCCCACCCCCCTCGCCGCCCCAAGTTATCATAAATGTCCCATAGGAGAGATCATGATGCATATGAAGAAACTGAGGCCCGGGGAGAGGAAGCAGCTGGCCCAAGGCCACTGCCATTCTGCACCTTCCTCTTCTCTCTAAACCCCCACAAAAGCCCTAGGACGGAGACTGGGTGGTATTGTCCTTGCCCACTTTGTCCGGTGCAGAAACAAGTACACAAGGAGGCCTCTCAGCTAACACACTGGGACCCGTGCCTCCTGGCTGTGAACCCAGGGGGGTTTTAAATGATTTGCTTATTATGTAACTAAAAGCATGGCAATTTGGTGGTTAGGACATCAGCCCAGCATTGGTGATCTCCGTGGGTAACGTTACTGCCCTGTGCCTTGTTTTCCTCATCTGTAAAAGGGGCACATGGGACAGTTACTGGAGGCCCTGCATCCACATTCCTCCATATATATATTTCATTTGTTTTTTTCAGAGAGGGAGAGAGAGAAACATCAATGATGAAAGAGAATCATTGATCTGCTGCCTCCTACACACCCCCTACTGGGGATCGAGCCCACACTTCAGACATGTGCCCTTCACCGGAATCGAACCTGGGACCCTTCAATCCACAGTCCGATGCTCTAGCCTAGGGGTGTCGAACTCAATCAGAGAAGGGGCCAAAATCTAAAATCCAGCCTAAATCGCGGGCCGAATGGTTTACTGAACAGTCATAAACTGTCATTGTGATGGAAACGCAGCGGAGTGCAGTGATGACAGCGCGGTGCAGGCCACATTGCAAGGCCTGGCGGGACGGATTTGGCCCGCAGGCCTTGTGTTTGACACATGTGCTAGCCACTGAGGCAAATCAGCTAGGGTTGCACTCTTCCTCCTTGAAAGCACCCAGTGTGTGCAGAGTTCTTTGACAGCCTTGTCTGGTGAGTGGCAGTATGCCTCGTTGACTTTATCTAAGGTTCTTGTGAAGAACTTGGTTCACCAGAGAGGAAATTTTTTCTCCAAAAGCCCCTGCTTCTCTTACTCCTGACCTTGACTTCCCCAGAGTCAGGCTGCAGGTGCGTGGGTGTATCAGAGCTGCCTGCCTGTCAGGTGTGGGTTCCATGAAACTCCAAGAAGGGGCACTGTGTGTCCTTGGGCAGCATTGGCAGTGAGGGCAGAGGAAAGGGCGTTCTCATCAGACCCTCCCTCCATGCAGCGCCGCTGCCTGAGCCATCGGGCTGCCTTCAGCCACAGGGTGGAAGTGGAGTGTCTGTGGGTCTTTATGGTCCATCACAGCATTACCGATATCACCTATAATTTAGCAAAGCACGTGTGCCATGTTTTGGCCACCAAGACAGCATTGCTACTGTCCTGCTCGAGTCCAGTCTTACAGGGACAAAGACCATTGCAAGTCAGACAGGCCTGGGTTCAAAGAACCTTTAGCAAGTCACTTCACCTCAAGCTCAGTGTCCTCATCAGCAAAATGGGTCTGTTACTAGTACAGACCCCCAGGGGGGTTAACTGAGATTATGTAGCTAAAGCTTTTAGTGCCTGCCCAGAGCAGGTCCTCCCCTACTAAGCAGGGGAGTCACCCTCAGTAGAGGAGCCAGCTGGAGGCGGGGGGACGTGAGGGTGACAATGGCTACTTATGTCTTTCCAGTGGCTCCAACAGGAGCTGGGGCTGGACCACGACCGGGAGCACCAGCATCTTGGCAGAGTTTGGATCCCTGCACTTGGAGTTCTTACACCTCAGTGAGCTCTCGGGCAACCAGGTCTTCGCTGAAAAGGCAAGTCTTCTCCCCGCTCCCTCCCTGAACAGCCCTCTGCCTTCTCCCCGCAGAGAGCAGCAGGGTAGGCACGCAGCCCTGCACGGCCAAGGAAAGGCTTCCAGATCAGCTCGGTGGGGAACACAGAGCCCCCTGAGTTACTGTGGGAGACCTGACTACCCAGTCCCAGGGGGCAGGGAAGGCAGGCACGGGGAGGAGCGGGGCCCCTACAGAGGGCAGGGAAGGGACAAAGCTGCCGGGAGAAGGTTCTCGCCGCCATGTGTCAGCTTCTGGCAACCGCCCATTCGTGGGTCTGCAGAAAGCGCAGCAGCTGAAACCTAGGCACCAGCTCCAGTTGGCAGGAATGGGCCACCGGCTGCTAAAGCCGCCTTTCCAGAGACATTTAACTTTTTCCTGCGAGATCTGCCTGGCCTTTCCTTCCAGATGCCCGTCTAGCTCATGCCATCAGCAGGCTGTCAACGCGATTCCCACCTCCGGGAGAGGCACGTGGCCGCTCCTACTCACTGGTACCAGGCTGGCTAAGGCCACGGGGAAGCCAGAGATGGCGTCCAGGCTGCCATCCATCCTGACAGCTGCCAGTCCTCCATGAGGCCCTCCAGAGGGACAGTTTCTCCCAGCCTTGGCAGTCCCACTGTCTGGACGTGTCACCTTGGGTCTAATCCTCAACCCTCAGATGGCCCTCAGGCTCCATGGCAGGGAGATGAAGCCCCGTCCTCCAGGGAGAGCCCTCTGGAGGGCCCACTCCCAAAGCTGCCTTTTCCCGCTCATGGTTAGCCAGCCAGGGGGCTGGGAGCTCCCAGTGTCCTGTTAGACCGCCGGCCCCAGAGCATCACCCAGCAGGCCCTGGCCCTGGGATCTGCATTTTTAATAAGCGTTCATGTACTTTTTGACACGGGGTTTAGGAGCACTGCTTATTCAGTGTGGGAATGGATCCGAATTCTTGAGAAAACACTTACAAAGAACAATTCAAATCTTTGACCATTTCCTCTGTACTGGGGCTCACTACCACCCTTAAATAGCCCACCACATTGTCAGACCTGGTATGGAGAGGACCCTGCCTCCCTGCGACAGTCCACCTCAAAAGGTCTTGCAGTTAGTTTAATCCCACTTTCAATGAATCTTACTGGCTGGTCCTTTTTCCCACCTCCACGTCCTCCCCACCTACTGGCCTCCTGTTTTCATTGCTCTTGAGCCAACTCCTCCAGAAAGATTGTGGCCGGCTCAGAATGGAGAAGGACAAGCAGCTCCCACTAGTCCAGTGGCTCTCAACCTTTCTAATGCCACAACCCTTTAATACAGTTCCTCATGTTGTGGTGACCCCCAACCATAACATTATTTTCGTTGCTACTTCATAACTGTAATTTTGTTACTGTTACGAATCGTAATGTAAATATCTGTGTTTTCCGATGGTCTTAGGCTCTGTAGCAGCAGTTCTCAACCTCTGGGTCGAGACACAGGTTGTGTGAACTGCTAGCAGGTTGCCTAAGACCATTGAAGAACACATTATGATTCATAACAGTAGCAAAATTACAGTTATGAAGTAGCAACGAAAATAATTTTATGATTGGGGGTTACTACAACATGAGGAACTGTATTAAAGGGTCGCGGCATTAGAAAGGTTGTGAACAGCTGCTGTAGTCCCTGGCTAGTCTGGAGGTAATTAGCTACTACTGCCTGAGCACCTACTGTGTGCTGGTCGCCTCAGAGTGTCTCTAATCCTCCTAGCAGCTGTAGGAGTCAGGTCTTCCTGTCATCCCCATTTTACAGGGAAGGAAACTGAGACTCAGGGGTTAAGTTACTTGTCCTGGATCATCCATCTGGGAAGTGCTAAAGCCAGGAGTCAAACCCAGGACTCCTTGTCTCTGAAGCCCACGCTCATTCAAGAGCAGATTAATTCGACAGGCTTCAGGCCTTTCCTCCAGGCCCACGCTCCGTTTCTCTGTCTCCCTCTACATTTACATTCTCCAGCCATGTTCATCCCCCAGCCATGCCGCCCACAGAGGCGATTATTGGCAGTCAACAAATTGGCCCAAATTCTAGAAGCGTCCGCACCCTCTGGGGGAGCTCATTTAGCCTGCTCCACTGCTTACCACCAGGACCGCCGCGAATAAGTCAGGTACAAGCACATTCCTGTCCCCATAATGGACTGCATTAACATAAATGGATGTGAAGTCTGACGTGGCAAAGCAATGCCGGCCCCTGAAAAGAAAGGCTGACAGTCAAAGGCCGCTTTCCCTGCTCCTGGCCCTGCAGGCGAATCTGTGAGCATGACACAGTATGGTCCCCGAGGGCCTTTCTCTCCCGCAGGTCTGCACTGGGAGGGTTTCATGTATGCATGAGGGATACGGCCTTCCCACGTGTATAGCCCAAAGTCCCCTTGCCCTTGGTATCCCCGAAGGTTGCAAATCTAGCTTCCTCTTGCTCAGGTGGGGCAGCCTCCGATACACGTCGCTGCATGGTCCCCGCCTGGCCCGTGTTGGACCCAGGGACTGCTCTGTTTGTTCAGAAATTGTCCTGGCCCTGAGACGTACTGGGTAGCCATGGCAATCACTGCATCTCTCTAAGATCCAGGTGTCTTGTCTGTTAAACTGAGCTAGTAATACCACAGAGGTTGTTGGATGATTGGAGATGATGTGTCTAACAGTACGGCTCAGAGGAGCTGAGAAATGTTGATTTTAAAAGGTGCCACAGGCGCCTGACTCACGTGTCTGCGCTGACCATTCTGCCCTTGGTGTTTGGAGGAGCCCAGGCCTCCCCCCTGGAATGGTCCCAATGGTGTCAGAAAAAAGAACACATTACCAGGTTAACCATAGGAAATTGCCAATGTTTGACCATTTCTGATCCATTAAAAAGGCAGTTTTACCTGGTACTTACAAAACAGCTACCATCCCTTATATGAATCCACCCTCCCTGCCAAAAGCAACGTGCAGTGAGGAAGGGGTGAGGTGGGGAGATGGGGGGAGGAGGCAGCGGGGAGGAGGTGGGGGGAGGGGAGAGGGAGCCTGGCAGACCCAGGGCAGAGTGGTCAGCGCAGACACGTGAGTCAGGCGCCTGTGGCACTCCTGCAGCGCCCGCACGTGGGCACAGGTCAAGGCCGTCCCACCAGCTCTGGCTGGAGCCCGCTGCTGGTTTCACAGCTTCCCCTTCCTGCCTCCTCGGAATGGTTTCCTCGGGCTCTGAGCCAGCTGCCTGGTCCTTGGCGAGCTGGGAGGGGGCCGGCTTCTTCCGAGACGTGAAGGTGTGACTGGGATCCATCTCTCGGCAGGTCAGGCACATCCGGAAGTTCCTCAGGAAGATCGACAAGCCATTCGGCCTCTACCCCAACTTCATCAGTCCAGTGAGCGGGAACTGGATACAACGTGAGTACATTGTCCTTCAGCGGGTTCCTGCCCAGCTTCCGGGTGTGGCCCTTGCAGGGCACAGGCAAGAGTCTCTCGCTCAGTGCTCCTGGGTGCCCCACCCCACCCCCCAGGTAGCTGGGGGAGCAGTCACTATGGCTGTCATAGCTGTGGTGACACCTTGCGCATCCCCCTCACGCCAGCTGTCTCCAGCCTCCATGAGGGCTACAGCCTCCATCGCTGTGCCCGCTGACGCCGCCATCATCCCTCACCCCTCCAGGAGTGTTCCTGTCCTAGCCCCTTCGACTTTAGATTTTAAAACTTAAGCAGAACTAATACAATGATATAAAAACCATGAATCCTGCTGTGTCCTGCACATGCCAGAACTGGTCCCAGGGCTTCCTGCTGTTCTCCGTGCAGAGACCTGTTCTCAGCCAGAGATGCTGGTCACCTGGTCACCTGGGGAGCCTCGTTCGCAGCCCCCAGCTTCACCTGCTGAAACAGGAGGAGGACTGGGGGGCCACTCAGGCGGAGGGTGTTGAAAAGTCTCCAGGCCCCTGGCACTGCCCCTGCTGAGAAGCCCTGCTCCACCTTGCCCTCCTGACCAAGGCCCGGTCGTGTGTTGTGGTCATCGCACAAACTGGTGGCAGCAGGTTCCGTGGGCCCTGCTCCAGGGCCTTCCCAGAGCCCACGCCTCGCTGCCTCTGCCCAACAAGGGCCCCTCTCCCTCTACCATCCCCTCCTGCCCCAGCTGTTATGGCACCAGCCAGGGCTGGCGACAAAGGAGACGTGGGTCTGATTACCGCATGGCTGGGAGTGACGGGTTCATTTTATCTCTTTGAACCATGGTTTCCTCTCCTGTAAAATGGGAGCAGAACTCGAGATACGTTCTTTGTGTTCTGTGGAGGGGTTGGAGTAAGGGTCAAAAGCTGCAGGAAACAGATCTCAGTTCATCTGCTGGAGACAGGTTGTCTCCAAAGGAAAGGGGGCCCATGAGTAACAGTGCAGGCCGGGCCCGGCAGGGGGTGAGACCGCAGGGGCCTTGTCCTTCCAGCCCCAGCCTCCCTGATCCGCAGGTCTGGAGGCCCAGAAAGTTCAACCCAGGACGTTTCCCTGGTGATGACCTCACTCCCAAGCGGCCTCCTGCAAAAACCACTTCTAGAAACGCACAGTATTTTTAACCAAACATGCCGTGAAACCCAAAGTGCAGGAGAAAACGAAGGTTTGAATTACAGATTATGGCCACAGGAAGAGACAGCTCAGGAACTGTTACTGCTTTTAATTGCAAGGCCTGACTGGACAAAGAGATAAACTGCCCAGCTGCTGGCCTCAGCTGCTCCAGGACCAGGCAGCAAACACTCGAGATGGCGTGGCTTCCAGCTGACAGCTACCTGGGCAAATTACTGGGGAGCCCCCACCGAGACGCATAATTTTCTCTTCAGGCCGCGCCAGGGGTCGCAGGGCTGGGCAAAGCCGGTCACGTGTGAACATTTGTTTCGTATTAATAACATACGAATCCACAGCCTGCTGAAGAGCAGAGGGGGTACAGGGCCCGCTCCTCTGGGCACCTGCTCCTCCCTCCCTGGCTCTGTTGCCGGGGTTATCTCAGGTTTTCATCAGGGTGTTTTTTTTGTGATTGAATATTTTTCCAGATGATAACACTCCCTACTTGCATAAGCTAAGTGTGTTCACATTCTTTTTTCTCCTTGAATCCTCTGTTTAGCCACTTTGCAACCATAGAAATTGTAGCTTAAAGAGGCAAAGGAGGAACTGGGGTGCTCTTGGCAGCTCCCCACTCCTGCTCGAAGCTGAGATTCAGGGAAACGGGAGACCAAGACCTCATCCGGAGAAGCCGCCAGGCTCCTGCTGGCACCATCACGGATGAGAGCTCAGAGAGCTGCCAGCCCCGGAGGGCTCGGCCTCCCTGTCCACGGCCTGAATCCCACTCTCTCCTCCGTGGGAAGGAAGTGGCAGGTCTAGATTCTCCCAAAAGGGAGCATGAGCTCCCGTCAGCCCCAGCCTGACCGCCTCCCCCGTGCGTGCTGTCCTCTGTGGCAGAGTTCCCGGCTTTAGGGTGGCTGCTGCTTGCTGCCCAGCGTGATGAGAGTGTTGGCGTGGTCAGGAAG
The DNA here is from genome assembly GCF_014108245.1 of Pipistrellus kuhlii. Lineage (NCBI taxonomy): Eukaryota > Metazoa > Chordata > Mammalia > Chiroptera > Vespertilionidae > Pipistrellus > Pipistrellus kuhlii. Next base: position 181,180,360 of record NW_023425515.1, on the reverse strand, counting down.
CAGCAGAACCCACCTGCTCTAAGGCCCATCTACACCGACTCGGGCTCCCCTTTTAAAAGCATTATACTGGAGAGACTGAGGACCGGCAGGGGAAATGGCTTGATTCCCAGGCCTATGCTCCTCCCAGTGTATCACCCAGCATTGAGCGACACCACACGCACACACACACACGCACACACACACACACACACACAGTGGCTAGAAAGCAAGGAGACCTCCACGTGAGAACTTCCCACTTCAATCACGGTCCCCGGAGGCGATACACACCTCCCCGCTCGGGTGTCAGGTCTCAGCCGCCCATGGAATCCCGGCGACCTGGCTCTCCCTCCCGGCACACACTTGCCAGTGAAGCCCTGCTCCACGACACACACGTAATGAAGTCCGCACTCTTAGGCCTGGCATTGGAGGCCCTTTCCGGCACAGCTCACACCTACCTTGCTTTCATTCATCAGGGCGTCTGCTGTGTGAGTAAAGGCGCTGGACATAAAATGGGAATCCTGCACAGTCCTCTCCACAGAGCCCTCGGCCCAGTCAGGGAGGCAGACCCACACACAGTTCTTACAGCAGCATCAGGCACGCCCCCAGCGACAGGAGGATAGCCCCCACTGGGTGCTTCTGACGGGCCAGGTCGTGTGTGTATGTGTGTGTGTGTGTGTGTGTGTGTGTTTGCCTTACCTCACCCTCCCTCTGGTCACCCTGCAAGGAGGGATGGAAAAGGGTCATGAGAGCAAGGGGGAAAGCCTTTCTGAGGAGAGGAAGCTGAGGTGTCCAGTGAGGAAGCCTAGCCGTACAAGGTGGTAAAGGGGTAGTCACAGATGAGAAACAGCGTGGGAAGGCTGGGGGCTGGAGATTTGGGGGGTGGAGACACAGTGAGGGGAGCAGGGCCAGGAGATGCGGGTAGAGGTGGCAGTGCCCTGGCTGCAGCCTGTGAGCCAGGGCTCCTTCTGTGGGCTGTGGGCTTCAGCGGCTCTAGGCAGAGGCTGACTCCGTTTGCTTACAGCCTCCCCCCATCCCTGCTCACACAGACCTCCTACTCCCACATGGACACGCCATCGACATGCTGGGCCTGGCACACCCCGCCCTGCCCTTTGTGCTTGTCCAAGCTGTGGCAAGGGATAGGGGGTGAGGGGTGTGCTGTGCTGGCTCTCTCTTCCATCTTCCCTGGCAAGGTCCAGCCCACACTGCCCCCACCCACTCCTCAGGCTCAGGCTTTATCTGGTTGGTTCCAGTTTTTGCAAGTGCTTGTTCCATTCCTGAGCCCTCGCTGGCCAGGATTGGTTTGTGGAGGGGCGGAAGGGCCGGTTCACGGTGGGGGCCTCCTCTCAGCCCCTCTCCCCGGTCCCCAGCTGCCTTCACCCTGGTCCTTCTTGTCCTTGCTCTGTGCATCTTCCGTTCCGTCCTCAGCTGACTGTGTGAAGCTGCGGAGAGTGAGAGCTCCGCCTCCTTCGTGGCCTCCGATGAGCCGTTCAGGCTCGCCCTCATTTTCCCGTCTGGTCAGTGGGGTTGATAGTGCTCACCTTGCCAGGTTCGGGGAAAGATGTTCTAAATAATACATCTCCTCGCCCACCATGGACCTGGTAGCTGTCGGTGTATTCTCTATTTCTCTTTTACTGTTTCTGCAAATATTCTTCACATTCCGCCACCCCTACCTTATCCATCCTCCACTCCTCCCCCTTCCTCTGTCTCTCTGCTTAAGTGAATCATAACAAGGAGCTGACGCTGACTCTGATTTATATCATTAAAGGCCTGTGTGTTTCCCGTTGTTACTTATTAAAGCATGTGAGTGTTTTCTGTCCGTGTCTTGCTTCTGAGGTTAAGGGTTCCTTGGTCACCCCATTCCCCCCTCCTCCCTGCCCCCGGGACAGCCCTGGGTGGAGATGCCTCCTCATTCAACCACAGCCTGGAGGTCCTGCTCCGAGCGGACTTAGGGCGATGCCACCAGGCAGAGAGGGGCGTCCTCAAACCTGTGTGTCCTCCCCCTGCTCCTGTGAACTCCATTCATCCCTATTTGCTAAATTTAAACTCAGTTTTTCCGGAAAGGCTCTGTACCCTGGCCGCCTAAGTCAGGCCTCTCCTTCCTCCTCTCCGTGGCCTTTTAGGAATCTTCCTGGCATTAATTACCAGGTTTGTCACCAGGTAATAAAAATCTCCACTCCCTGCCACCAGATTATATTCTTAAAGAAATGCAGCTCATTTCCAGTTAATAACCAGAGGCCCTGCTGTCCTCGGCCTGCTAGAGCGACATGATTTATAGCCCCTGGCTGAGCCCCGCACCTGTGTGCAGGCCACCGCGCTGGGAAGGCCTGGCTCCCCGAGGCGCGGGCTGGGTCTCTCTCAGCCGTGGCTCCGGGCTGAGGGGCTGCTGATTAACCGCCTGCTTCACCCTCACGCTCCGCCCGCACGCAGCACGCAGGCCGGAGCCCAGTGGGCAGATGTGCGCTCCGCTGGTCCCGCCGCCTCGGCGACGGAGATAACGCTCTGTCTGCTCTCCCCTCACAGACCACGTCTCGGTTGGAGGGCTCGGGGACAGTTTTTATGAATATTTGATCAAATCCTGGTTGATGTCAGCCAAGACAGACACGGAGGCTAAAGACATGTACTACGAAGCCTTGACGGTAAGTCAGCACCTTCACGGGCCTCCGCCCCCTGTGCTCACACGGCCCGCGCGCCAGGGCCTTGTCCGCCCATCCCCCACGGCGCACTGGCCCGGGAGCCACAGGGCAGCTGCCGCCCATCGGTCACTGCACACCTGCCTCATAACTCTTCTCAGCACCTGGGAATTAGGGCCGTGTTAGCAGCCTTGTTTCGCAGATAGAACCCAGGCTCGAGGAGGTGTGCTCATTTGTCTGAGGCTCACAGGCAGCGGCAGGCGGTCTGATTCAGAAACCTCCGTGTCTGTGCTTCAGCTCATGTGTCGGAGCCCAGAATATGCAGCAGGCAGTAGCTGGCAGCCCCCACGCAGGAAGTGCTAAAGCAAGACCCTCAGCCATCTTCCTGCCAAGCCAGAGGCGGCAGCTCGTACATCCAAGTGGGAAGGGCCTCTGTCAGGGGAGCATCCAGTTCTGTCCCTTCTCTTTACGTATATGGAAACCAAGGCCCAGAGAGGGGAAAGCACTTATTCAAAGCCTCACAGCACAGAACTGGCAGAGCTGTAGCCAGAGGGAGGTGCTGGAAAGATGGACGGTGGGTGGGCAGGGGAAATGGGTGGATGGATGGATGACCTCTCACTGCCCTCCGATCACAATGGCAGTGCTTAAAGGAAGCACGTTGAAACAGGCCTGCGGGGCTATGGGCTCTTCAGCTATGACCTCAACCCTGAGTTTTCCCTGCCCAGCACCCAGCCACCAAGACTCAGCCATGAAGCAGCTCCTGGCACTCCAGTCCCGGCTCAGCCTGGCTCAGCCCATCCACGAGGTTCCATGGCTGAGCCCAGCCCACAGCCAGTGTCTCCTGTAGGTTCTGGTTCCGCTGGGGGCCAGGTGTGCTGCCCTTCGCCAGCCACGTGCAGTTACCGAGCAGCCTGGTTCCCTGCCCTCAGGCGCACTGTAGTTGAGGCTTCAGGGAAAGAAGTGGCCATGAATTATTTAAGCAAACGGGGGCTTTATGGAAACACTGACTGAATAGGAGACACCTGTCTTTGCTCCTGTATTTGATCTTCCCCTGCAGTGTCTCTGACCCTGGTAAGGACTGGGCCTATGCCAAGTTTGGGGCTTTGAAGAGCATTCTGGTGGTTGTCAGCCTTGTTGGCCTGTTAAAAACCCTGATGGTCAGCCCTGGGCGGTGTGTCTCCGTTAGTTGGGGTGTCATCCCATGCACCAGAAGGTCCAGGGTTCGATTCCAGGTCAGGGCATATACCTAGGTTTCAGGTTTGATCCCCCAATCAGGTCACATGCAAGAGGCAACTGATCAATGTATCTCTCTCACATCTATGTTTCTCTCTCTCTTTCCCTTCCTCCCTCTCTCAAAATCAGTTTTAAAAAAATGTTTATCCCAATGGTCAGTCTGCACCCCAACAAGGTTTCATCAGAACCTCTGGGTGGGACCCAAGCAACAGCCTGGAAAGCTGCTGGGCTGGGGCTGGGCTGGGCAGTGTCAGTGTGCAGGTTAGACCAATGTCTCGAGTGGGCATGGGGGCTTCAGACAGGCTGCCTGGCAACCCCTAAGGTCATGGGAGAAAGGACAAGAAGGACAGGGCTAGGCACTCACGTCATTCTGGCCTCTCTGGGCAGTACATTTAGTGCCTTGGCCCCATCTTACATTACAGGTGATGAGACGGAGGCTCAGAAAGGCTCGAGGTCACACAGATATCAGAGGCAGAGTGCAAACAGGGTCCGGCTGCCTCGAGGTGCAGTGCTCCTGCCTCCGCTTACCAGCTGCCAACTCACCAAGGAGCCTGGCTTGCCAAAGTCCCTCTCGGGCAGATACCGGGGAGGGGGTGGGGGGCCGTCCAGGAGGCTAAGGAAGCCAGAGCCTCTGAAGAGCCTCGCAGCCAGTCCAGAAGTTAGTCTCACTTTACAGATGAAGAAAGGGGGTCTTCAGAAAGTGGACCAGAGTCGCCCAACTCTCACAATGCAGAGCTGGGGTTCCAGCCCAACTCTCACAATGCAGAGCTGGGGTTCCAGCACAGCCTGCCTCTCAGTCAGCTCTTTGCTTTGTCTCTTGCCATGATTTAACCTCCTGACCACTCCACGGCCAGTTTTAGAAGTCTTGGTTTTTGTGTTGTTATTTTTATCTTTGCATCTGCTCTCTCAGTTGTCTCTTCAAAGAGAAACTGCGTTATCATTTCCTCTTTACCAAAGTTACTTTGCTTGGGGTCAACCCCGAATAGAAATAACCTATGGGAGACAGTCTTGAAGATGAAGATTTTCGGCTGCAGTGTGAGACTTTCTGGGATCCCCTCCAACTCATGTCTGTGTCCTCTCCCAAGCATTAACAATGGTAACTGAGCCATGTTTCTGCACCTGGGCTAGACCTGCCGCCCGCCCCTGCACCTGCATGCTCAGGGATGCAGAGCAGCTGCCTGGACCAGCTCTGCCCAGCCGTGGCCAGCTGTCCACGCCTCCTCCCACGTGAGCAGGTGCCCTGCCTGGCCATCAACATTGCTTCCCCCTCTGCTGCTCAGTGAGGGCCCTGCAGCCAACCTACCAGCCAGACCTTACAGAGAAGAAGGAAAAAGCACTCAGGGAGCAAGCTGAGTTTGAGCACCTTCTGTATGCCAGGCCCTGGCTGGCGATTGCTTGTGGTGGCTTCTGCTGTCACACGCCACTCAGAGTCCTGGGAGAGACACGTCCCATAGGAACATACATGAACTTGTGTACACACAGTGGGGACAGCACCATGTAGGAAGACAGTGGGAAAGTAGAATAATGTGGCAGCAGTGGTGTGGGCTAAGCTGTTCTCTCCACGGGCACACCCTGAAGAGGGCCCTTGGCCGGGTCGGAGTTAGCAGTGGGACGGGAGCGGCAGGCAAAGCCTGAGGCAGGAACCCTCATCTGCTTCACGCACGTCCCTGTGGCAGAGACCTCTGACCTCACTGCAAAGCAGAACCCCCTCCCCACATTTCCCTGGCCTGTCCCCTCGATTTGTTTCATTCAAAGTGCTGATCACAAATCGTGATATTCGTGCGTATTGATTTTGGAGGAAGTCTCTGCACTCATGAGTGAGCTCCCTAAGGCAGGGTCCAGGCCCATCTTCGGGGTTGTATTCCTTGCACCTCCACAGCCCTGGCACCAAGGAGGTGCTCACAAAATACTCATTGGGGCTGGGGTGCAGGAGTGAAGAGGCCAGTGTGGCTGAGGAGGGAGGGCAGGGGCCGACTAGAGAGGAACTGGGAAGGCCTTTTATTGAGGACTCTCTGAGCTGGGAAATCGGTTGAGCTCTACAACACATCTCATTTAACCCTCACAACCCTATGAAGTGGCTCATGTTCTTACCTGCATTTTATACACAAGGAAGTTACAGCATGGAGAGAACATAGCACCCGCCCAGAGTCACACAGCTCCAAACTAGTAGAGATAGATTTGAACCCGAGATGGGGTCCTTGTCCCAGTTCTGGAAAGACTGCATGACCTGGGACAAGGCACTCGGCCTCTATGGAGAGCACTGCAGACTGCCTGGCTTGTCCTGGGCATTAAATGGGAAGGCGTGTAATGAGGGATCAATTTTCTATCGTTTTCTTGTTTTGTTTAGAATCTGATTAAATATATGTGCCCTTGTCCCATGAAAATGCACATACAGCCCTAGCTGGTGTGGCTCAGTTGGTTGGACATCATCCTATGCACCAAAAGGTCACAGCTCAGTTCCCAGTCCTGGCACGTGCCTCGGTTGCAGACTCGATCCCCAGTAGGGGGCATGCAGGAGGCAGCTAATTAATGTTTCCCTCTTGCATCAATGTTTCTCTCTCTCCCCCCCTCTTTTTTCCTCTCTCTCTCAAATCAATAAAAACAATTATTTAAGAAAAAGAAAATGCACATACACAAAAGGTCATGTACAATTTTAGGGGCATTTGTGATACCCTGTAGCCCATCCATGGGTTAAGATTCCCTAACCAAGGAGGGTAATAATTCTTAAAGATATTTTGAAATTTTTTGTATGTAGAGGTTTTCAAGTCTGTGTAAGAGACTCACCCTGGGGAGCTACCTTATGTCTGACCCTTCAGCGGGGCAGAGCTCCCACGGGCCCCATCAGGGCCAGCCCGCCGAGGCCAGGGAGCTGCCTTTGCCTGGGGTGGAGGGCTCGGTAGAGCCGCGTTTGCTGCTGTCTCCAAATACTCACTTTCTGTCCTCTCCGCTCCTCCCCTTTCCCTGCCCAATCCCCACTTGCTCCCAGGCAATAGAGACCCACTTGGTGAATGTGTCTCCCGGGGGGCTGACCTACATCGCCGAGTGGCGCGGGGGGAACCTGGACCACAAGATGGGGCACCTGGCCTGTTTCTCCGGGGGCATGATCGCCCTGGGCGCTGAGGATGCTGAGGAGGACAAGAGGGCCCACTACCGAGAGCTCGCAGCCCAGATCACCAAGACGTGCCACGAGTCGTACGACCGCTCAGGTAATGCTGCCAGGGGACAGGCAGGCAGGACACGCCGAGGGCAGACACCAGGGAAGTCCTGCAGAGGGGGAGTGCGGGGAACCGTGGTCTCAGGGAAGTCTCGCCTTCTGCGGTTAGGCAGAATTTGAACAAGGAACATGCTGTCTATGCACTGAGGTTGTACCTCAGTCAGAGGGGAAATAGGGTGATGCATTAAGCCCTTTGTGTGTGCCAGGTATTGTTCAGCACTTAGTATGTCATTGCTGAACCTCACAACACAGAGGAGGAAACTGACGCTCAGGGATGATGTGGCCACAGATCACATGGCATGGACATGGCATGGCCCCAGGAGGGGGGCACAGAGCAGAGGGTCCTCTGGCCTCATTGGCCTCCCGAGCCTAGAGAATTCCATCTCCTTGACCCCCTAGCTCCCAGCACCTCTGCTTTTCCTCCTGGAACCCCTCCATGTAGGGCTGGGCACCTACTGGCACCACCTTTTATCACCCTCTTTGATCCAAGCTTGAGCGCTTCCTGACCATCGGCTCAGCACTCATGCAATATGGTCAATGCCAGAGTCAGAAGTCACGTTAGAGAACATGAACCCGACTTTCATGTTACACCTGGGAAACTGAGTCAGTCCAAAGCCGAAGGTACCACTGTGAGTGGCTAAGCCAGGCCAGAACCCAGGTCTCCTGACGCCTAGCTGCCTCCTGTGTGCTGCCTTTGAACAGCAGCCCTCGGCACTACCCCCAATCCCCCAGAGCCCCAGGAGGTGTCCACTACTCCGAGTTTAACCTCTTGGCTGGAGGAGATGACCCAAGATTTGCCGTAAAAAAATGCCTGGTTCGGGCGCCACTCTGCCCCTCACCAGCTGGTGGCTTCTGTTTTCTTGCCGTTCAGTGTGAACAGGAACATGGGTCTCCAGGATGGGGTCTCTCCCTGATTCCAGAAAGCACATGGCCAGCGCCCTCAGCCAAGCATGGGGGGTTGTTAGGCCCACCGAGCTGTGTCTGTGACCGCAGCAGCTGAGCCCTGACTGTGCTGTTCAGAAAGCTAGCAATTCACAACGGGTCCTAAACTGGTCTTCGAGTCCCCCCCCAAGAGCGCTCTCTGTCAGCGCCATAAACAAATAGGAAACCTCAGGAATAATAAAAAGCTTGCTGTTTGTCTGGGACAATCAGCCCGACCATAAAAGACAGTCTGCGTAATAGAGCATATTGTTCCAGCAGCCTGGCTGGCTGCAAGAGGCGCTCTCGCCCTCACCCCATTAGCAGCTTGGCAAGACGACCGTTTTCTGATGGTAGGAGTGCCGGCACCAGCTGAGAGGCTCAGAAGGGCCTGGGTCTGGCTGGGTCCTCTCCCAGGCCGCCCTCTACAGAAGAGTGGGCCATCCTGAAAGCCTGTGTTTTGAGGAAAAACAGCTCGGGGCCTCTTGGGTCCTGAATGGTGGTGGGAGGAGGTAGGGCTCACTACAGAACCAGAACCAGGCCCTCGGCCAGCCAGGACAGGATGTGCAGGCATTAAAGAGAGGAAGACCAACCCAGCTCTAAACTGGAGGCCTGGAGAGTCAGACTCAGAGGGAAAGAGAGGCCACAGCCTAACAAGGGGGCACCAGACAAATCCCCGTAACATCCCAGCCAAGCCATGGCGCGCTGTGTTCGCTGTGTTCCCCTGGACAGATTTCTTAGCCTCTCTGATCCTCAGTTCCACATGCATGGTAGAGGGATAACACCTCCCTCACCAAGAACACATTTCTTTAAGGATTAAAGCAGTAAAACACCCAGCACAGCCTTTGGAATCACAAATGGTGGCTGCGGTGGTGGTTATATAATTGTGGTCATCCACAAAACAGGAATGGCAGTAAATTGTCCACAAACGAACAAAACAATGGCGGCAGCACAGCCAGACCTCGCCAGCCTTGCTCAGTCCGCTCCCTCCGCCCGAGTGTGAGTGTGCGCGTTCTGGGCAGGCCTTCCCCTCATCTCCATGTCGGCGGTCTCCCCAACTGTCAGCTCTGGAAGGCCGGTTCTGAGAGGAGCTAACAGAGCTCCCTGAGGTCTGAGGCCAAGTTCATTGCAATGAGCACAGTAAAGGAGCTGATGAGTCCTGCAGGAGAGAGAGAGACCGCTTTACCTTTTTAACCCGCTGCTCTCCAAACGTGTTTAAACCTTGGACTCTGGTGTGGCTGAGCTCTGATTGACATCTCGCAGGGCTTTTATCTCAAAACACACAGTTAGGGAGCACCACCCCACCTTTGTCTCCCCAGACTGCTGTGTAGTTCATTTGGATTCTCAAATTATAAAATTTTGAGGCCTCAAGGGTCTTGCTTTAGCCAGTCTGGGCCAAGAGGGAAGTTATATATCTGCCAGGCTCAGCCTTGTCAGGCAATCCAGGCAGGCCCACCCCAGACCCTCCAGCACCAACCATCACCCCCAGATCTGCCCTGGGCAGCAGGTGGGCGGTCTGACCCAGGCCCTCTGGCTGTCATTACACAGATACCAAGCTGGGGCCCGAGGCCTTCTGGTTCAACTCCGGCAAAGAGGCCGTGGCCACGCAGCTGAGCGAGAGCTACTACATCCTGAGACCCGAGGTGGTGGAGAGCTACATGTACTTATGGCGGCAGACCCACAACCCCGTCTACCGGGAGTGGGGCTGGGAAGTGGTGATGGTGAGTGGGCTGGGCTGGGCTGGTGGGAGGCTTAAATGGGGGGCAGGTGCCCCTGAGAAGTCAAGAGTCCAAAACCCCGTGGCTCAGGCGCTGAGAGGAGGGTCAAGCCAGGCTGGCATCTGGCTAAAGTTCAGAAAAAAAGGGTCACATTTGTAGTCGCAGAGCCAGGAACCCCCAGCTGGGCACCATCAAGCCAGGAACTTGAAGAGGGTTCTGAGGCCTGTAGCCCCGGTGCCGGCAAACTTAGAGGGGCAAAGGCGGGGCAGCAGCCAAGGGGGCCAGGGCACATGCGGTTACTGCTTTCTGACCCTGACGCCTGGACCAATGCCTCCGATGTCGCCTCTCAAACAGGAACAGCTGCCCAGCCAGCAGCTCCCCTCCCTCCTCTCCCCAGAGCCAGCCCTGCCCCTTGCCACCCCCTCCCTCTCTGGGCTCTGCTCACCCACTCACTCACTCCACCCATCTCTCCTCTTGTCCCCTGCTACCTAGTGGAAATCTCATGCCCACTCTAGGGCAAGTGTCAAAGGCAGGTTTGGGGAAGCTGGAAGGTTCCTTGGTGGATACTGAGCCTTCTCTGTCCTCCCCTCCTTCCCCACCCACTGCTCTCAGAGGCAGGTACTGTCCTGGGGGAGCCACACCCCGAGTGTCATACTCAGGTGGGCACAGGCCTGCTCAGGATCATTGTCATGGCTCACTGGCCAGAGACTCTTGCTTCCCTAAGGCCAAGTGTTTGTGCTTCCGGGCCCCATCCGCAAATCTCAATGGGTAAGAAATGCATTTCTACACAGAAGACAGAGAGCCCCTGGCCTGCCCACCTCCAGCCCAGGGACCACATCTCACGGAGAATCCTGGGATGACAGTCCCCCAGCCCAGCCCATGCACACCGACAGCACCTTCCTCTGGCCCCACTGGGCAAGCCTGACAGCAGTGTATTCCATGAGAGGCGGAGAGAAGCCTCTAGGCTCACGCCAGGTGGAGAGCCCGGGCACAGCTCTCCCATTGGGACTGAGCTCCTGGTAGCAGGACCCCGGTCTGGCAGCAGGCGCTGAGCCTGGAGAATAGCTCGGCCTTCTGCTTGCACACACACCAGGGGTCCCCCGTCGAGGGGTCAGGGGCCTGCCTTTGGCGAGCTTGGGGTCCTCCTCTCCCACACCCAGGCCCTGGAGAAATACTGTCGGACAGAAGCGGGTTTCGCCGGGATCCAGGACGTGTACAGCAGCTTCCCCAACCACGACAACAAGCAGCAGACCTTCTTTCTGGCGGAGACGCTCAAGTGAGTCAGGGCTCAGTCACTGTTCTTCCCAGCGGACCACGCGGCTTTCCTAGGGAGGCGGGCGGTCAGCCGTCTGTCCCTTCCCTGGATCAGGGTCTGCAGTCACAGGAGGGGGCCCTAGGGGTGAGGCCTTAGCATAGCGAGACCCCCTCCCCCATGGGTGAGCCTTGGCCAGGCCAGTTTCTACTCAGAGTGAGACTGGGTTAGACTCTACCCCTGAAGTATTAGCTGCGGGACAAGTTCAGTTCTGTAACCTGTCTCCCTAAGTTCCATCAACCACGCTCCTTCTGCAAAGTAAGGAGAACGGTGATGGTGTTGATAGCTGATGACCTTCCTCGGCAGCACTGTCCCTTGCGCTCCTGCTGTTCCCAGAGCAGCACCCTGAGCCTTCACCCTTTAGGGTGGCCTGGAATGGCCCATTCCTTCTCATAAAACCCCCAGAGCTTGGGAAGCGGGGGTTCTGGAGTCACCACTCCCTGGTCATGTGAGTGCCGTAGCATGAGGGGCAACGGGAGCAGCCCAGGAGCCTGGACCAGCGCCAGCTCAGGCCGCCCACACAGAAAGGAGAAGGACTCCCAGAGCCGGTGGGAAAGGGCCGGAATGGAGCTGTTGGTGCCAGGGCTGGGGCAGGGCCAGGTTAAACCAGGGCTGTCTGCCCACGCCCAGCGCTCTTCTCTGTGTCCACAGCATCCTCCCTGGTCCCACCCTCTGAGTGGACTTGGGGTCTTGGCCCGCCCTGCACCCCGGGGTTCATTCCCAGGCCTGTTCCCAGAGCACTGACAGTGTGTCCCCCTCCCCGCCTGGCACAGGTACCTCTATCTTCTGTTCTCGGAAGACGACATGCTGTCCCTGGAAGACTGGGTGTTCAACACGGAGGCCCACCCGCTGCCGGTGAACCACTCGGACAGCGCTGGCAGGGCGGGGGGGCCACTCTGACCCCGGCTCCGGCCGCCCTGAGCCGCAGGGCGCCTCGCCTTTCCAGGTCTGGGGCTGTTCTCAAAGGGATTGGGAACGCAGGCCCCCCTCCAGACACGTGTGCTGGACACGCCTCTTCTTCTCCTCTGTGAGGAGATGGCCCGGAGACAGCGATGTCACACCAGGCCCACATTCCTTTCTATGGAGAATTTCTATGAAACCCACTCAGCTGCCATTCCAGGGCCAAAGGACTGGAGGTTTGCTTATCGACCCCGTGTATTTGGTTCACTTCCTTTCGCATTAGGGGTATTTTGGGTTTTGCTTGATTTTGCCTTTTCTCTACAGTTGTGTTTTATCACAAATTATAAGTTAGTTTTCAAAATCACATGCTTTCAAAAACCATCACCTTGATCCACTAAACCTTAAAGTATTTGTACATGTACAAAAACCTCGACCTTATTTCTATATTTTAAATGCCTCTTGCCCAGCATTTACTATTTGTTCTATTACCTGTCATTTACCTTATCATTTGAGGAGGAGTTCCCCTTTGATTTGGGTTTAAGTGTTACGAATACTCGTGCTATTTTCATTATTGTAATGGAGAAATCTGAAAACTTACAATAAAAGAGTTTATTGAATAAGAAATACGATTGGGTTCATTGCACATTAGTGATTCCTGGGAAAACTATTGCAGTGTTTTCAGAAAAATCAACCAGCAGTTGGTTTAAGGTATAATTTAGGAAATGACTCCAACTTCTATTACCTTCCCTTAAGGCAATATATTCGGAAAGGGGGAAAAGCTTTGAAAGAGTTGGAAGAGGCCCAGAGAGAGGCAGCGACTTGCCTGAGGTCACACAGCCAATGAAGGCAGAGGTGACCCAGCCCCTGTGACTTGCCCACCGCCCAGTCCTGAGTTCCTGTGCTCCGTCCCACAGCAGCTGCTCGGTGAGATGCCAGAGACACTGCCCTCAGGAGGCCCACAGGTCAAAGAGGCAGAAGCATAGTAAGTGGCGTGCCTGTGGGCTAGACTGTATGAAATGCCGCAAAGGAGACACACCGCTGAAGGACTAATGGCTAGGGCCTATCTTGGGAGTCAAGGAGAGCCTCCCTGACCAGATAGCCCTCAAGCTGAGACCTAGAAGCTAAGCAGAAACAGTGCGATGAGCACCCACAAATCCATCCCCTGTGCTGGCCTGAGGCCCCCTGAAAGGAATCCAGTCCCAACAGTGAAGTGAGCGCTCGTCCTCCGCTCGCTGTCCCCCTCCCACCCCCCACCCCCACCCCCGCAGCTTGTCCACCCAGCTCACTTCACAGGGACATGGTGAGCCCGGCCACATGCTCAGCTGCTTCCTGGTGGCTCTGTTGCGGACCCAGGAGCCCTGGGGAGGGGGCCGGAGCGGGGACTGAGCTCTCTGGGTCACCTTCTCCTGCTCCTCGCGTGGCTGCCGTGAGAGTAAGTGGCAGCCACTGGTGCCTGCGGGGTGGGCAGTGGGGGATGGGACTCTGGTGCCTGCGGGGTGGGGAGTGGGGGACGGGACTCTGGTGCGTGCGGGGTGGGGAGTGGGGACAGGACTCGGGTGCCTGCGGGGTGGGGAGTGGGGGACGGGACTCTGGTGCCTGCGGGGTGGGAAGTGGAGGACGGGATTCTGGTGCCTCCAGGGTGGGGAGTGGGGGACGGGACTCTGGTGCCTGCAAGGTGGGGAGTGGGGGACGGGACTCTGGTGCCTGCAGGGTGGGGAGTGGGGGACGGGACTCTGGTGCCTGCGGGGTGGGGAGTGGGGGACAGGACTCTGGTGCCTGCGGGGTGGGGAGTGGGGGACGGGACTCTGGTGCCTGCAGGGTGGGGAGTGGGGGACGGGACTCGGGTGTTTCCAGCTGCTTCTCACGCGGCAGCCAGAGCTGTCGGTGAGGTCCCCTGTCACAGGAGTCCTGGCCCTGGGCAAACAAGTCGCTGCCTGAGTCCAGCGAGTCACTTCCCTCCGGAACCCATGGCTTCGGTGGCTCACCTGTGCCCATGAACAATAAACAAGAACAGCCTCACTAGTTTGGCTCAGTGGATAGAGCATTGGTTCTGGTCTAGGGCACTTGCCATACCCTGGTTGGGGCATGTGCAGGGGGCAACCGATCGATGAGTTTCTCTCACATTGATATTTCTCTCTGTCTTTCCCTCTCTCTTCGACTCTCTAAAAACCAATGGGAAAAAATATCCTCGGGTGAGGATTTTAAAATAGAAAGAAAGGAAAACAGAAGAACACAAACACTATAGAAAGGTTAGAAAATGAAGATAAGCTTAAAGAAAAAGCATTCACTGTCCAGCCCTGCAAGGTGAATACCATTATATTTTCTTCTAGACCTTTTTCTGTGAATGTGCAGGATATATTTTTTGTAAATACTGTGCACCCTGTTAATACAATCTGCTTCTGTGCTAACCTATGTATTATGGACATATTTTAATGTCAGCAAATATATTTATCTCATTGCATAGTATTCCCTCATGTGCTGTCTCATGCAATGGGTTTAAGCCCCGATTGCTGGGCATTTGGGTTCTTAGCTACAAATAGAAGCCAACTCCCTCTGACATAAGCAGTAATATAATCCTATCTAATAAAAGAATGATATGCAAATTGACCATCATTCCAACACACAATGGCTGCCCCCATGTGGACACAAGATGGCCACCACAAGATGGCCAGCAGGGGAGGACAGTTGGGAGGGATCAGGCCTGCAAGGGAGGTCAGTTAGGGGTGACCAGGCCTGCAGAGGAGGGAAGTTGGGGGCAACCGGGCCTACAGGGAAGGGCAGTTGGGGGGTGAACAGGCCTGCAGGAGAGGGCAGTTAGGGGCAATCAGGCTGGCAGGGGAGCAATTAGGCATCAATCAGGCTGGCAGGGGAGTGATTAGGGTGTGATCAGGCTGGCAGGCAGAAGCGGGTAGGGGCAATCAGGAAGGCAGGCAGGCAAAAGTTGGGAGCCAGCAGTCCTGGATTGTGAGAGGGATGTCCAACTGCCCATTTAGGCCTAAGAGGGGCAGTTGGACATCCCTCAAGGGGTCTCAGATTGGAGAGGGTGCAGACTGGGCTGAGGCATACTCACCCTCCCAACCCCCAGCCCCGTGCATGAATTTTGTGCACCAGGCCTCTAGTAGTAGTGGTGGTGGTGGTAGTAGTAGTAGTAGTAGTAGTAGTAGTAATACCAGGCCTGTAGTAATAATAATAATAATAATAATAATAACAATAATAATAATAATGCTTTGAAATGCCTTGGGGGTGGGGAGGCTCCTAAAATCTCAAGAGAGTGAACAGCCAGACCTTAAGAAGGACGAGGAAGAGGATTTGTCTGGGGATCCAGGCTGCAGGAGCCAGGGGTAGCTCCCCAGGCACACCACCTGGACAGGTGAATCCAAGTGTTTCCAGATCCGGCCTTTTCCCTTCGGGACATGAGCTTCCAATTGGCCTGTGTCGTGTGCCCCAGCCAAGTGAGGGCAGGGATCTCGACTGGAGACAAAAATAAAGTTGAGCCAAAACCAGTTTGGCTCAGCGGTAGAGCGTCGGTCTGCAAACTGAAAGGTCCCAGGTTCGATTCCGGTCAGGGGCATGTACGTTGGTTGCGGGTACATCCCCGGTGGGGGGCATGCAAGAGGCAGCTGGTCGATGTTTCTCTCTCATCGACGTTTCCAGCTCTCTATCCCTCTCCCTTCCTCTCTGTAAAAAATCAATAAAATATATTTTAAAAAATAAATAAAAATTAAAGTTGATACCAAAGTAATAGACCTGCACGGGGCTGGGCACTAGCAGTGGACTGTTCAAAGGTTTTACTTCAGTGTTTTTCAGGATCATAAAGAGAGTTACGATAGCATAGTTGGCCATTCCTTTCCCTCTTTCCAGCTCCTCGGAGTCCATTCCTGGAATATCTCCGGACTGCAGAGTCACTGCCAAGTTCCCCGAGGCCCCAGGCTCCCTGCTGGGCCATGTCACTGTCCTCTCCTCTCCCTGCATCTCGTCTTCTCCATCTGCTCTTATTGCTGGGAGCGAGTTGTAAAATGAATATTTTAAAATTCATCCTCCGGGGGGGCCCTTGCAGGTGAAGAAACATCATCCTTTAGGCAATTTAGCTTCATGCCAGGGATAAAATAAATAAATAAATAAGACCCGGGGTATGCTGAGAGGAGAGAGGAATTAAAGGATGAGTCATGGTCACTGAAGCGGAATCCAAGCTCCAGAGCCAGGCCCTGCGTAGACCCTCCTTCGGAGCCGGGGTCACCGTGGTGCTGGGCTCATGGAAGCTTCCCTTTTGCCCTCGCTGTGACGGGGCCCCTTTGCACCTGCTCTCGTCATGTGACAGCTTGGTTCTGGTTCCTTCCCCGGAAGCATCACTAGCACCTGGCTCCAGGCAAGGAGGCTGCAAAGCATCACCCGCTGGGAAGAGAGGGACACGGTCATTTTCCAGATGCCTCCCTGTAAGTGACTGTTTGCGTGTCCGGGCTGGCTTCGCACACCGCATTGTGTCTTTGGCAAGTCAGAGTCCAATAGCCAAATGCCTTGAAAAGCAACGCGGAAGCCGAACATGTGACTTAAAGACAGCATCCCTGAGATCCAAAACGGATTCTCGGTTCTGTTCCCTGTGCTTGGGGAGGCCACGCTTCGTGGTTTGAGAAGGTGCTGGCGATGGGAAATGGGCCAGCTCCCCCCAGCTGTCCCTTTTGGGGTCTCTCCCTAAAAACACACTCCGATGCCTTTTATTTTGCATCTAAAGATACCTGTTTAGTTTCCTATATTTGGGACAATATATTGATCCCGCTGAGCCTGTCTCTTAAATCAGAGCTTCTCACACTTGAATGTGCACCTGAACCACCCGGGGATCTTGTTAACATGCAGGTTTGGCTCAACCTGTGGACCAAAAAGGGTCCCGGGTTTGATTCTGGTCAAGGGCACGTACCTAGGTTGCAGGCTTCTTCCCAGCCTGGGTCCTGGTTAGGGGAGTGCAGGAGGCAACCAATCAATGTGTTTCTCTCACATCGATGTTTCTCTCTCTTTCCCTCTCTCTTCCACGCTCTCTAAAAATCAATTGGAAAAATATCCTTGGGTGAGGATTTTTTTTAATTTTTTTTTTTAATGCAGGTTTGTATTCTGTGGTTCTGACGTGGAGCCTAAGATCCTGCACTTCCAACAGCCTCCCAGGAGATGCTGGTGCTGCGGGTCCCAGGACCAAACTTGAGGAGCAAGGCCTCAGTGAGCGGCCACTCCTTTGGTGTCTGCCTTGTGTCTGCATCCTGGAGTTGTAACCTCTCCAGAGTAGAACAGAGGGACTTAGACGTTGGGATGGCATCGATAGGTACCTTGGAAACAGGCGTGGCTATTGCCTGGCCAGCAGCTCCCCCTCCTCCAGGGCCATCAGGATAAGAAAGAAGCGGGCTTGCTGGTGGCTGGAGCCACACTGCCCAGCACAGCTTCCTGTGACAATGGAAATGTCCCATACCTGTGCCGTCCAGTGCGGTAGCCACATGTGGGTGTGGGGTGCTTAACATGTGGCACGTGCACCTAAGGAACGAATTTTTTTAAATATATTTTTATTGATTTCAGAGAGGAGAGGAGAGGAGAGGGAGAGAGAAACATCAATGATGAGAGAGAATCATTGACCAGCAGACTCCTGCATGCCCCACACTGGGAACTGAACCGTGACCTCCTGATTCATAGGTCAATACAACTATTAAGCCAAACTGGCCAGGCTGAGGAATAATTGTTTCGTTTTAATTAACTTTGAATAGCCACGTGTGGTTCCCTGGTCGCCAATCTGGACAGTGCAGTCTCAGAACTTAGAAAGCCTGTCCTCTCTCACTGACTCCCTGACCCTCCACCAGTGGCATCATTACAAAAATAATCTTCCCTTGAACATACCTGGTTATTTTTATACTCATCCCAGCCTCTGATTGTTTTCCGCCAAAGCCTCTAGGCTTTTATTTTGTTTTGTTTTCTCACTGTCTATCTGCAGACCACTGTGCATTAGGGCAGGCTGAAGATGAGAAAAGCAGAGTGGCAGGACAAAAGAAAACAAGAGCAGGGTGAAACGTTCCCTGTGCTGGGTGACCTGAGGCAAGGCCCTTACCCTCTCTGAGCCTCTGCTTCCCCATCTGTGGAAAACGAGGGTGATTTCAAGGGTTGAGCTCCCCAGTGTAGAAAGTCAATACATATAGCGATGATGGCTATTATGTGAATGTCCTTTGTAAACTATAAAGCCTTGTGAAAATATGAGGCAAAACATTGCTGTCAAAATTCCTTTTTTTTTTTTTCTTTTCTTTTTTTAACAAAATGCTCTGAAACCTGAAGGAAGCTGCATCAACCAGGCCCAGGAGACAGACCAAACTCTCAAAGTAATAAATCTGAGTGTTTCATGCCTTTCGCACTGAGCAAGCATCTTGTTGTTGGCCTGAATCGATGAAATTGGGAGGGAGATTTGTTGACTTTACCAGGGCCTTGGGGGTTGGGGGGTGCTCAGATCGGGGTGCAGGATTGAAGGAAGATGCTGAGAGCATCTGGCCGAGAGGTGTCTCTACTTTCAGGGAAGGTTGAGGTCCAATTCGTATTTCCTCTTCACAGAGTCTGGGGTCTTGACCAATGCTGTAGGCAAAGATTCACT